>NC_068910.1:196553169-197153169 GCF_023091745.1 Budorcas taxicolor | reverse complement strand
AGTGTTTTCTGATCTTCTGTGCTGTGCCCTGGATATGGTAGCCTGCTAAGAACTGTCTCAAATTGTTATGGTCCCATGCTATGGTACCATAGGCCATGCTGGCTTCCCGAGCCAGGCAGTCAAGTGGCATCCCCCAGGTGGCACAATAAAAACTGGAGCACCTGACATAAAAGCCAGGGCACTGGTGAGATACCGGTGTTCTGTAAAGCAGTGGGAGAGTGGGAAATTGGTGCCCTCTGGCTGGAGTGAGCCACAGAGGGAGTGAAAAGATGGTACCTTCTAGTGTCTGTCCTTTCACAGTAGCCAGAAGGCCCCTAGATGTGCATTAAATTAAATGCTCGTCCCTTAGGCCAAGGCTTAAAGATAAGGAAATTTGCCTCCTTAACAGAAAATCTGGCATCTTTATAGTGGCTGCTTCTATACTGGGCCCTGGTGCAGGTGAGACCAAACATACAAACCCTTTAAGAGCCTTTTCTCACTTCAGTATAGCCTTTTCTCACTTGTAAGTCTCATGGACTCCAGCCTCATTGGTTTTCAAAGCTAAATGTTTCAAGGAGAGTCCAGGTCAAGAGGGCAGAAAAACTATGCTTATCTCCTCCTACAGACACACTAAAACTACTTTATATGGAATAGCTGTCTTTGAGAACAACCTGAAAACTAGCAGAACAAATTTTCTACAACTCTAGATATAAATAAAAGGCTACATCAAGACAGATAGGAGAGGCAGAGACAGATTCCAATAGAACCCATGCCCCTGCGGCAATGCCACAAGCAGGAGGCATATCATAACCAAGGAGGTCCCCCTTGAGGAGCAAGAGGCTCAAGCCTCATGTCGGGCTTCATAGCTCATAGGTCTACTCAGGGAATATGAGTCGATGAATCCCCACAATGTCTGGCTTTGAAAATCAGCTGGGCTTATGTCCAGGAGAGCCTAAGGACTATGGGGAAATAAAGCTCCACTCTTGAAAAGCTCACACAAGCTCATTCACTCTGAGTCCCAGCACAGAGACAGCAGCTTGAAAAGCACCTGGATCACACAAGAGGGAGACCTATTTTAGGGCATGTGCCATAAAGGGCAGGTTTCTGGTGGATCTTCCTCCAGTGATAGAAGTACTGTTGGGCATCCTTTTTGTTTTTACTCTCCTGTTCTGCCAGGTACCATTTCTGTCACTCTCTATCAATCTACTTAACACCTTGGACCCATCCCCAGCATTCCTCTGAGAACTCACATTGCCCAACCCACCAGCCTCAGCCAGTGCCTCCAAAATAGCACCCACCCTGCCCTACCTGGCAAGTAGTCCCAACTAGCACCAGTGCCCCTCAAAAATGGCTCATGCTAGAGGGGACAAGCCTTGCACACTAATGTACCCACAGTAGTCATAGCCAGGCTTCATGGACAGACAGACTGGGGGCTAGCCCTACCCACGAGGGTGTCAACAGCAGTTGTAGCCAAGCCACTCAGCTAGCCACGTCAGGGACCAGCCCCATTTACCAGTGCACACACTGCACGTGGAGCCTAACCACAACAAGAAGGCATACAAAGCACATACCCGGGATAAGAGGAGGATCTTGCTCTGATGCCTTGGGTTATGGTGCCACTGGGCCCACAGATACTTACATAGGGCTAGTCTTTCAAGAGTGAGAGATATAGCTGTAATATGTAGAAACAAATACAGAAAGGCAAAATGAGGAGACAAAGGAATAGCCTACAAATGAGAAAACAAGACAAAACCAAAGGAAAAAAAAAATGGAGATAAGCAATTAACCAGAAAAAAAGTTCAAATTAATAGTCTTAAAGTTGTTCACTGAACTCTGGAGAATGGATGAACTTGGTGAGAACTGCAACAACGAGATAGAAGATATAGAAAAGAACCAATCAGAACTGAAAAATAGATTAATAGAAATAAAAAATATACCAGAGGGAATCAACAGCAGACTAGAAGATGCAGAACAATGTATCAGCAATCTGAGACAGGGTAGAGGATATCACCCAGTCAAAACAGAAAAAAATAAAATAATAATTTTTTAAATGAGGATAGCTTGGAACTTCCATGGTAGTCCAGTGGTTCAAACTCCATGCTTCCACTACAGGGGGCACAGGGAAACAGTGTCAGACTTTATTTTTGGGGGCTCCAAAATCACTGCAGATGGTGACTGCAGCCATGAAATTAAAAGACACTTACTCCTTGGAAGAAAAGTTGTGACCAACCTAGATAGCATATTGAAAAGCAGAGACATTACTTTGCCAACAAAGGTCTGTCTAGTCAAGGCTATGGTTTTTCCAGTGGGCATGTATGGATGTGAGAGTTGGACTGTGAAGAAGGCTGAGTGCCAAAGAACTGATGCTTTTGCTCTGTAGTGTTGAAGACTCTTGAGAGTCCCTTGGACTGCAAAGAGATCCAACCATTCCATTGTGAAGGAGATCAGCCCTGGGATTTCTTTGGAAGGAATGATGCTAAAGCTGAAACTCCAGTACTTTGGCCACCTCATGCGAAGAGTTGACTCATTGGAAAAGAATCTGATGGTGGGAGGGATTGGGGGCAGGAGGAAAAGGGGACGACAGAGGATGAGATGGCTGGATGGCATCACCGACTTGATGGACGTGAGTCTGAGTGAACTCCGGGAGTTGGTGATGGACAGGGAGGCCTGGTGTGCTGCCATTCATGGGGTTGCAAAGAGTCGGACACAACTGAGCAACTGAATTGAACTGAACTGAAGGGAAGTTGAAACTCCAGTACTTTTGGCCACCTCATGCGAAGAGTTGACTCATTGGAAAAGACTCTGATGCTAGGAGGGATTGGGGGCAGGAGGAGAAGGGGACGACAGAGGATGAGATGGCTGGATGGCATCACCGACTCAATAGACATGAGTTTGAGTGAGCTCCAGGAGTTGGTGATGGACAGGGAGGCCTGGAGTGCTGCAATTCATGGGGTCACAAAGAGTCGGACACAACTGAGCGACTGAACTGAACTGAACTGAAGGGAAGTTGTGCATGCCGCATGATGCGGCCAAAATATAATTTAAAAAAAATAAAGTAATAGGATAGTTTAAGGGACCTGTGAGACAACATCAAGTGTATTAACATTCACAGGGGTCCAGAAGGAGAAGAGAGAGGGAAATTTTTCTTCAAAACATACTTAAAGAAAAATGACTGAAAACTTTCCTAACCTGGTTAGCAAAACAGACATCTAAGTCCAGGATGCACAGAGTCCCAAATAAGATGAACCCAAGAGACCCATACCAAGATACATTATAATTAAAACCTCAAAAGTTAAAGACCAAGAAGGAATCTTTAAGGCAACGAGGGACACCCACATAAGACTATCAGCTGACTTGTCAGCAGAAACTTTTCAGGCCAGAGGAGACTAAAATGGTATTCAGAGTGCTAAAAGAAAAAAAAACTTTCAACCAAGAATACTCTACCTGGCAAGACTATCATTCAGAATTGAAGTAGACATAATGGATTTCCCAGAGAAGTAAAAGCTAATAGAATTCATCACCACTAACTGAGCCTTATAAGAAGTGGTAAAGGAATTTCTTTAAACCGAAAAGACGAGGCCATAACTAGAAACATGAAAATCATTAAAGAAAAAATATCACTAGTAAGGGCAAACATATACTAAAGGTCAGTCACCTACAAAGCTAATATGAAGGTTAAAAGACAAAAGTAGTAAAATCACCTATAATAGGAAATAGACGATACACAAAAAGATGCAAAATATGTCAGAAACATAAAATGTGGGGGCGGGGGGGTAAGTAACTTTTAGAATGTGCTCTGACTTAAATGACCATCCATTTAAATAGACTGCTGTTTACATAGATTGTTGTATATGAACCTCATGGTAACCATAAACCTAAAACCTATAATCAGTTCAGTTCAGTTGCTCAGTCGTGTCTGACTCTTTGCGACCCCATGAATCGCAGCATGCCAGGCCTCCCTGTTCATCACCACCTCCTGGAGTTCACTCAGACTCACGTCCATCGAGTCCATGATGCCATCCAACCATCTCATCCTCATGAGGTGGCCTAAGAACTGGAGTTTCATTCAGCATTAGCATCATTCCTTCCAAAGAAATCCCAGGGCTGATCTCCTTCAGAATGGACTGGTTGGATCTCCCTGCAGTCCAAGGGACTCTCAAGAGCCTTCTCCAACACCACAGTTCAAAAGCATCAATTCTTTGGTGCTCAGCCTTCTTCACAGTCCAACTCTCACATCCATACATGCCCACTGGAAAAACCATAGCCTTGACTAGACGGACCTTAGTCGGCAAAGTCATGTCTCTGCTTTTGAATATGCTATCTAGGTTGGTCATAATTTTTCTTCCAAGGAGTGAGCGTCTTTTCATTTCATGGCTGCAGTCACCATCTGCAGTGATTCTGGAGCCCAAAAAAATAAAGTCTGACACTGTTTCCACAGTTTCCCCATCTATTTCCCGTGAAGTGATGGGACCAGATGCCATGATCTTCGTTTTCTGAATGTTGAGCTTTAGGCCAACTTTATCGCTCTCCTCTTTCACTTTCATCAAGAGGCTTTTCAGCTCCTCTTCACTTTCTGCCATAAGGGTGGTGTCATCTGCATATCTGAGGTTATTGAGATTTCTCCCGGCAATCTTGATTCCAGCTTGTGCTTCTTCCAGTCCAGCGTTTCTCATGATGTACTCTGCATATAAGTTAAATAAGCAGGGTGACAATATACAGCCTGGACGTACTCCTTTTCCTATTTGGAACCAGTCTGTTGTTCCATGTCCAGTTCTAACTGTTGCTTCCTGACCTGCATGTAGGTTTTTCAAGAGGCAGGTCAGGTGGTCTGGTATGCCCATCTCTTTCAGAGTTTTCCACAGTTTATTGTGATCCACACAGTCAAAGGCTTTGGCAGAGTCAATAAAGCAGAAATAGATGTTTTTCTGGAACTCTCTTGCTTTTTCCATGATCCAGCAGATGTTGGCAATTGGATCTCTGGTTCCTCTGCCTTTTCTAAAACCAACTTGAACGTCCGGGAGTTCACGGTTCACGTATTGCTGAAGCCTGGCTTGGAGAATTTTGAGCATTACTTTACTAGCATGTGAGATGAGTGAAATTGTGCGGTAGTTTGAACATTCTTTGGCATTGCCTTTCTTTCTGATTGGAATGAAAACTCACCTTTTCCAGTCCTGTGGCCATTGCTGAGTTTTCCAAATTGGCTGGTATATTGAGTGCAGCGCTTTCACAGCATCATCTTTTAGGATTTGAAACAGCTCAATTGGAATTCCATCACCTCCACTAGCTTTGTTCGTAGTGATGCTTTCTAAAGCCCACTTGATTTCACATTCCAAGATGTCTGGTTCTAGATTAGTGATCACATCATCATGACTATCTGGGTCACGAAGATCTTTTTTGTACAGTTCTTCCATGTATTCTTGCCATCTCTTCTTAATATCTTCTGCTTCTGTTAGGTCCATACTATTTCTGTCCTTTATTGAGCCCATCTTTGCAGGAAAGGTTCCCTTGGTATCTCTAATTTTCTTGAAGAGATCTCTAGTCTTTCCCAATCTGTTGTTTTCCTCTATTTCTTTGCATTGATTGCTGAAGAAGGCTTTCTTATCTCTTCTTGCTATTCTTTGGAACTCTGCATTTAGATGCCTATATCTTTCCTTTTCTCCTTTGCTTTTCACCTCTCTTCTCTTCACAGCTATTTGTAAGGCCTCCCCAGACAGCTATTTTGCTTTTTTGCATTTCTTTTCCATAGGGATGGTCTTGATCCCTGTCTCCTGCACAATGTCACGAACTTCATTCCATAGTTCATCAGGCACTCTATCTATCAGATCTAGGCCCTTAAATCTATTTCTCATTTCCACTGTATAATCATAAGGGGTTTGATTTAGGTCATACCTGAATGGTCTAGAGGTTTTCCCTACTTTCTTCTATTTAAGTCTGAATTTGGTAATAAGCAGTTCATGATCTGAGCCACAGTCAGCTCCTGGTCTTGTTTTTGTTGACTGTATAGAGCTTCTCCATCTTTGGCTGCAAAGAATATAATCAATCTGAATTTGGTGTTGACCATCTGGTGATGTCCATGTGTAGAGTCTTCTCTTGTGTTGTTGGAAGAGGGTGTTTGCTATGACCAGTGCATTTTCTTGGCAAAACTTTTATTAGTCTTTGCCCTGCTTCATTCCGCATTCCAAGGCCAAATTTGCCTGTTACCCCAGGTGTTTCTTGACTTCCTACTTTTGCATTCAAGTCCCCTATAATGAAAAGGACATCTTTTCTGGATGTTAGTTCTAAAAGGTCTTGTAGGTCTTCATAAAACCGTTCAACTTCAGCTTCTTCAGCATTACTGGTTGGGGCACAGACTTGGATAACTGTAATATTGAATGGTTATAATATACACAAAAAAAAACCTATAATATACACACACAAAAAATAAAGAGACAGGAATACAAACAACACACTAAAGAAAGTCATCAAATCACAGAACAAGAAAAGAAGATATGCACAGAGGAACTACAAAACAATTAACAAAATGGTAATAAGTACATGCCTATCTATAACTACTTTAAATGTAAATGGACTAAATGCTGCTATCAAAATACAAAGGGTAGCTGAATGGATTAAAGCAACAAGACCCATTTATATGTTGCATACCCAGGCTTCAGATCTAAAGATATACACAGAATAAAAGTGAAGGGATAGAAAAAGATATTTCACGCAAATGAAAATGAAAAGAAACTTGTAGTAGCAATACTAATATCAGGCAAAACAGACCGGAAAGCAAAGAAGTTACAATTGACACAACAGAAATACAAAGGATCATAAAAGATTACTACAAACAATTATTTGCCAACAAAATGAACAGCCTAGAAGAAATGGGTAGTTCCCAGAAACATGCAACTTTCCAAAAGTGAATCAGGAAAAATAGAAAATCTGAACAGACAGATGACCAATAATGAAACAGAATTAGAAATTTTAAAAAGCCTCCCAACAAACAAGCCCAGGACCAGACAACAGGTAAATTCAACAAACTTAGGGAAGAGTTAATACCTATCCTTCTCAAACTATTCCAGAAAATTGAAGAGGAAGGAGCTATTCTAAATTCATTCTCTGAAGCCAGCATTATGCTGATACCAAAACCAGATAAAGACACTACAAAAAAATTACAGGCCAGTATCCCAGATGAACATAAATGCAAAAATTCTAAACAACATATTAGATGGATATCAACAGCATAGTAAAAGAACCATTCACCATTATCAAGTGTATTCTACACATGCAAGGATGGTTCTATATACACAAATAAATCAACATGATATATTACATTAACAAAGTAAAGAATAAAAACCACATGATCATCTGAATCAATGCAGAAAGTGTTTGACAAAATTCAATATCCATTTTTTATAAAAACTCTCAATAAAGTGGGTACAGAGTAAGCATGTATCAACATAATAAGAGCTGTGTATGACAAACCAGTGGCTCAGAAAATACTTAAACAATGAAACACCAAATGCTTTTCCTTTAAGATCAGGAACAAGGAAAAGTGTCTACTATTGACATTTTATTGAAAATAGTATTAGAAGTCTTAGTGACAGCAGTCACACAAGAAAGAGAAATAAAAGGCATACACATTGTAAAGGAAGTAGTAAAACTGTCCCTATTTGCAGATGACATGATAATATCTATAGGAAACCCTGAAAACTGCACCCAAAAAAAACTATTGAAACTAATCTATGAATTCAGTAAAACTTCAGGATACAAAATCAGTATATAGAAAGCAATTGCATTTCTATACACCAGTAATGAACTATAAGAAATAGAAATTGAGACAATCCTATTTATAATTGCAGCCAAAAGAATAAGAATAAAATCTGCCAAGAACGTGAAAGACCTATACTCTGAAATCCATTAAACATTAACGAAAGAACTAATGTTGTTGAAATGTCCATACTACCAAAAGCAATCTACAGATTCAATGAAATCTCATATCAAAGTAACCATAGCATTTTTTAAAGAATTAAACACAGCATCCTAAAGAATATTCTAGAACATGAAAGACTGTGAAAACCAAAGCAATTTAAGAGGAACAAAGCCAGAGGTGTCAAACTGTGCTTGCTACAAAGCTGTAGGAATCAAAACAGTATGGTCATGGCACAAAAATAGACACATACATCAATGGAGAATAGAGAGCTCAGAAATAAAGTCCCTCTTACGTGGTCAGTTAACGTACAACCATTCACTGGAATGGGCAAATTTAACTCAGATGACCATTATATCTACTACTGTGGGCAAAAATCCCTTAGAAGAAATGGAGTAGCCCTCACAGTCAACAGAAGACTCCAAAATGCAGTTCTTGGGTGCAGTCTCAAAAATGACAAAATGATCTGTTCATTTCCAAGGCAAACCATTCAACATCACAGTAATCCAAGTCTGTGCCCCAACAAGTAATGCTTAAGGAGCTGAAGTTGAACAGTTCTATGAAGACCTACAAGACCTTCTAGAACTAACACCCAAAAAAAGATGCCCTTTTCATTACAGGGGACTGGAATGCAAAAGTAGGAACTCAAGAGATACCTGGAGTAACAGGCAAATTTGGCCTTGGAGTACAAAAAGAAGCAGGGCAAAGGCTAACAGCATTTTGCCAAGAGAATGCACTGGTCATAGCAAACACCCTCTTCCAACAACACAAGAGAAGACTCTACACATGGACATCACCAGAAGGTCAGTACTAAAATCAGATTGATTATATTCTTTGCAACCAAAGATGGAGAAGCTCTATACAGTCAGCAAAAACAAGACCAGGAGCTGACTGTGGCTCAGATCATGAACTCCTTATTGCCAAATTCAGACTTAAATTGAAGAAAATAGGGAAAACCACTAGACCATTCAGGTATGACCTAAATCAAATCCCTTATGATGATACAGTGGAAGTGACAAATAGATTGAAGGGATTAAATCTGATAGAATGCCTGAAGAACCATGGATGGAGGCTCATGACACTGTACAGGAGGCAGTGGTCAAGACCATCCCCAAGAAAAAGAAATGCAAAAAGGCAAAATGGTTGTCTGGGGAGGCCTTACAAATAGCTGAGAAAACAAGGTAAAGGCAAAGGAGAAAAGGAAAGATATACCCATTTGAATGCAGTGTTTCATGAATAGCAAGGAGAGATAAGAAAGCCTTCTTCAGTGATCGATGCAAAGAAATAGAGGAAAATAATAGAATGGGAAAGACTAGAGATCTCTTCAAGAAAATTAGACCAAAGGAACATGTCATGCAAAGATGGGCACAATAAAGGACAGAAATAGTATGGACCTAACAGAAGCAGAAGCTATGAGGAAGAGGAGGCAAGAATACACAGAAGAACTATACAAAAAAGATCTTCATGACCCAGATAATCACAATGGTATGATAACTCACCTAGAGCCAGACATCCTGGAATGTGAAGTCAAGTGGGCCTTAGAGAGCATCACTATGAACAAAGCTAGTGGAGGTGATGGAATTCCAGCTGAGCTATTTCAAATCCTAAAGATCATGCTATGAAAGTGCTGCACTCAATATGCCAGCAAATTTGGAAAACTCAGCAGTGGCCACAGGACTAGAAAAGGTCAGTTGCCATTCCAATCCTAAAGAAAGGCAGTGGAAAAGAATATTCAAGCACATTTTCAAGCACAAAAAACAATGTTCAAGCACAATTGCACTCATCTCACACACTAGCAAGGGAATGCTCAAAATTCTCCAATCCAGGCTTCAACAGTATGTGAACTGTGAACTTCCAGATATTCAAGCTGGATTTAGAATAGGCAGAGGAACCAGAGATCAAACTGCCAACATTCATTGGATCATCAAAAAAGCACAAGAGTTCCAGTAAAACATCTACTTCTGCTTTATTGACTGTACCAAAGCCTTTGATTACGTGCATCACAATGGACTGTGGGAAATTCTGAAAGAGATGGGAATACCAGACCACCTGACCTGCCTCTTGAGAAACCTATATACAGGTCAGGAAGCAACAGTTAGAACTGTACATGCAACAACAGACTGGTTCCAAATAGGAAAAGAAGTATGTCAAGGCTGTATATTGTCACCCTGCTTATTTAACTTATATGCAGAGTACATCATGCAAAATGGTGGGCTGGATGAAGCACAAGCTGGAATCAAGACTGCTGGGAGAAACATCAATAACCTCAGATATGCAGATGACACCACCCTTACAGCAGAAAGTGAAGAAGAACTAAAGAGCCTCTTGATGAAAGTGAAAGAGGAGAGTGAAAAAGTTGTCTTAAAACTCAACAGTCAGAAAACTAAGATCATGGCATCTGGTCCCATCCTTTCATGTCAAATAGATGGAGAAACAATGGAAACAGTGACAGACTTTATTTTGGGGAGCTCCAAAATCATTGCAGATGGTGACTGAAGCCATGAAATGAAAAGACTCTTGCTCCTTGGAAGAAAAGCTATGACTAACCTAGACAGCATATTAAAAAGCAGAGACATTACTTTGCCAACAGTGGTCCGTCTAGTCAAGGCTATGGTTTTTCCAGTAGTCATGTATGGATGTGAAAGTTGGACTGTAAAGAAAGCTGAGCACCAAAGAATTGACACTTCTGTGATGTTGGAGAAGACTCTTGAGAGTCCCTTGGACTGCACAGAGATCCAGCCATTCAATCCTAAAGGAAATCAGTCCTGAATATTCATTGGAAGAACTGATGCCGAAGCTGAAACTCCAGTACTTTGGCCACCTGATGCGAAGAACTGACTCATTAGAAAAGACCCTGATGCTGGGAAAGATTGAAGGCAAGAGGAAAAGGGGACAACAGAGGGTGAGATGGTTGGATGGCATCAATGACTCGCTGTACATGAGTTTAAGCAAGCTCCAGGAGTTGATGATGGACAGGGAAGCCTGGCATGCTGCAGTCCGTGGGGTTCAGAGTCATACACGACTGAGCGACTGAACTGAACTGAATGTACACAATGGAGCCAAGAATATACAATAGGTAAAAAAACATGTCTTCAATAAATGAAACTGGGAAACTTGACAGCTTCATGCAAAAGAATGAAACTGGATCACTCTCTATGCTGTATACAAAATATAAACTCAAAAAGGATTGAAGACTTAAATGTGAGATCTGAAACCATAAAATAACTCCTAGAAGAAAACATTGGGTGTATACTCTTTAAAATTAGACTTGGCAGTATTTTTTTTTTTTAATCTGTCTCCTCAGGCAAGGGCAGGGAAAAGAAAAATAAATAAGACTATATCAGTTTTAAAGGTTTTGCACAACAAAGGAAACCATCAACAAACATAAAGGCAATTTACTGAATAGGAAGAAATACTTGTAGATGATCTATCTGGTAAGGGGTTAATATCTAAAATATATTTTTTAAAAACTTACATAACTCAGTATCAAGTAATCCAACCTGATTTTAAAATGAGCAAAAAGCCTGAACAAATGCTTTTTCAAGAAAGACATAGAGATGGCCAACAGACACATAAAATGGTATTCAACATCACTAATCATCAGTGTAGTACAAATATAAACCACAATGAGCTATCCTCACACCTTTCAGAATGACTGTTATCAAACAAACAACAAATGACAAGTGTTGGCAAGGATATGGAGAAAAGGGGACTCTTATGCTGGTGAGAATGTAAACCACTATGGAACAGTGTAGACGTTCCTCAAAAATTCTTAAATAGAACAGCTATATGATCCAGTAATTTCACTTCTGGGTATTTACCCAAAGAAAATAAAAATATTATTTTGAAAAGATACATGCTCTCCAACATTCACTGCAGCATTATTCACTATACCCAACATATGGAAGTAACCTAAGTATTCATCAGTAGATAAGTGGATAAAGGTGACACACACACGCATACACACAATGGAATTTTACGTAGCCATAAAAAAGAACGAAAGCTTGACATTTGAAACAACAGGAATGGACTCTAAGGGTATTATGCTAAGTGAAATAGGTCTGACAGAGAAAGACAAATACTATATGATTTCATTTATATGTGGAATTTAAAAATCAAACTAAACAGAAACACCTGTAGAGAGAACACAATAGAGGTCACCAGAGGGTAAATGGGTGGTTAGGTGAAATAGACGAAGGGAATTAAGAGGTACAAACTTCCAGGTATAAAATAAATAAGGCACAGGGATGTAATGTATAGCATAGAGAATATAGTCAATAATACAGTAATAACTTTGGTAACAAATGGTTACTAGACTTACTGTGGTGACCAATTCATGATGTATCCAAATGTCAAATCACTATGGTGTACACCTGAAATTAATATAATATTACATATCAACTATACTTCAGTTTTTTTTAAAAGGAAGGAAAAAAGCTAGATTTGAGGGTAGTTGTCTCAGTTGCAGGTCTTAAAAGCTGGGTTCACAACGTGGGATTCAAACTCTTTGCTCCTCGGGGAAAAGCTCTGGATTTCCAGTTTCTCCTAATTGTGGGTCAGTGTGCTGGGGTTTACAGCAAGATTGTGTCTTAGCATCTCCTATCCACTGAATATGAGTTTCTTCTAATTTTTCCAATAATGTAGAAGTCACTCAGCTAGTTTTTAGGGTTTTTTTCAGAAGAAATTGGTCCATATGTAGCTATACAGGTGTGTCCATGGGAGAAGGCAAGTTCCTGTTTGACCATCTTGAACCAGAACTCTGAAATCAGGCTCTTGAAGAGATATCTGAACTCCTTCGTTCATTACAGCATTATATGAAATCAAGCTCTCGCAGAATGGATAGATAAATAAAATGTGGTATATACCACATTTTATTTATGTATACACACACAGTGGAATATTATTCAGCCTTCAAAAAGGAGGAAATCCTGTCATTTGCAACATGGGTTAACCTGGAGGATGAGGATATTATGCTAAGTGGAATAAGCCAGGCACAGGAAGTCAAATAGTACATGATCTCTTATATGGGAATCAAAAAAAAAAAGAGTCAGACTTACTAGAAGCAGAAAGTAGAATGGTGGTTACCAGGGGCTGGGGGTATGAGGGAAAAGAGGAGATGCTGACCCAATGTACAAAGTTGCAGTTATACAGGATGAATAAATCTAGAGATCTAATGTACAATATAATCACTATACATTTAATATAATATCGTTTTAAATGCTGAACATTCACTTAAGAGGGTAGATTTCAGGTCCTCTACATCCCTACTATCCTGCAAAATAGTAATATTGTAGGGAGATGCTATGTTAAGCAGCTTCACTGTAGTAATTGTTTCACTGTCTATATCACATTATTTTGTTATATATCTTAAATACATACAATTTTTACTTAAAAAATTTTTTTTAATTTTTCAAGTAAAATTAACCACAGTAAGATGGAGAAGGAAATGGCAACCCACTCTAGTATTCTTGCCTGGAAAATCCCTGGGACAGGGGAGCCTGGTGGGCTGCCGTCTATGGGGTCGCACAGAGTCGGACATGACTGAAACGACTTAGCAGCAGCAGTAGCAACCACAGTAAGAAAGTAAAAAGAAACACAGGATTAATTTTACTTACATCTCTTATTTAATACCATATATCTAAAATATTTTTCCAACATGTAATCAGTATAAAAGTATTGATGTTTTACTGTTTTTTTCTTACAAAGTCTTCAAAATCTGTATTTATACTTAAAAACATCTCAGGGATTTTCCTGGTGGTCCAGTGGCTAAAATTCTGCATTCCCAATGCAGGGGGACTGGGTTCAGTCCCTGGCCAGGGAACTAGATCCCACATGCTGCAACTAATATCTGGCACAGCCAAATAAATAAATAAAAATTAACAGAAAACAAATTTATTTAAAAAAAGACATCTCAAATTGGGTTATCTACATATGGCTAGTGATCACCATATTGGACCATGCTGACTTGAATAACAAGAGTTCCAGAAAGAGAGTGGATAAGGGGAAAGAGAAGCAGAAAAGAAACAAAACAATTTTAAGAAAATATCCAAGAACTTAAGAATACTAGTTTCCAAACTGAGGAGGCTCTGAGCCCAGCAAAAGTGAATTAGATCCAGACCAAGGCACTTCATCTGTTTTATTTTAAAACACCAGGAACTCAGAAACCTCTGTAGGCTTCAAAGGGGAAAAAAAACCAAACAGGTTGCAGTCAAAGGATCAGTGGCTTTAGACTTCTCAACAACAGTGGATAAATGGAGGACAATGAGTCAGTGCCTTTAAAATTCTGAAGCAAAGAACCATCAAGCCATAATTCTATAAATACCAACCACATTAGGGGGTAGATAAAGGGTATTTTCAATGATCTAACATCTAAAAAATGTACCTGCTATGCTCCCTTGTTTAGGAAGATACTGAAGAATGTGTTATACCAAACAAGGAAGCAAACCAAGAATGAGGAAAATGTGAGATATAAGAAACAGGAGAAAGGTGAAGGGAATCCCTAGAGTGAAACTGTAAATCAGGCCTAGAGATCAACCAGCCCAGACTGGAGTAGGTCAGAGGGAACTGAAAACAATTTAAAGGAAATGCAATTGCTAGAATACCCAATGGGGCTGATTATGGACATAGAAACTGGCAGAAGCCTTTGAATTAGTTGAATTAGTAACATGTACTATATCCCAAAACTAAACAAATAAAAGAGATAAAAGGAAAATGTAAAGTTATAAACTCTGAATGCTGAGTAATTTATCTATGCTGACGTTAGAAAGGGCATGTGGGTAAGGTGGAATGAGTAGCAAAAGAGCTGAAACCTCATCTTTCATAGTACAAAATTAAACCACAGTCCTTAAATCAGAAATACAAGAAAGGAACAATGTAGACATCTTAACTGCAATGTAAAGATAAAAACCAAAATAAGCAAGTGTTGAAAATGCTTGGATCTGGGGAAGAGAAAATTTAAAAAGATGACTGCCATTTTTTCTAATAAATTTTGTAAAACTATGTCTAAGTCTAAAGTATACCCATATATAACTTTTAAAAGAAACAAGCAGTAATAAATCTGAATGAATAAAAGAGCTTTTCATGTCAGTGTATGGCAAAACCAGTACAGTATTATAAAGTAAAATAAAGTAAAAATAAAAATTTTAAAAAAAATTTTTTTTTTTTTTTAAAAAAGAGCTTTAACAGGCCATTGCTAATGAGTATCCTTACCTCCTAGCATCGAGTACTGGTTCCGCTGTATGGATGTGGATGGGGATGGAGTGCTCTCCATGTACGAGCTGGAATACTTCTACGAGGAGCAGTGTGAACGGATGGAAGCCATGGGCATTGAGCCTTTGCCATTCCATGATTTGTTGTGCCAGATGCTTGACCTGGTAAAGCCAGCCAGTGATGGTAAGACTGAATAAAGATCCAAGTTGCATTGTCCATCTACTAACAGAGTGGGGGTTGTAATCCTGGATGGTTCTAAATTATTTAACTTCCCAGTCTTCCATCCAGGCTTTCCAAATACAGAAATATTTAAGTTTCTCCTTTATTGTTGGCATAGAACTAACAATTAATGGCAAATTCAGAAAGCAGATTAGTGGTAGCCAGTTGGGGAGGATTACAGAGGGGAGGGGAGTGAGACTGTTTGACTGATACAGTTTCCTTTGGAGGTGAAGAAAATGCTACGGAATGTGATAGTGGTGATGCTTGTGCAACATTGTGAATGTATGAAAAACCATTAGAATGGTTAAAATGGTGAATTTTATGTGAACTTTACCTTAAAAAACATCAAATTTTTATAATCAAATAAGCATATGCATATATCCTTTTAAACTTCAGTAAAAGTTTTTTTTTTTTCACTTCGAAAGAAGTCTTTGAAATTTACCAGATTTGTTCTTACACAGGCAAAATAACTCTACGAGACCTGAAGAGATGCAGAATGGCTCACATCTTTTATGACACTTTCTTTAATCTGGAGAAATACTTAGACCATGAACAGAGAGATCCCTTTGCGGTCCAGAAGGTACCAATATAGTTTTGACTTCTGTTTGAGGGATGCAGTATCAGGGGTTCTGTGCTTCAGATAAGTGGCCTCTGTCTGCAGGAATTTTGGTATTTAAAAAGGCTTACATTTAAAACATTCCATAACATACTGAAAAGAAAGAATAAAGGACTCAGAGCCCATCTCTTCCCACAGCTAATCTTCAAGTGTAGGTAATAATCTGCATCTGCCTTTCATTGAATGAATTGTGTGTTTTGTGTACTTCCATATACATAGAAACTGGTTACAGAAAATTTTGAAAAAATTGTCTTTCTCACTTTCAAAACTACATCAATAGATACATCTCTGTTACAGAGTGTACTGGGCTTGATTTAACGGTACCATTCAATTTCGGGATGGCATGGTAATGAAAACTAGATGCCCTCCAAGATAGACAACCTTCAGATAAATGTAACACTTTTTTCAAGCGGTAATGATGACTGTACATGACATCAGCTTGAAGTCATTCTACGGTGAACTGCCTTCCCCACACACAAAAACCTGTGGACTCTCAGAAAACCCACATCCAGGAAAAAAACAAACAAAAAGCAGAATATCACCACTTCTCCTTCTATTCCCCTGTTTAAAGAGTAAAAACTATATTGATGGAAAAGAACTGATTGAGTACACTACAGGAAACTTCCTCAGTCTTTTATCTTCCATATGTTGCATAACTGTTTGACCTAAATATTAATAGTTAAGAATACAAGGACCAGCTTCTAAAAACAAATACTCTGCACCAGAACTTGGAGCATATCAAGGTACATTATCACTAGCCTAAAGTCACTATTTCATTGACATTAAAATGTCCCATTATTTTATATACCTTTAAGCAAGAAAAAGCAATTATAAATCTAAGATGCATAGCAATTTCAGACATATTTAAAAGATGAGGTGAAGTTCTTCAAATGGATTACAGTAATTAACACATTGTGTAGTCAGTATTAAGGTACTTACATTCTTCTAGCATTACTAACCTTACATCCTAGGGCAATGTTAACCCAATTTCATTATGGAAAAACATCATTTTACCTAGAACATATAATCTAAGATGCAGTCTGTATTGTAGAAGGAAAAGAAAATATATACTTTCTTCCCCCTTCATTTTTTTATTTGTATTACAAATTTTAAATTTTCCTTTTTTCTGAGAGGTAGTAATTATCAACATTCTGATCTGCAAAGAATGCTATTAGTAAGTGCTCAGTAAATTCCAGGTACTGCGTTGAAGAGACACTGGGGGTTATATAGAGATAACTCAGTATATAAGAACGGGTGTATAGAGATGACGAAGGCAGGAGAACAAAAGGTGGCAGCCAAGCCCACATAGTACAAAGAAGGAAATGACTAGGGGGAGAAGAGCTGCTTCTAAGAAGGTAACTCAGATGGCAGGGTCTCCAAGCTGGCTGTGAAGGAAGCAATAAAAATTCACTAGAGGAAGGGATGGTATATTTCAGGTTAAGTTTAAGCTGCTCAGTTGTGTCTGACTCTTTGTGACCCCATGGACTGTAGCCTCTGTCCATGGAATTCTCCAGGCAAGATTAGTGGAGCAATATATGGCTGATTCAAGTTGAGGTTTGACAGAAAACAACAAAATTCTGTAAAGCAATTATCCTTCAATTAAAAAATAAATTAAAAAAAAAAAAATACTGGAGTAGGTTGCCATTTCTTTCTCCAGAGGATTTTCCCAACCCAGAGGTCAAACCCAGGTTGCCTGCATTGCAGGCAGATTCATCACCATGTGAGCCACCAGGGAAGCCACATTTCAGGTGGGCATATGCAAACCACAGGTCAGTCCAGGTCACTGCTATGCCAAGTGCGAGGAGAAGGGGCTAGAGAAAAGTCTCTGATTACAAGGCTGAAGAACCTAGACCCAAACAGTCCAGCTAATGAAGAGTACTTAATAATTTTGTGATTCAAGGTGTAGAAAATCAGTTTAGGAGTGTAACTTTAGTACTTCTTTTAACATGTTTAGAGCTTCCCTGATAGCTCGGTTGGTAAAGAATCAGCCTGTAATGCAGGAAACCCCAGTTCAGTTCCTGGGTTGGGAAGATCCACTGGAGAAGAGATAGGCTACCCACTCCAGTATTCTTGGACTTCCCTGGTGGCTCAGCTGGTAAAGAATCCACCTGCAATGCGGGAGACTTGGGTTCAATCCCCGGGTTGGGAAGATCCCCTGGAGAAGAGAAAGGCTACCCATTCCAGTATTCTTGCCTG
Source organism: Budorcas taxicolor (assembly GCF_023091745.1). Classification (NCBI taxonomy): domain Eukaryota; kingdom Metazoa; phylum Chordata; class Mammalia; order Artiodactyla; family Bovidae; genus Budorcas; species Budorcas taxicolor. Next base: position 197,135,041 of record NC_068910.1, on the reverse strand, counting down.
GAGAATTCCATGAACCGTATAGTCCATGGGGTCAAATAAAACATTTTTCACATAGGTTTTTTCAGGATGTAAATATTTGTGATGACCTATCTCCAATTTTTGTTTTTGATTCTGTTTCCTGTGGCCACCGCCCTCCCAATCAGGATGTTGAGAATGACAGTCCTGAGCCCTCCGACTGGGACAGGTTTGCTGCTGAAGAGTATGAGACCCTTGTAGCAGAAGAGTCTGCCCAAGCACAGTTCCAGGAAGGGTGAGTAAGTTTCCCTGTGTCTTTTTTAACAGGGGTGACCACGTTAGGATCACCTTTAAAAAATCAAGCTAGTAGTCCTTTCCTGTTTTTGTCATATCCCAAAAATGAGTGATTTTAACCCAATTTTAATTGAGTGAATATTCCCCCAGCAGTCTTCTCTTCCCTTCACTGATTTTATGAAAAGTCTTCTCATGTGCCATTTCCTTTAATGAAGTTGTACCTTCCACTGAAAACGGAGATCACTGTGCAATCATACTGCTTTGTTAGGGATGTTAGTAAACCCTATGAACAAAGGAGAACTGAAGCTCTTTTAAATAATAAAGACCATTATGATCATCAAAACAAACCTTTATCAGACATGGTTTTGTGCGTTCAACTCTGAATAACAAGTTAACTTCTACAAAGGGACCATGGTAAGAAATTAAATTATCCAAGACTTTTACTACTTAGAACATTTTCGTAACTATACTTTGTTGGCTGTTTTCATCTTCTAGTGATTTATTTAGCAGTTCCTTTATAGTCACTGTTTCTGTAAGGCTCTCAATCAACCCTTATTATTAACGTAATACTTTTTTGAATAGGCAGTATATTCATTTAATATTCAAATTAAAGAATAGTAAGATTCCTGCTACTCAGTTCTCCCCAGAAGCAACCACTATTATTACTTTATGTGCCTTTCCAAGGATGCTCCATCTTGTTCCCTCCCATTCTCACACACTCTCTTTATACATATGTATATGTGTATAAAAGCAAATACACGTATATTTTTTTTCTTTTTTTCTCTTACACATATGGTAGCATACTATTTGGTTCTCAGCTTTTTCCACACTTTTTATAAAGTTTCTGTTACATAAGATAAGTTCTGGAGACCTGCTGTACAACACAGTATCTATAGTTAAAATATGGTATTATGTGGTTTAAAATATATTAAGAAGATAGATCTTATGTTAAGTGTTCCTACAAAAAAAGAACACTGGGAAATGTCTGGAAGTAATGGATATATTTAGTGCCTTGACTGCAGTGATGATATGACAGATACATGCATATTCCCAAATCATCAAGATATATTCACTAAATGTGTCCAGTTTTTTGTATCAAACTTCAATAAATTGCTGGAGTTTCCCTGGTGGCTCAGAGGTTAAAGTGTCTGCCTGCAATGCAGGAGACCCAGGTTCGATTCCTGGGTTGGGAAGATCCCCTGGAGAAGGAAATGGCAACCCCCTCCAGTACTCTTACCTGGAGAATCCCATGGAGGGAAGAGCCCGGTAGGCTACAGTCCATGGGGTGGCAAAGAGTCGGACATGACTGAGCTACTTCACTTCACTTCAATAAATCTTAAAACAGTAACAAAGCTTGGGAGAACAGCATGGTGAACTAAATACTTGCATTTTATGATCGTTGAGGTATAAATGAGGCAACATAAATATCTGGGGATCCCTGAGTGTATGAAAAAATTAATAAAAGAAGAACTGAAGATTGGAGGAAAAACAAACCAATAAATTGGAGATTATTCCACAAATATATTCAGTGAATGTGCTAAGTTTTTTATAACTGCATAATATTCCACTGTATAGTTACACCATTATCTTATATTCCTCTGTTCACAGACACTATAGTGAAAATAGTGAAATATTAAGAGATATAAGGTTGCAGTGAATAATCTTTTATATATGTCACTTTATACATATGTGGGATAAATTTCTAGGGTGTAGCTAACAGATAGGGCTTCCCAGGTGGCACAGTGGTGAAGAATCTGCCTGCCGGTACAGGAGACACAAGAGATGCGGGTTTGATTCCTGGGTCGGGAAGATCTCCTGGAGTAGGAAATGGCAACCCGCTCCAGTATTCTTGCCTGGAAACTTATGAACAGAGGAGCTTGGCAGGCTACAATCCATGGGATCGCAGAGAGTCTGACACAACTGAGCACACACAAACACACACACACAGCAAACAGACAGCAAACTTACAAATACATAGGAGGGTTTTAGAGAAGCCAGTAAGAAATGACATAGATATCCAGATTAGCAATGGTGGGGAGGCACATCATCCCTAGGCCTAAAAGGACCAGGAGATGGCAACAGCATCAAAACCCAAAGGAGCAGCTCTATTCACAGGCATGATATAATTCTTTGTCAGTGAGCTTCATTAGTTAGGAACTGGGGTAAGTTTACTGATCTTATGAAGCAATATCACTACTATCAAGAACATGTGCAGATGTTTATAATAGTGAAAACCAGAGACAATCTAAATAATAAGATTAATAAAATTATCATACATATACATAGTTCAATCCCATTTAACCATTAAAAAATCATTTTGTGGGTGTATAATTATTGGCCATCAAGGAAGAAATAGGAATATGAAAAAAGGCCTTTAAAGATCTAGTAAAACAGAAAAGAACAAAATAAAAGTATCAAAGAAAATTAGGTATATGTAAGGAAAACAAAAGGGATCTAACATACATACTAGACAATAGAACAAATGAAGTAGAAAAAAAATTCAAAGATAATAAAAAGTTTTTTTGAAATGAAGTCTGAAGTCTGAAAGGTCAGAAGTCACACCATATGATAATGACTGGCCCCACAAATGTGTGGTGAAGTTAACAGAATTCAAAGATTATTTGGGAGACTTTTTCAGCTTTTTAAAAATGTAAGTCACCAGGTAAGAGTGGAAAAAATATCAACCTTGCCTCAGAGACTGCCACAGTAGAAATGAATACCAGAAAAGATCATGAAGAAATATTTATAACTCTCAGAGAAAGAAATTCTATACCCTAAAGTTTTATACTAATCCAAGATGACATTCAAGCATGAGAACGCAAATGGGAATTTTCTAAAAACTGAAAGGAATAAAGCACCCATGAGCTCTTGTTTAAAAAGGGCATAATCATAAAACAGAGATGAGCCAAAATAAGGAGCCCAGAAATGGAGCAGCCATGGTGGAAAAGAAATGACAGTGAGTGTTCAGTCCATTTAAACATAAAGCATACCGTCAGAACATAGCATTCTGGAAAAAATACTATAACTCAAAGTGGGATGTAGAGAGGGGGAAAAAACGTGTGTAACTTTCATTAGCAGGTCCTCAGTGGCTCCCCTCTGAAGCGGGTAAGTCAAGTTGAGGTTTAAGACTATTAATTAATGTAAACATTTGAAAAACCAAAGCCAGACTCTAAATATTCTAATTCAATCAGAAAACATGTGTGCACAAAAAAAAACACACACCATGCAGCATAAAGATGACAGAACTAAAATAAATACTTTTTGATCAGTGAATGTAAGTGAAACAAACTCACTTATAAAAATAAAACAATTCCATTATAGAATGGTAACAAAAGCTGAATTTAAAAGACTAAACAGTGACCTCCCTGGTGGTCCAGTGGTTAACACTCCACAATCCCAGTGCCAGCGGCCTGGGTTCAATTCCTGGTCTGGGAACTAGACCCTGCATGCTGCAACTAAGAACCACTGTGCCACAACTGAAAATGGAAACGATCTTGCAACTGAAGACCCCACGTGCCGCAGCTAAGGCCCATAGCAGCCAAACAGGCTTCAAAAAAAATAACTAACCACCCCCAAAAAGCTGTCCTGATAACATCAAATTTTTGAAGCAGAAACTCCAAAAGGAAAAAAAAAAAAGGAGAACTTGAAGCCTGTTATTTGCATCCATAGGAAATTATTCCCTGAAAATATTTTTGTGGTGTATTCTCCAGAGACTATTTACAAAATAAATATTAGGCCACAAACAAAACTTCAGTAGACTTCCCGAAAGTATTACAATAATATAGAGTAGCTTCTCATTTCAAGCTGGTAAACAAAGCATCCAGTAGTTTTCAGTATCTCATGCCATATAAAAACAAGAAATACAGAGCATCATCTGAAGTAAGAAGAGAAACTTTTCAGTGGACTAACAGGACAGATGGAATCAGATTGAAGAGGGAGCCAGAGCTTAGGTTCTCTGCCAGAAGATGAGAAAGATAATTGCCACAGATAAGGGAGCAGTACTTGAGATGATCCATACCTTAATATGACTGAAAACAAGAGCGAAAGGGAGGTTCAACCCAGGTAGGTTGAACCCTGTACATCCCATCCTACTCTTAAGGGAAAGACAAAAGCAGTAAAAAGGGAACCTTGGAGCAGCATGGCCCCACTCAGCTCAGCCACTCAGTCGTGTCCGACTCTTTTCAACCCCATGGACTGCAGCACGCAAGGCTTCCCTGTCCATCACCAACTCCCGGAGTTTGCTCAAACTCGTGTCCATTGACTTGGTGATGCCATCCAACCATCTCATCCTCTATCGTCCCCTTCTCCTCCTGCCTTAAATCTTTCCCAGCATCAGGGTCTTTTCCAGTGAGTCAGTTCTTCTCATCAGGCAAAGTATTGGGGTTTCAGCTTCAGCATCAGTCCTTCCAATGAATATTCACAACTGATTTCCTTTAGGATTGACTGGTTTGATCTCCTTGCAGTCCAAGGGACTCTCAAGAGTCTTCTCCAACACCACAGTTCAAAAGCATCAATTCTTTGGTGCTCAGCTTTCTTTATGGTCCAACTCTCACATCTATACATGAGTACTGGAAAAATCATAGCTTTGACTGTACACACCTTTGTTGGCAAAGTCATGTCTCTCCTTTTTACTATGCTGTCTAGGTTGGTCATAGCTTTTCTTCCAAGAAGCAAGCGTCTTTTAATTTCATGGCTGCAGTCACCATCTGCAAAGATTTTGGAGCCCGAGAAAATAAAAGTCTGTCACTGTCTCCACTGTTTCCCCATCTATTTGCCATGAAGCGATGGGACCAGATGCCATGATCTTCATTTTTTGAATGTTGAGTTTTAAGCCAACTTTTTCACTCTCCTCTTTCACTTTCATCAAGAGACTCTTTAGTTCCTCTTGGCTTTCTGCCATAAGGGTGGTGTCATCTGCATATCTGAGGTTATTGATATTTCTCCTGGACACATCTGAAAAGTACATTAAGGCTGTATACTGTCACCCTGTTTATTTAACTTATATGCAGAGCACATCATGTAAAATCCCAGGCTGAATGAATCACAAGCTGGAATCAAGATTGCCAGGAGAAGTATCAATAACCTCAGACATGCATGGCCCACCCTTCCCCCTATTCTCTTTTAAAGTACCAACAGATCCACACTGCTCTCTCCTGAGCAACCCATGCAGGGGCAACAGTACACGGTAAAGCAGACAAATATCAACCAACAAAATACTCAGCAAATGAAGAACTTTAACCCTGGACTCACTACAGCAATCAGAATAAGACATCAAGATGGGTATATTTACCATTTGTTTTTTTTGGCTCCACTCTTAGTTCCCCAACCAGGGATCAAACTCATGCCCCCTGCAGTGGAAGCACAGAGTCTCTCAACTACCAGACCACCAGAGAAGTCTATTTTTAGACAGATAAAATTTTAAATGAAAGAAAACACAATCATTGGGTGATGTGATAACAGAATGGACACATATGAAAATTTTTTATCTATAATATTGATTGTAATACGGAAGTAAGAAATTCTTGTAGAAACCAGTAGAAATAATAGCCAGATAACTCCCAGAATTTTAGCTATTAAAACAAATAAAAATATAAACAGAAACAGAAGTCAGCTAACTTTTTCTGGCCAGGTAATAAATATTTTAGGCTTTGCAATCTCTGTCACAATTACTTGGCTCTGCCACTGTGGCGTGAAAGTAGCCCTAATATGTAAGCAAATGACTGTGGCTGTGTTCCAATAAAATTTTGACAGACACTGAGATACTTAAGTTCAGATCATTTTAACATCATAAAATATTCTTCGATTTTTTTTTTTAATTTAAAAAGGTAAAACAATTCATGGGCTATTATACCAAAACAGGTGGTGAGACAGAGCTGGACCACAGATTGCAGTTTCCCAATTCCTGTACTAGAGTGAAATCTCAGAACATAAAAAGATAGAACTGAAAAGCTACTAGAGAGAGGAAAAAAAATACCCACAATATAAACACAAAAAGAAACAGCATTTTTTAAAAAATAACTTTGAACCTTGAATTCTGTTCCTATTTAAATGTAAGGGACAGATGAAGACATTTTTAGACATCAAGAGATGCAAAAATGTTTACCACCCACAGACAATCTTTGAAAGAAATATTAAAGGGTTTTCTTCAGCAACAAGGTAAATATATCCTAGAGGAATAGTGGGATATAAGAAACAATAAAATTAGCAAAATTTATCCTTAGAATTGGGTAAGTATTTATTATAGATACCATTAACATAGTAAAAGAAGGTCAGGGTGAATCTTTATTAAAGTGGAGAATACAGACACTGATAAATTTATATTTTTCTAATGATAACTAGAGTTAAAATATCTGTTAAATTTTTTAAGGAAAATCACTAAAAATATTAAATGGAAAACTTTCCAGTCATTTTCAGAAAAAGACAGTAGACTATTAACTAGAAAAAAAAAATCTGCATATAGAAAACTCAGTCTACTAAAAGACAAGTGTGTTTAACCAGTATTCCTTTGGTAAGAAGTGACTTTAACTCACATTGACATAAAGGAAAAGCAAAGCCTTTGCAAAAAGGAAACTGTGGGCTTAAAGAACTGAAAAGTCTAGGGCTAATACTGATTTCAGAGACTTAGATTGTATCTCTTTAATCTCTTAGGTAATGCTTTTCTTTCATTCTTTCACTCTTCAGCAAGTTTTTAGTATGTGGTGGCAAAATGATAGCTTTACATTCAAATAAAAGAGCAAGTCCCTTTCCCACCAGATTCTACAAAAGCCCAGGACTTGTTTGGCTGTAACTGGCTTATTTTGGGTCTAGTCCTTGAACCAGCTCTAGAAGGAGTCAGACCTAGAAATTAGCTTGGACAGAAGTTCAAGTTCATCCAAACCACGTCTTTTCTCAAGGAAAATTTGGGAAATTTGAACATACGGTCAAAAAAGGGGAAACGCTGTGCTAGTAAAGGAATAGCAGATGTTCACTACAGTAAAAAGGAGACAAAAAGACAAAGACAGTACAAAACAAATAGACAAAATAAGTCCAGATATAGTATGAATCACAAAACTCAGAAGGGACTAAAAATCCAACCGTACACTATTCTTTAGATTCATACCTAACATAGAGGCGACAGTCAAATAAGTAGTAAATAAGAGGAAATCAGGTATAGTAATGTTTATGAGACAAATAGAATTGAAAGCTTTAAAAGGAACATCAGTATTTCAGCAGTTGGCCGTGAAAATAAGTCACCAACTTTATGTGATACAAAAAGCAAACCTGATAGAAATACAAAAGAAAAATTGACAATCCTATAGTCATATAAAACCCAACAAATCAAATAGGACAAAAAATTCATAATATAGAATTAGTAAACATTCATCAGTTCAGTTCAGTTCAGTCGCTCAGTCGTGTCCGACTCTTTGCAACCCCATGATAGAGGTACTCAAAAATAGATTTGGTACCCAACAAATATGGAACCATCACAATACAGTGCCTATTTATTAAGGCATGAAGGATATCACATTTTTAAAAACTACTAACATATAGGCCACATTTGTTACTTACGAAATTAGCAACAACAACAAAAACGCACATATCTGGAAAGTTAAAGAAAACATTTTGAAAAATTAAATATATCTTAAAATAACCATTAAGCTACAGAGAAGATCAAAAAACCAATTACAGGTTTTTTTAGAACCAGGCAATAAAAGCATTATATTTATTAAAATATGTGGGCTATAAACATGGGAAAAGTTGTAATCTGTAGAAAGAAATAAATTAGGCTGTCATCTCAATAGGCATGAAAAAGGATGACAAAATAGACCCAAATAAAGTACATGAAAAGAAGTTAAACAACTGTATTTCAAACAAAAAATAAATCTATTAATTTATACATACACAACCAGAAAGCATACTGTGCCAAGCACTATTCTGAATATTTTAATTCATTTTAATCACAAAACTCATATCTTGTAGATGCTTTACTCCTATTTTACAGATATTAAAACTGAAATACAGATTAACTTGTCAAATCTACCAACATATATAAAATAATACATCATAAGTAAGTTGATTTTATCCCAAGATTGCAAGTGGTTCAACTTTACAAAATCTGTCATTAACAGACTAAAGGAGAAAGAAAAGAAAATATAGACTGATTCTTTGAAGGCATGTGATAAAATATATTTTCTAATTTGGAAAAAATGAAACTAACCAAACTTAAAAAGAACACCTCCTTAATGGGTAAAGAGTATTAATCCCATACCCCAGAAATAACTAGCTAAAAATATAAAAGGGAGAAAATCCTATTTGTGATAGCAACAAAAAAAATGAAAATATATATGATGAAAATATAAAATTTCACTAAAAATTACAAAGATCATTCTCCATGTTAAAATTGTATATAATCCCCCCAGATATGTTATAGAACTTGATCAACTAATTCTGAAACTCATATTGAACAATAAATACAAAAGCACTGAAGTGAGTTCTGAAAAGAATCAAAGGTATGGTAGGGCACAGGGGATGCATAATCCAAAGCTATAGTAATTAAACTCCTTATAGGATCCATGCCAAAACTGAAGATTTATGCAAACCAATATAGTATATGATACTGTATCAAGAAGTCTAGTCAGTAAAATGTTGAGTCTCTGCAGACTGAAAAAAGTACATATTAAGCTAATACCTGCATGTAAATAAAGACTTTAAAAGCAAAAAATGATGGGAGAAATTTAGAAGGGAATTATTTATAGATCTGAGTATATTTTAGAAGTGACAAATTCTGTATCACAATCAAAAGGCATAGGGTTGAATCATATGATCAATATTCTTTCATTATTGGAATCTTCAAAATCAATAGTTAAGAACGTGACTATTAACCAGTTCTAAAACATCAAAAGATAGAAATTTCACCAGGAAATAACAATGAATATTCCCACTTCACCAACAGGTAAAATGTAGTAGCCAGATATAACTATTTTAAATGTTATTTTTACCTAACAATAGCCTCAAAATACATAAAACAAAAATTGTCAAACAATTCAACAATTAATAGTTGAAGATTTCAACTCTTCTCTTACAGTAGTTGATGCTAGTACAGACAATCACTAAAGACACAGAAGACTTGAACAACACAGTCACTGTATTTGATCTAACCAGCATATATACTCTACAAAACAATAGCAAAATATACATTTTTCTCAAATGCACATGGAACTTCTTCAGGAAAGACCATATATTAGGTGAAAAAAAAAAGATTCAGTAAATTCAAATAAAGTATGTAGTCTGATCATAATAGGATAAAATTACAGATTAATAACAGCAGGAAATCTAGGAACCCCAAAATGTTTAGAGATTAAATAACACATTTCTAAAGACACATGGGTCAAAGGAGACACTGCAGGGAAATTTGATGTTGTCTTGAAACAAATGAAAATAAAAGATGATATGAAAATCCATGTGTGGGGTGCAATTAAAGCAGTGCTTAGATGAATATTTATGACCCAGAAAGTTCTAACATCTGTAAGATAAGCTTCCATCTTAAGCTAGCAAGTAAGAACCAGTCAGACCCAATATAAGTAGGAAGAAGGATATAAAAAAGATCAGAATAGAAATCCATGAAATAGAAAATAGGAAAATACTATGAAAGAATTCATGAAATCAAAAGTTGGTTCTTTGAAAATATTTTAAAATAGAAAGAAAACTTTAAAAAAAGAGAGAAAGGAATAAATTAGAGTCAGGATAAAGGAGGAAACATCACTATAGATACTATAGAACATACTTAGAAAGGAGTATTATGAACAGCTTTATCTCAGTAAGTTTCACATCTTAAATGACATGGGACAAAATCATCTAAAAACTCAAATTACCAAAATCAACTCAAATTTAATTATATCTATTTAAAAAAAGAACACAGCTCAAGAAGAAACGGAAAATCAGGATAGGCCATATCAAGACACTAAATAAGTTATTAAGTTCTCCCCAAAAGAAAAGTCTAGGTCCAAATAGTTCCAGTGGCAATTTCTGTCATATATTTAAGGGAAAAAAATAATACCAATCTTTCATTAATATTTTCAGAAAATAATAGTAGGAAGGAACACTTCAAAACTAATTTTAGAAAGCTGGTATTACCCTGATACCAAAGCCAGACAAAGATACCAATGCCCCTTATGAAATCAATATAAAACTTTTTACAAAATATTAAAAATATCAAATCCAGCAACATATAAAAAAGGTTATACACTATAAGTAGGTTTACCCCAGGAATGGAAGGCCATCTTAACATCTGAAAATCTACTAATATAATAAACCATATTAATACAACACAGGACAAAAAGCACATGATCATTCCCATAGACACAAAAAAGCCATTTGACAAAATCCAACATCCATTCAAAATCTCTCTTACCCAAGTAAGGATAGGAAGGAACTTTCTTAACCTGATAGAAAACATCTATAATTACATTATTTACATTATACTTATGGTGAATAACTGAATGCCTTCCCATTAAGATCCAGAGCAAGGCAAACACGCTTCTATTCCTCCATTTCTAATAAACATTGTAACTGAGGGTCTTATCCTGTGTATTAAGACAAGGAAAAAAAAATATTAAAAGTATTCAGACTGGAAAGAAAGAAGTAATCTATCCCTAGGTTATATATACTTTAAGTAGAAAATATGAAGAAATCTGCATAAAAGCTACCAGAACTAATAAATTCGTTAGCAAGGTCTCAGCTTCCCTGGTGGCTCAGATGGTAAAGAATTTGCCTAAAATGTGGGAGACATGGGTTCGATCCCTGGGTCAGGAAGATAACCTGAGAAGGGAATGGCAACCAATCCCAGTATTCTTGCCTGGAGAATTCCATGGACAGAGGAGCCTGGTGGGCTACAGTCCATGAGGTCGCAAAGAGTCGGACACGACTGAGCAACTAACACTTTGATTTTTCTTCAGAATACAAAATCAGAATATAAAAGTCAGTTGTATTTCCATGTACTAGTAATGAACAATCAAATAGAGAAATTCAAATAAAAATAATTATTCATAACAGCATCAAAAAGAAAAATACTTAGGAATAAATATAACAAAAGAACACACTTTTATATATGTATAATAAATGTAACAAAAGAACACACAAATATAACAAAAGAACACACTTGCACACTGAAAACTGCAAAGTAGTGTTGAGAAAAATTAAGGAAGATCCAAATAATATTATAATAATAGAAAGCTCAGTATTTTTAAAATGTCAGTTCTCCCCAAATTGATCTAAAGATTTAACCCACTCCCTATCAAAATCCCTACAGGCTTTCGTTAAAACTGGCAAACTGATCCTAAAATTTATGTGGAAATGCAAAATACCTAGAATAGCCAAACACTTTCTTAAAAGAACAAAGTTGAAGGACTTAGGCTACCTGATTTCAAAACTTATTAGAAAACAACCAACCATCAAGGCACTGTATAACTGATAAGTATGTGTGTGTTAGTCTCTCAGTCACGTTCAATTCTTTGTAACCTCCACGGACTGTAGCCCACCAGGCTCCTCTATGGAATTCTCCAGGCAAGAATACTGGAGTCTATAGCCATTCCCTTCTCCAGGGGATCTTCCCAACCCAGGGATCAAACCTTGGTCTCCTGCATTGCAGGCAGTTTTTTTACCATGTAAGCCATGAGGGAAGTCCCAGAATTGTTAAGTATACACAACCAATGAAACACTCTAGATGCTCATACATACAACCAATTAATTTTCAACCAGAGAAAGGGTAGTCTTTTCAGAAATGAACCTGAAATAATTGGACGTCCTTCTGCAAAAAAAAAAAGAAAAAGAAAACCTCATTCCACATCTCACACCATATACAAAAATAAGTATCTCAAGTTCCCTGGTTGTCTAATGGTTAGGATTTGATGCTTTCACTGCCATGGCCTAGGTTCAATCCTTGGTCAAAGTACTGAGATCCTTCAAGCTGCGTAGTGCAGCCAAAATAATAATAATAATCTCAATAAATGTAAGAGTTGAAATCCTAAAGTTTTTAGAATAAAAGGAGAAAATCTTTGTGACCCTGAGTTATGCAAGAGCAATAAAATATTGATATATTGGACTTCTTTCAAAATTAAAAAGTATTACTCTTCAAAGACACCATTAAGAAAATGAAAAAGACACACTGGGGGGAAATATTTCCAAAACATCCTGTTAAGGACTCCATCCAGAATATATATAAAGAACTTACAACTCACTAATAAAAAAGGCAACCTGATTTTTTAAATAGACAAAAATTTGGTTAAACAATAACTAAATTAGAGGTTCCAACAGCAAATAGATACATGAAAAGATGCTCTATATCACTAGTCATTAGGAAAATGTAAATTAAAACCACAATGAGATACATACACAGCCACTAGAACAACTGAAACCACCAGTTGGCAATGATGTGAAGAAGCTGGAACCCTCATATATTGGATTGATGTATAAGTAAAATTATGTAGCTTCTTTGGAAATGTTTGGCAATTTCTTAAAAAGTTAAACCAGCATTTGTCATATGAATCAGCAATTCCGCTCCTAGGAATCTACCCAAGAAAAATGTTCATCCAGGCTTTTACATGAATGTTTATAGCCTCACTATTCATAGTAGCCCCAAACTGAAAATAATCCAGATATCCACTAAACTGGTAAATTAATAAGCAAAATACAGTATATCCATATAATGGAATGTTCTTCAGCAATAGAAAGAAAGAACTATTGACTAACACAACATGGATGAATTGCAAGTGAAGTGGAAAAAGCTAGACAATAATATATTCCAATCTTGTATGATTCCATTTATGGAAAATTCTAGAAAATGCATTCTAATCTGTAATGACAAATCAGTGGTTACCTTGGTAAGGCAAAAGTAATTATAAAGGGGCAGGAGGAAACTTTCATGGGAGGGATGGATATTTTCATGATCTCAATATGAGGTTTTATAGGTGTATATAAAAGTCAGAACTTATTAATCATACACTTTACATATAAGCAATTTATTCTGTCAGTTATATCTCAGTAAACAAAAGAACTATTAATACATGCAGCAACAGAGATGAATCCAAAAAAATACCATTTTACATGAAAGAAGCCAGACACCAAAGACTACATAATTCCATTATATGAAATTTCTAGAAAAGGCAAAATTATAGAGCCATGAAACAGATCAGTGGTTGCCTAGGTTCCAGGAAAAAGTAGAAAATGAATGCAAACAAGCACAGGGAGAGGAGGGGCAGATGAAGAGATGGAAGTATTCTAAATGTAAATTGTAATGATTGCACCATTGGAAAAATTTACTGTGTGTCCTCAGTCACTGCAGTCGTGTCCAGCTTTTTGCGACCCCAAGGACTGTAGTCTGCCAGGCTTCTCTGTCCATGGGATTCTCCAGGCAAGAATACTGCAGTGAGTTCCACTTAAGATTGAGTGAATTCTGTGATATGTAAATTAAGCTGAAAATCTGTGTAAAAAGCAAGCACCGAAAAAAGTTGAGATTAACTGGCAAGAATTTTTTGAAAGACAATATTAATTCAATAAATGTTTGCATCCCTTCTATACACTAAGCATTATTGGATACTGATGAACGCAGGACCCCTGCCTTAGCAGGAGAAACAGGCAGATGCAATGAGAGTGTTGTTACTGCTCTCTCACAGAGGCAGCACCCTGTAGTTAACAGATATTGCTGGTGGAAGCAACTTGGCCCAACCTCCCTGGAAATCAATCTGACAGTACGCTGCAAAAGTCTGAATTCATACCCTTTAACTCCCAATCCTGGGCATTTACTGTAAATAATCAGAAGTTTAGATAGAACTCTTCTAACTAGATTGTAAAATTAAAAAATTCCAAACAACACAAATGTACAATAATAGTTAAATAAGTCATGGTATTAATATCTATGTCATATTACACAGACATCTAAACTACATGTTGCACAAAAACCTAACACGGAGAAATCAAGTTTACAAAATTGTGATATAATCCCAGTATTACAAATGTATATCTATATATACATGAGCTAAATGGTAAGACTCCAAAATATTAACAGTGATTAACTCTGAGCTGTAGAATTGCAAGTAATTTGGCTTTTTATTCTGTTTTATAATTTATAATGTTTATATAATGAACATGTACTATTTTAATAAATAGGAAAAGTATTTTTCTCTTTATCTGCTTACGTAGGTAATATGTATTGACTACAGAAGAGTAGAAATAAAGATAAAAATCTTCACCTAAAATCAACCACCCAGAGATAGCCTGACATCATTTAGGAGTATGCTTCTAGATACTTCTTTGCAAATATTAATAGATAAGTAATTTTACAAAAATGGAATTTGATATAGCGTACTGTTTTGTAACCTGCTTTAGAGGAAGGAGAAAAGAGATAGCAGATCTAAACACTTAGAAGTTTATTAGTCTAAAGAGACAAGAAAATGATGGCAGCTAAAGAGAATTATTACGTGTCAAGTAAAAAATTTTTTTGAGCTGTGGGGTGCTCAAAGAAGGTCCCAGTGTATGCGTGGAGGGGAGACAGAGGAGAAAAAGGGATGCAGACAGAAACACAGGTGAGGAGGGGTCACGAGAGGAGATGCAGAGACCAGCTGTAGTGAAATTCGACCGGTGCATGTGAGAGGCTTCTGCTAGACACCCCCCTTCTCATGTTATGGGAGATAAGATAAGGCCTGCACAGAGCCCATGTGGGTGATGAGGTCTCGGGGGAGAGAAGCCTTAACAGCCGCAGCCTGTAGAGTGAGCACTGGAATGGCACCACAAGGCCTGTTTACAGTTGTTAATAACTGACTGACATAGTTCAAAAGCAGGCCAGATCCAGAATTCCAAGAGTATGTTGGGCTTCACCTCAAAAGGAATTACAAATAAGTCAGGGTGAGTTCGTCAAACAGAAATTACCAGAATCAACTATTAGAAAGGGAGGAAGAATGGTAGTACCGTGGAAAGAGCCAGACAGATCTGATTCTGCCTTCTTACTCACCAGCTGGGCAGGTTATCTGACTCCCTGTGGCTCAGTTTCAACTACCTTCCAAGGTGATTGTGAGAATCAAAGATAATTTATTTCTATAAACACCTGCCACATAGTATTGATATAAATACCTGACAGAGTAGCTATTACTACTACTCCCTGAAAAGGAAGAGATATTATACAATATAACATCATGCTTAAAACCACAGAATTTGGAGTTAGACAAATTTAGTTAAGTTCAAATCCTTGCTGTCACTTACTAGTCATCTAAGCCTCAGCATTCCCTATACAATGATACCACCTGCCACACCAGACTGTTTTAAGTAAGACAACATACATAATATATTATGTTCTTAGGCACAGTGCCTATGTAATCAATTTTGTTGTTGTTGTTATTTAGTGTCTCAGTTATGTCCCTCGTTTGCGACCCCATGGATAGTAGCTCACCAGGCTTCTCTGTCTATGGGATTTCTCAGGGTATCTTCTACTCCCAGGGATCAAATTGACATCTCCTGCAAGTCTCCAGCATTGCAGGCAGATTCTTAACCACTGGGGAAACGTGTAATCAATAAACAATGGCTATTATTAGTACCATGATTTCACCAGTGGCTCCACAGTAAAGAATGTCTGCAGTGCAGGAGACACGGGTTCCATCCCTGGGTGGGGAAGATCCCCTGGAGAAGGAAATGGCAACCACTCCAGTATTCTTGCCTGGAAAACCCCATGGACATAGGAGCCTGGCAGGCTACAGTCCATGGGGTCTTAAAAGAGTCCAACACGACTGAGCGACTAAACAATAATTATTATTGCCACTTCTGTGATTGTGGCCAGATTACATAACCTCTCTGAACTAGAATTTAGTCAGGTAGTACATTAGCATGGAGAAGGAAGTGGCAACCCACTCGTGTTCTTGCCTGGAGAATCCCAGGGACGGGGGAGCCTGGTGGGCCCCCATCTATGGGGTCACACTGAGTCGGACACGACTGAAGCGACTTAGCAGCAGCAGTACACTACATTCCACTGTCTGCCTCTTTCCCCTTCATTCCCAGAACATGGCACACAGTTGACACACAGTAAACATCTGTTGCATGAGAATTAGAGATTTCTAACAGTATCTGGCATATAAATGCTGGGGGAAATGTACCTGTTTGTGTTTCCACTGGAAGACAGGCTCCTTTAAGGCAGAGCACCTGTTTCATTCATCCTGTAGCCCCAGCACTGGGCAAACTCTTTGGGAAGTAGGCGAGCCTCAGCAAATGTTTACTGAGTGGCACAGAAGGTAGCACTAATCTGGCAGCCACCTTCACTACAAGGTGACTGCAGAAGCCTAGACAACTTGACCTTCCAGAAGCAACTTGAAATTCTCTATCTGCTTTACCATTTCACATCACAGGCCACCTCTGGGCCAAGTGCCTGTACCCCCTGACTCAAGGCTGTTGCTTGGGTAATACCTTCAGTAAGCAACCTAGCAATGAAAAAAATAAGAAATGCAGTATGACCCCATATTTTAGTGAGGTGAAGGAGGGCCAGGGTCTCCTTAGGTATGAATTTGCAAACACTGTGAATTACCCCATCTAGCACACAGCATAACAGCATACAGCAGCATTTGTATAAATTCAGCCAAGGCCATAGGGGAAGCCAGAAACAGGGTAACAGTTACATACCTCTGGTCAATTAAACATGTCACACACATGAAGATAACAAGTTATGACACCCAATTAATTTATAATTAACTTTCTTACGGTTTTTGCAATGAAGGTTAAAATGCCACCAGAATTGTGAAAAGTAGGCTAAAGGGTCCTTCATGTTGCTATCTTGAGAAACTGGGGCCTGTAATAATTAGAAACAACCTTCTCTACCAATCTGACAAAAACTTGATTACTTCAGATTTTTAGTTAGGAGTCTCTTACATTATCTTAAAAACACACTCTCACAGGATAGCCTGGAATTTCACCAACAGCTTTACATTTGATTAACCTAGATCAAACACAATTTTCTGAGTCTATCTGATTAGTAGAGAAAGACAGGCTTTGCTGAAGAAAAGTTGAAAAATATAAAAAGATTAAAATCATCCTCAGTTCAGTCATCCAGAGATAACCATTATGTATACTTTGGTGTATTTCTTTTTGATGCTTAATGTTACTAGTGTGTTCAAAAACATGACTTTCAATGCTTCAGAGTATTCTCTCAAGCAATAACACATCCATATTCCCTACCTTCAGACATTTAGATAATTTAGAATTATTTTCCACTGGATGTTTTTAAAGGTAAATTTCTCCTTTATGTTAAATATAAACATATATTGAATTACTATTTATATGAGATGTACATTTAGTTCAGTTAGCACTGGAAAATAACACTGTAGAAAGTCAGAAGACCAGAGAATTTTTAAATTAAATAAATTTTAATTTATTTCAGTAGATATGCACTGGTATATAATTTATGCCAGGCACTGTGGCTGGTAATAAAAATGAATGGAACTCTGTCCCTTCCTTTGTTCAAAATTAGAATATATTTAATCCAAAATTTTTATAATATCTACAGCCAAAATAAGAATTACTGATGGCTCATGACCTGGAACTGCAAGAGATCCTCAGCCATCAAAAAATAAATAGGATCAATCAACTTTCTAAGGTAGAAAAGTAAATGGTACGTATTAGGAAATTTTAAAAAATTTGAAGCAAAAGATTTTCTAGTGATTGAATGGGTCAATAAGGAAATTCTTTGAACCAAATATCCAACTTCTAAAGTATTTCCAGTAATTCACTTTATGTAAATGGCTTAGGATGAGTGAGTGAAGTCGCTCAGTTGTATCCGACTCTTTGCGACCCCATGGACTATAGCCTATCAAGCTCCTCCGTCCATGGGATTCTCCAGGCAAGAATACTGGAGTGGGTAGCCGTTCCCTTCTCCAGGGGATCTTCCCAACCCAGGGATCAAACCCGGGTCTCCCACACTGCAGGCAGATGCTTTACCGTCTGAGCCACCAGGGATATCTTAGGATATCTGTTCTTAAAAGTATAAGGGTAAAATTCATCCACTCCTATTTCTACAGAAATATAGACTTCAAATTAAGAGGACTATAAACACCTGCCACATAGTATTGATATAAATACCTGACAAAGAGTTAACATTTTATTCTATGCTTATAGCTACCATGTATCTTAGATTTTCTCAGACAAGCCCTGAATTGAATATTCTATCCCTTTGCCCTTATAAAGTCAGAATCCCCAAACTGGAATCAAACCATAACTCCCAGACAACATCCTAAAATTGCATACAAATCCTTTGTCAGACCACATATGTGCCAGTCATTATTTCTGTTCACTCCAGCTTATTATACTTCCATCCCAGGAATCTGAAGAACTAGCCTTAATACATTTGCCCAGAAATTGCTCATCTGAAATGGGATACTTACTTAGGGACACAAGTTTCTAAAAGGGAAAACGTAAGGACACGGGTTCCTAAAGGCTACCATACTGCTAGCAAAAATACATGAACCTGTAAACACCACGTTTAAAATGTATAACCAACAAGGACCTGTTGTTCACAGAAGTCTGCTCAGTGTTATGTGGCATCATGGATGAGGGGGTTTGGGGGGAGAATAGATACACAGATATGTATAGCTGAGTTCCTCCTGTGTTTACCTGAAACTGTCACAGCATTGTTAATCAGCTATCAGTTCAGTTTCTCTGTCATGTGCGACTCTTTGAGACCCCATGGACTGCAGCACACCAGGCTTCCCTGTCCATCACCAATTCCTGGAGCTTACTCAAACTCATGTCCATCGAGTCAGTGATGCCATCCAACCATCTTATCCTCTGTCATCCCCTTGTCCTCCCGCCTTCAATCTTTCCCAGCGTCAGGGTCTTTTCAAATGAGTCAGTTCTTCGCATCAGGTGGCCAAAGTATTGGAGTTTCAGTTTCAGCATCAGTTCTTCCAGTGGATATTCAGGACTGATTTCCTTTAGGATTGACTGGTTTGATCTCCTTGCAGTCCAAGGGACTCAAAAGTCTTCTCCAACACAATTCAAAAGCATCAATAATCGGCTACACCCCAATACAAAATAAAGTTAAAAAAAAAATACATGAACCATTATTTTCCCTTATGCTAACAATACTGTTACTACTCAATTGAAGAATCTGTGCTCAATTTGATACCTAGGGTTTCTTTGTGAACTGTTTGTGAACCCTATGAGTTCTTTAATCCTCGGACCCCTCTACTCAATTTAAAATGGCCAATTAAATGAACAGGGAATACATCATAAAATAATTTCATTTGAGCCGAGAGGAATTCCAGTGACCTGCAAGTAAGCCTGGAAGCGGTCATTTAGAAGACAATCAGTAAACATTCTTTCTCCCTCAGAATTCCTGGAGAGCAAGATAAAGACTGGTGACTTCAAGATGACTTCTGAACCCTCACCATTTTACTAACTCAAGCCTTCCTCAACAACTCAACACATTATTTTAAAGGGCACTAAGACATTATTTTTCATTCAACAGCACATTTTAAGCAGCTAGTGTCAGTCAGTATACTATAACCCAAGGAAATTAGTGTGTTACTAAATGGACATTTCACATTTGAGTGGGCATGACACATTTAATTATATAATTATGAAAAATAAACACGGTAGACCAGTAATAAAGAGAGGCTTGCAACTTAGGGAGCTGAGGGAAGAATTTTCTAAGGTGATGAGAACCTAAAAATTGAGAAGCAAAGTTATGCAAAAAGCAGGGAGGAGAAATATTCTAGGCAGAGGGGTAAATGTGTGCAATGGCTCTGAGGCAGGAAATGGTGCTGAGGACATTTTAAAAAGCCAGTATAGCTGGAGTATAGTGAGAAACAGAGGGAATCATAGCTGGAAAGATTAGCAAAGGTCAGATCATGCAGGGCCTGGGGGAGCTATTGAAAAAAAGTTAAGCAAGGTAGTACTCTTCTAGGTTGGGGAGGTGCAACAGAGGCAAGGAGAGAAATAAGGAAGCCATTACAGACATCTAAGAGATGGTGGAAGCTCAAGCACTGGAAATCAAGAACCTTTTAAATGATATCTCAGATTAAAATATGAGCACAAGTTAACCAAGGAGGAAGAGCACTATTGTGGCATTAGGTTCCAAGACCTATTCTGACACTGTAAACAGTCTGGTATGGCAAGAGCAAAGGGTATGGGATAGGAGCAAACAGGAAGACCAATTGTTAGAAAACTATTGCAGTAATCCAAGCAAGAAAGTGTAACATCCTTTACTCAATTAGTGGCAATGCAGAGGACGTACCAAGACTGTATCCATGTGGTATTATTGGAAGTCATAGGAGAGTCGCTGGATTTGCAGAGGGGAGGGAAGAGGAGCTTGAAGTAACGAGATTTATGGCTTTGAGTAGGTAGATCATGGTAGTTTGCTACAATAGGGAGAACCAGGGTTGTAGGTAGGATGAGTCCCGGTTTGTATACGCTACCACATGGGAAGAGCCACATACTAGACAGGTGGATACATGGCAGTCTTCGGCTTAGAAAGAGGCTGAGGCTGGACATGTACATTTAGAAACCACAAGTGTAGATAAAGCGATAAGACAGACTGATTGCTCAGAGAAATACAAAGTGAGAAGAGCTCAGTCCAGAACCCTGGGATGCACTGACACTACAAGGGCAAGTTAGAGCAGGATTTCTCAACAGCACTGATATTTTAAGCTGGGTGTTTCTGTTGTAGGATGTTTACCAACATCCCTGGTCTCTATCCACTAGATGCCAATGGGACCTGCCCAGTTAATGACAAATATGTCTCCAGACATTGCCAAATGACCCCCAAGGTGGGGGGAATCAACCCCAACTGAGAACTACTGAGTTAGGGTAAAAAGATTAATCAGCACACTGACAAGAGGTTCTGAATGAGCTCCCTTGACCCAAGATTCCTCCAAAGCCTTTATGTATATTACTGTTCTTGGTGCCTTGAAAGTACAAAAATGCAGGTGACATTCCACTACATCCAACCCACAACGCATTGGGATACATTTAGCTACTAGCTTGAATCAAATCCAGTTAAAAATTCCATTTCTACATGAGGCTACAATGGGAAAACACACATACTCTTTTGTTAAAAAAAAAAAAAGAAAAGAAAATTACACAAAACCCTGTCCCCTAGTATAGGATTAGGTATCACCATTCTGCTTCAGTAAGCCCCAGTACTTCTCCACCATTAGAATGTGGTATTTTCTCTCACCTAATCTCTATTCAACCCTTATAATGGGGTGAAGTGAAAGTCACTCAGCCATGTCTGACTCCTTGCGACCCCATGACTATTCAGTCCATGAAATTCTCCAGGCCAGAATACTGGAGTGGCTTGCCATGCCTTTCTCCAGGGGATCTTCCCAATCCAGGGATCAAACCCAGGTCTCCCACATTGCAGGCTGATTCTTTACCAGCTAAGCCACAAGGGAAGCCCAAGAATACTGGAGTGGGCGGTCTATCCTTTCTCCAGCAGATCTCCCCAACACAGGAATCGAACCGGGGTCTCCTGCATTGCAGGCAGATTCTTCAAAAACTGAGCTATCAGGAAGGCCCATGTATAATGGGATAGGAACTATTAGTTGAGGAAGCTGATGGCAGAGGGGTTAAGTTACATGGCCAAAGTAGC
The DNA here is from genome assembly GCF_023091745.1 of Budorcas taxicolor. Taxonomy (NCBI): domain Eukaryota; kingdom Metazoa; phylum Chordata; class Mammalia; order Artiodactyla; family Bovidae; genus Budorcas; species Budorcas taxicolor. The sequence continues at coordinate 197,113,194 of NC_068910.1, read as the reverse complement.
ATTAAGTGACCAAACTAAGATTAGAACTCAACTTTCTGACTCCAAAGTCCATGCTCTAAAGCTAAACCACTTAACCACTATTCCAGATGGTCTCCATTAGGCTGTAAGCTCTATGAGGAAGGGGCTGGTCAGTCTCTTTCACCATTGTATACCTAGCATTTGGCTCATGCTTAGCAACAGCAGCTCAAATATTTATTGACTATTGAATAGTCTCAGCTCAGACTTAACTCTAATTCATTCATAGATCTGCATTGAGAGAGCGCTCACAAACAGCAAATTAGATCACAAAGAGGAAGAAAATGTCTTTCAGTCTGATGGGAAATAAGTAGATGCATGTGTAGAATTAACTCTTCTTTTGAGTGTTTCCCCCCAGAAATGAAGGATCTTCCATCAACCCTGCTTCAATTCCATTAAAGCAAAATTACTCTTATTGCCTCCTTATTCATCATATAGTGCAGCCTCTAGGAGATGGCTGAGTGAAAACAGAAATTACCTATGGACAGTTTTTGCAAAATGACAGTTGTAAATGATTTCTGACAGGATCATCAACGGGTACTCAGAGCAAAGTTTTCCAAACATCAGATATGCTTTTAACAAAAATGTAACCTTCTCTACCCTCAATGAGTAAGTGCCACCTACTGGGTAGTCCTAACCTAGGTTTTTTTTTTTTTTTTTTTGGTCATAAGCTAGTATTGGTACCTTTTTGACAAAACAATTATATATCCAGAAATTTCTGCACAGGTGAAGCACCCATCATTCCCAGGAGATAAAATATTTTGTCATCCATGCCTGAAGTAGCCAGGAGGGTTAGTCTGGAGGATATAGAACTTTAAAGAGCAGTGAACAGAGGGAAAATGCTGTGGAATTCTGTGAAAGAATGAAACGAAATCCAGGAGTAAGCTTTAATCAGCTCTATGTACACCGATTTCTTAGAAGCCATGGAAGCTATAAAGCAATTAGAGTTGAGAAAGTTCCCCACTCTGCATCAAAGCCATTTCAGTGAAAGCATTCATGTAAAAGCTCATACTTTCCAGACCTCATACCCTCAATCCATGCTTTCATTCCCATCAAAGCCTCTAGGGAAAGCTTGATTCAGCACATTTCAACATATTCTAACATAAACTTGAGCTTGAAGGAACAGGGAGAATGTGTTTCCTGTTCCAGGGCACGGTTTCTTCCAGGGTGTTTCAGTTTATAGCTGCCATTTAGCAACTCCAGGTACTTTTGCTAGCTGATCTTCAGTGTAGTTTGCTATACTGACTTCTACCCAAACATTAAAACTTTTAAAAAATCAGTAACTCATTTTTGTTCTTTCAGCTCCTTTGAAGATTATGAAACAGAAGAGCCTCCCTCTCCCTCTGAAATTGTAAACAAAGGCAATAAAATAGTGACCTCAAGCCTTTCAGAGAAATGTGGAAAGCTTCAGTCAGTGGATGAAGAATAGTTGCCAGTGTCTACATGAAAGGGAGATGTTTTTCAAAAAAAATTTGTGAAGAGATGCTCTAGTTTGCATATTGCATTTTAAAAGCTTTGATTTCTGCAAGTGTGTATCTGCACTAGGAACTTTTTAACGTTTTTGAGCAATAGCTCTGGATACACATACCCAATTTGGGAGACTCCTCCAGTTTGCCTCAAACCTCCTACAGAGCTTTTCCTCAGAAGCAAATGATATATACATCACCTTCCAACGTCTGTAAATCAGCACTCTTCACCCTGAATGTACCAAGAATCTCTTGGGGACAGTGCCAAGCACGGCTCTCTGCACAAAAGCAGAAGTTGCCTCTGTTGTCCAGTATCCCTGAGGCCCATCAGGGCTCCTATGGAGCCCAGAAGAAACCTTCACTTGCAGAAAACTTGAGTCAAGAAATTCTGGAACTTGAAAAAGCAGTCAGGGCCTCCAGAACTGAATTAGCCCTGGTAATAAAAGCACTGCCAAAACATCTCAGAGACTTCTTTTAATTGTATGTGTACTGGAGTTCAAAGATCTTGAACTTAATGTAATTTCACAATGACCTGCCAAACTGCTAGTCACTTTACATCCTCAGGTATTGTAACCACTGGGCCTTCCAACCTTGCTAGCAAGCTCTAACCCTCCCCCCATCCTGACTGTGGACCTTATATAAAACCTGAAGAAAAACTTAACTGCGGACAAGTACAGAATATGACTCCTAATTGGGAGGAAAAAGTTTCCTTTTAACTCATCTAACATTTGTAGCAAATTATTAAGTGATTTATTAATCTAAAAATTAGTGTCCCATCTGTACTTCATATCAGAAAGCCTACTTGAAGGCTTAAATAATTATATATGAAAAATCTTACTAGACATATTCATCACTGAATATTAGACTAGGCTAACAGTAAAGGCCTCAATCTCAACATTATTCCATGTTGAAAAATAACTTATTCAAAATACTGCATCCACTTCAGTATTTATCACAAAAATGGGAGAAAACATAGATGCTACCCATAAAAGAAAGCAATTTCATGTTTACTAGAGAGTAGACGTGGTTATTACAGAATACTGTACTTTTCAGCAAACCACAAGGCAGTCAAATCTCACAATATTGTTGAAGACAAATTGAAAATAAACTATTAAAAAGGATGGAAATATCTGCTAGTATAAAAGAAACCTCCCAGAAACTTTTTAATATCCACCTCTGTATAAAGTCATTAAAGTTTTTCGCTGGATTTTTTAACCACAAGTCCTGAATATCAGAATAGCTCCCTTTCCACCCCACATTGGTTCCCTTGCTGGTATGAAGGCCAAACTTTTGAAATAATCAAACATTGGCAAAAAGTGGAGAAAAGGAGAATCTAGGAAATGCACCATCAACTAGTAGAGTTATTAATAGATTTAGCAATCCTTTTGTCAGTATCCTCCCAGTTTCCTGTTATTTTACCTTCATGATCAGAACTGAAGTTCAATTTAACTATTATAGAAAAAACTTAGTTTCTAATAGCTCACAAAGAAATAAAACCTTAAAAGTGACTAAATGTTTAGGAAATACTACATGCAATAATCTGAACACATTGGAAACTAGGATTAAAAGTATTTTTGTAGTACATAAAATTTACCATCTACCCCATCCAGCCTTTACAAGGAAACAAATTTTTTTCAGATAAAAATACTCAAATGGTAGATGTTTTTGGAAGTCAGATATGGTTTATAGGTTTTATTAGCCATAATGATCTAAACTATTTCTAAGGCTCAGCAAAAATTCAGTTTTTCAACACACGTTTGATTGTTTTTTAACTACATGGCTGTACTTTACCTTGTTTCTCCTTACTGAAGTCATCTTGCTTTCATTTTGGTCAATATTTGGTTTCAAAAGCCTGTAATTATTATAAAAGTATAGCTACCAGTATCATTCCACTTAAGCGCTTTTAATTTAGGTCATCCAAAGTAACACATTTTCAGAAACAAGAATGTGTTTCACTGTATTCCCCTCTTAGTATTAAATATAAGAAATGTGAATTCTGAGGAACTAAAATAGAATATATTTTACTTTCTGGTAAAGATCATGCAGAATATAATCATTATTGCCCAACTGGAAATTTCAAGTTGTTACAATATCCAAGATTCCTTGATAAAAGTTAAATTGAAGGTATGACCTTAAAGCTAGTCAATGAGATATGTGTTTCAGAGCTTAACATTAACTGCCAAGGTAATCAAACTAATGAAATTATGTGTATTTTCCCTGCATCTTATCTATGTCATTGTGTACTGTTCAAAGTGTTTCTAAAACTTTAGACTGATCAAATCAGAGAAGTCATTTGCTCAACTTTGGAAATGTTATGGTGTGTTTGGGTGGAGAAGCCTGCATGATTTAAAGTTTTTCCCTTTTTGCAAAACTAAATAAAGTTGTCAAATACACACTTTTGGTTTTAATGACACTTGCAACTCATTTTTATGTTTGAAAAGAGCAGCATTATAAACAAGCTTGAGTTTCAAAGAAAGTAACTCTTTGAACCTCTGGGAAAACTTTATAAAGAAAGATACGGAAAGATAACACCTCATACTAAGAAGTCATTTCCTCTGAGGATGGGAATTTGGGTTTGGGAATGAGAAGTTCACAAGATCAAAGGAGAACTTAGCCTTATATATTGTTTAAAGAATGAGTAATTGTTATTTGGATACCTGAATTTTAACAAAGAGGGAGAAAAAAATACCATCCACACTTTAGATTCCAATTCTAAACTGTGAACTTAGTATTTTCTAAAACATTTTATATTTTTTGCCTATAATACAGGGAAAATTTTATTTTTCATGTTATGAAACTTTGTTTGCTTTAGTCACCATCAAATTGTTTTGAGAAAACTAAGAACAGTGAAGAAATTCTGTATCCTAAAACTGTACTGCATCTCTGTTTAAAGGTGTAGACCTATGGAAACTAATCAAAAAGATTAGTTCTATAACTGTCAGCTGTAAAACTTCTGCTGCCTAAAGATGAAAGATTATTGGATCACTTATGGTAATTACAAGGAATCCAAAAAAAAAAAATGAAGATGAGTCATATTAAATGCTGTTACTGTTTTGATGGTTTTAAATCCTACTGAAGTAAATCCAGTTACTTCAGTAATAATTTCTCAATTATCCATCATTAGCCATTGGTCAGCATTCCTAAAAGTAATTCACCATATAAAGAAAAACAACATAAAAATCAAGGCACAGTAATTAATTACTCTTCCCCAAATGTACATAATACAGGCCATTCAAAGCATGCTATCCCAAATTCCTCAGTATTCTACAACATAGAATTAGAAAACTAACATTTATTGATAGATTTAAGGTGTAATACAGGTTTCCAAAAGTGTGGCAGTGAGAATACCAGAATAAAAAAGAGAAACTTGTGCTAAAAACAACCTGAATTCATCATTGGCAATATTACATAACAATCAAGGCCCTCACATACTAATGATTTTCACTTTGTCTATATTGCCAACCTCCCATGCATCAAAAAACACGAAACTAAGATTATCAAACTTGGGAAGCAATAAAGTACTCAAGGAATATTTAAGATCATAATATTAGGAAAGTTTGGCAGATTTGCAAAATATATTCTTATCATCCATGTGTACAATCTCATTATTCCTAGTCATTTTTGCAGTGATCATTAGTGAATAAAGAACAGATTTACAAGTTTATATAGCAGGGCATCTGCGTCCAACGTAAAACTGTTACAAACTTTAGGCAAATACATGTTTCATAAGACACTGCTAACACTCAGAGGAATTAAATAAAATTCCAAAACTTGGAAAGCAAATAAAGACAAGACAACTAAGAAGCATTTTCCACCATTTACTCTTGTTATCAAAAATAGTTCAACTCTTCTTGCAAAACAAAAACAAAATAGTACATACTGGACACATACATCACATTTTTCTTCCTATGGCTTTAGCCCACCCCCACCCCACCAAAAGAGACAAAAAAAAAAAAAAAAAGCCCAACAACAAAAACAACTCTACCTGACCACATTCACAGAAAATGACACCAGGATACACTACAAAACAGAAGGAGGTGTCATCTGCTCTGTGTCCAAAAGTTTCTTCTCCATGTCTTGTACTAGGTGAGTAACCATCATTGAACATGCTGTGTGCCAAATCAAAACATAACTTCAGCATATGTCAGATCTCAGAAAAGATGGTGAACGTAGTAGAAACTGAAATTTTTCCAGCAGTATTTTTCTTTAAATAAGCACTGTCAAAGCAGCAACTCTTCTTTTAAATCATAAAGTCATTTCTTTACAACCTAGTCAGTCCTTGTTTTATTTGGGCTGTGTGTGCTCTTTCAAGCAACTGACTAGATTTCCCTTCAACAGAATGTTTGTGACTCATTTATCTCCCCCATAAAAATTACAGGGAAGACAAAGATTTAAACTGAAACATAGTTTGTGCTTTACATGCAAAAGAGTATTCTAAAGAAAATCCAACTAGCTTCAAACCTACCTAAATGAACAGGCTTCATAAAAAGGCATTTTTATTAGGCCTCTATAAAGAAGTCTCCACAACGAATAGCACCCTATTAAAAAAAAAAAAGGAAAAAGCATCTCCAAACTAAAGTCTGCGGCAAACTATTAGAGGAAACAAAAAATCACTTTGAAGTGGCCAGTGGCAATAGGTATAATGCATAAATCTGAGTAAGTTTTGGAGCATTATTCCAAAATTATTTTAAGTAAATCCCAATTTCTAAATAAAACATTTGTATAATTTTTTAAAATTCTGTCACATAGTATAGTCTAAATTCAGTTACCTTCAGATTAAAACTACTCTTCTCCACTTCATTTATCTAATCAGAACATTGCTCAAAGTGAAGGAAAGATTTAGAGTTTTTCCCCTAGAAATGAGTCAGACTTAACTAAAAATGGGATTCAACTCAGCAGAGTTTTGTGGCATGAACGGCTAAACATCCACAGTCTGACAGAATTTCAGTTTGTTCACTTTTAAAAGACAGATTTTTTTCAACATTCTAATGAGGGGCAAATTTTCTTTCATAATACTGCTGATTTAAAAACTGCTACATACACCAGTAGCCAATTTTCATGATCAGAAATGGTATTATGTCAGTACAAAGGTTGAGCTGGACACATCAGCTTTTCAACAGGAGAAACATCAATGGCATCTGAATGTAGCACTGAGTCTCCTGAACAAACTAATGGCTACTTTTCCACAAAATAAGAGCACAATCCTTATGGACTGACTAGATACCACTTCCTTACATTTAATCATAAACTTTGATTATGCACAAAGCATGACCATAAACAATGAGGTTAATGTTATTTTCCTTGCCAAAGTTCATTTTGTATAAATCAGTTGCATCAGCATTTGTTCTCAAACTATGAGGTTCTGTAAGAACTAAGGACATATAGTTGTAGGGTTACTCCTCCATTATCTGCAAACTATTTCCCCGACACTAACACATATAACTTAGCAATGAAAACACTTGATACAAGTGATCTATATGCAGGAGCTCCGGCAAGTTAAACCAACAAAACCATAGCTGCCGTAAAACTGTAGCTATTTTCCTACCAGAGGTAGGTTTAAAGACCCACTGATTTAACAGTCGAATCTCATGTCTATAGCTTCATCCAAACTTTTATCATCATGTGTACTGGCAGCTAAAAACGTCGTTACTGGGGACCCTGTGACATTAATTACACTGGTGCTGGTACTAGCATTGCGCACAGCAATGCTAGTCACATTAATGCCCAAAGTGAGCCTGGTCTGCTCCAAAGCCTTTTCTGGCACAGCAAATGCCTCCAGCTTCTTCTCCCCATTGGCCATATAGGAGTTTTGGCAGCCACGACATATACAATCTAAGCAGGCTTTGCGGTTAGAGTAGCAAGGGCAGCGTTGGCCGCGGCATGTAAGAACACTTGGATTTTGAGTAGCACGCCCACATTTACACCCTTTCTTTTCCTGGGGCTTTTTATACACAGTCTTAGTAGGACTTCCTGGCATAAAATGATGACTGGGAATCTTTTCCTTTACTGTTTTGTCTTTTTTAAGAATACCTGGCTTGGTTTTAGAGTGAGATTTCTTGGATCCATGTTCATGACTCTTTTTCATGCTTTTAGTTGATAAAAGCACAGTTTTGCTGATTTTGGGTGTTGTGCCTCCATTGGGAACAGTTGCTATAGGCTGAAGAGAAATTTTGCTCTCCCGTTTCACTGTCACAGGAGCAGATGCCCCCAATGTCGGGCCTCGGATAATGGTAGAAATTGGAAGTGGTTGAACTTTCTCACTGTCGCTTTCTGACCTGGATCGTTTTCTATTCAGTTTTGCTACCTTCGGAGTTGCTGCTGTACACGATAACCCATGAAGTGCAGGACTGGTGGACATAAAAACATTATGGCTAAGAGATTGGGAAGAAAGCTGCAGAAACGGTCCATTGGATACAGTGGCTTCCAAGTTGGGCTGCAAATTAGGGCAACAAACTTCTGTGTTTGAAACAGTTTCTAAGCTGCGGAGTACTTCCTCAACACTCAGTAACAGAGAGTCACCAGGTTTTATATCTTCACTGAAACTGCAAATATCAATGCCTGTGGAACATAAGTCAGAGGCTACCGTGTCACAGACAGGTGGCAAACTGTCAGATAGATCTTCAGTTTTTATGTCAACAGTGTTACATACATCAATCGAATTTGAATGTTCAGGTGAAGGAATATTTATACCAAATCTATCTATTGAAAGCCCATTGTAAGTAGGCAAACCATTGATAACAGAACTGCCAATAGCAATGCTGAGGGTACTTTCAGATATTGGAGACAAACTAGCTTGAGGATCAGTTGTGGGTTCTGAGGTTGAAGGTAAGGGGGAATGTGTCAAACACAAAGTAAAGGATGAATCTGAGGGTTTTTCCGTCTCCTCACCAAACAAGGATCCATCATTAAGCAAAGCCAAAATATCAGAAGAACAGTCGACTGCTTCTATTATATCCCGTGCCAATGCAGTCTGTGTTATATATTCACATAGTTTTTTGTAGCAGTTCACTAGGATGCTTAACTGCTTGTTTTCCTCAAACTGCTCATAGTCTTTGCACCAGCTACATGAAGGTTTCATCATCATTTTCTTGCCTTTACAACTTTTGCAGACATAGTGTTGGCAGGTTGAGTTGGTGGGTGCAATAGGATCTTGTAGCAAATGTCCTAAGAGGGAAAAAGGAGGAAAGCAAAAATTTTAGTAAAATAAATTTATAATTTCATATACTGAAGTTGAGATTATAAGTAATCTATTAAAATTAAAATGGATTAAACTCACCAGACCAGATAACAAAACAATACAAAAAGCGTATCTTACAGGAAACAGAAAAATACTCAATAGCTCACTTCATTTCCATGCTACATTCCCCATTTCTTTATTTCAAACAATCCTCCTCTGTCTGTTTCTCCCCCAAAATGGTATATTCTGGTTCACTTTCTTACTCTCTTCTCCAAAGGCTATAAAGAGGTGGAGATCAGTCACTAAAAGTACAAACCAGGCTTATAACCCTTGGGACCTGGACCTACTGCAACAATTGTCTAGACACGGAAAAAGATAATAGCAAGAGTTAATCCCTATTCTTATTCTTACTCATTTCTCTTCCTTAAACTGAATGTTTTGTTTTATCCGAAAGATTCAGTTAGGTAATGACAAGCCAATTATTTCCTGGAAATTTTTTGAGGCCTTGTGGATAGATAAACAAAGCCCCCAAAAAAGGTTAGTCCTTGCCTCATCAGACATTGTTTGAGGGTATTCACTATTCATCAGTACAAAAGTGTCTTCACGAAAAAAGTATAACTGCAAACCATGTTACTGTATATACTAATCATCAACTAGAAAAAAGATGACTAGAATATAGTTACGATGAAAAAGAACTATATTCATTTATTTAAAAAAAGGAAATACTACTAAATCCTTTTACAGAAGATCAAAATACAATAACAACAAAAAAGAACTACATTTAAATATAGCTTAAAAAAATAAAAGAATTTAATATTGGGCTCAAAATTTTCTGTCACAATAGAAAATGACCATGGTCAAGTATCCCAAGTACAGCAATATAATATAAAAGTGAAAGCGGGGGGGAAAGTGAAAGTGATTACTCAACTTGATATAACTCCTAAATTATAAATGGCCTATACAAAATGAATCAGAAAGGGGAAAACAACTAGATGCAGTCCCTATCTCTACCCTTAGTCCCCAGAGAAACAACTGTTCACTGGTTTCCAATTCAGGACAAATAATAATGAACTCAAAGCAGCATTTGTTTTCTCATAAACATTATATAATTGAAGATTGAGACAGAAGGTACTTCTGGTTATAGATGGTGAAATCAGCAAACCCTCTCCCTTAAAAGCAACTATAAACCTGAAAATTTTTGACAAAGAGTCATTTTCACAACCAAAGACCTAAAACCATCTGAGAAGCATTTATGTGTGAACCTGCTGAATCTCAGGTGAGGACAGTGGGGATCTGTGGGGTTCTGCTCTGGGGCTCCCCAACCACCCAGCTCCATCAGTGTTTACCCTGTTAGACTAGGAAGCCACTAAGATGGAAGAGGGTTCATTCAGGACACAAATACTAACTTAGAAGTAGTTCACAGACATAAATCTATGCTGAACGTCAGAAGCAGAAGAAAATGGAGGAGAAAAAAAACTGTGACTTTGGGTTGGGCAGTGTCAGATGTGTCATCAAATGCACAAAAAGAAAAACTGTGAACTGTGAACAGTTTTTGAACACATATTCAAAAACTAAAAATACTTGTGCTTCAGAAGTCACTATTAAGAAAACAAGAAGATAATCCACAGATTGATGAGAAAAAAATATTTGCAAACCACACATTTGATAAAGAACTTATAACATGATATTTTAAAGACTTCATATACATCAATAAGACAATTCAATTTAAAAATCAAACAAAATTTGAATAAACATCTCACTAAATAAAACATGAATATTTAATAAGCATATAAAAATATGCCAAATATATTATTAAAACTGTGACATACTGCTATACACCTACTAGTATGGATAAACTCAAAATGACAGATAATATCAAGAGATGACCAAAATGTGGAGAAATCAGAACCCTTCTCTATCAATGGTAAGAATATAAAATGATAAATCACACTGGGAAACAGTCTGGTAGTTTCTTTAAAAGTTAAACATACACTTATAAAGCAGCAATTTTACTCCTAGGAGCCTACTCAAAAACAAATGACATACATCCATATAAAGAGATGTTTGTGAATAGGATTGAACCCAGGTCTCCCGCACTGCAGGCAGATTCTTTACCTTTACCAGCTAAGTCACAAGGAAAGCCCAAGAATACTGGAGTGGGTAACCTATCCCTTCTCCAGGGGATCTTCCCAACCCAGGAATCAAACCGGGGTCTCCTGCATCGCAGGCGGATTTTTTACCAACTGAGCTATCGGGAAAGCCCATTATTCATAATAGACAAAAACAATCCAAGTGTCCATCAACTAGAGAAAAAACAAAATGTGATATATTCATACAAAAGAATAATGCTTAGCATTTATGAGAACTATTGGTACATGCCACATCATGATGAACTTCAGAAATATTACGTTAAGTGAAAGAAGGCAGATGCAAAAGCATACATTGTTGTATTATCCCATTTATATAATGGCTTCCCTGAAGACCCAAAGGGCTCCCCTGATGGCTCAGAAGGTAAAGAATCTGCCTGCAATGCAGGAGACACAAGAGATGCTGCTTCGATCCCCGGGTCAGGAAGATTCCCCTGGAGAAGGAAATAGTAACCCACTCCAGTATTCGTGCCTGGAAAACCCCACAGACAGAGGAGCCTGGCGGGCTACAGTCCAAAGGGTTGCAAAGAGTCAGACATGACTGAGCAACTAAGCACAACAATTATATAAAATGTCTAGAAATGACAGGAAAGCAGAAATAGTGGTTGCCTGGGTCTAGGGGCAGAAGCAGGAGTTAATTTTAAGTAGGCTCAATGGAACTTTGGGGGTGATTAAAATGTTCTAACATCATTTCGTGGTGATGGCTGCAACAGCACTTTAAAAAATAAATAAAAACACCTTAAGGCAAGGCCTCTGTAGTTACAGAGTTCAACCTGCTTTCCATCCAATGCAGGAATCCTTTAAGGTACCCTTGACTTAATCTAAGGAAAAGTATAGAAAATATGAATAGAGAGAGATGTGTACACACTTAAAAGGATAAAGCATAAAGCTAAAAAATAAAATATGTTACCCTCTTGAGAAGGGGAGACTGAACAAAGTGAAATGACCTGGGATAGCACTAGTCTATGGGGGAGCCTGCTGAAGTGACTTAGCAGCAGCAGCATTCTGGGTTTAAACTGTTTTGTAACTTTTAACTTGCAAATCATGTAAATATTTTACATAATTATATAAATTTAAAGGAAACTCTTATAAATCAAAAGCAAAACAAGTAACTGTAATTTATCAAATTGATGGTATAACCATTTCAGTTAACCATTTCAAATATTAAACTTTAAAAACACAAAATTGACTCTAATCCTTATATCCTTGTTTTGTTTTCAGAAATTATATTTGTTGCTGGTAGTGTTGATAGTTACCATAAAATGATAGTGTCAAATTGTGGGATAAAGTAAATGTTGATGTCCTTGAAAATCCTGATTTTTTTAGTAAGGAGGAGGAAAATGTCATAAGATATGAAAGTTAAAATTAAAAATTCGGTAGTCCTGAATTTCAATTGGATTTATCAATATGAACTTAAGTTTTTATCTCAGACATACATATTTCCTAGCACTATACACTGAAAAGGCATGGAAACAGGAACCAACCACAGCAGCAATGAACTAATGATGCTGAAAAACAACTTTCTGTTCAAAGGGATCAGGGCAAATGTTGGCTTCTAAATCTGTGACATAAATTAGAAGAGGTAAATTTTGATTACCTTATGCTAGGAATTTCACAAGGAAACTATCAAAGATCAGGATAATGTTTAAAGAGACTCAGGAGCAAACCTGAAGAGACTTCCAGTGACCAAAGATGAGCAAATCTGAGCATGCATAAATGCAATGGAATATAAAAGCACACCTAAAAAAGTTCAGATCTCTAGAGTTCATTTTTTTAAAAAGGGAGAAAACCAGTTTCAGGATGCTAGTGAACCTGCTCATTAAGTTTGGAAACTGGTAAATAAAAAGAAAGAGCTTCCCCAGCGGCTCCACAGTACAAGAATCCGTCTGCAATACAGGAGACTCAGGTTCGATATCTGAGTCAGGAAGATCCCCTAGAGAAAGGTTAAACAACAGCAACAACAAAGAGCAAGAAGCAAGTGTTTATTCGGACTTACCTATGTATGTGCTAAACCACTAAATAACCAAACCATAGATGAGAAGTTTCACTTTATAGGAATAATATAACTAATGAAGAATGACATAATTTGAGTATCATTTTAAGGGCTCCCCTGGTGGGTCAGAGGTAAAGAATCCACCTGCTAATGCAGGAGATGCAGGTTCAATCCCTGGGTTGGAATGATCCCCTGGAAAAGGAAATAGCAACCCACTTCAGTATTCCTGCCTGAAAAATCCATGGACAGAGAAGCCTGCAGGCTACAGTCTATGAGGTCCCAAGAGTCGGACACAACTTAGCAACTCAACAATGATTTGCAAATGGTACAAGCTAAGTGAAAAGTAAGGATTATCTCTTGCCCTCATTCCATCACTGATTTTCTTTTCACCAGTCATGTTAATCATGAGCTACCCATCACCTTTAAAGGACTTACCCTCTACACATCGTTTGCGTTCTTTGATGAAGTTTCAGACTATGCCTAATCCTGAGAACTGAAAACGGGCTAGAAAACACAAAAACTATCATTTATTAATTCATAATTCTACCACCACTGAGTTCTTAAGAACTTCTGCCATGTAGACACGTATTACCTATTGGATTGCCCAACCATTCCTCAACGAAGATATTTGAAATTTTAATCTACTATTGAAGATGCCTATTGGCAAACTTGTTTCACACACTCAGTTAAGTATCCTAATACTCAAAAGCTTCCCAGAGGGTTCTCTTTACACTTCACGAGGAAGGCAGCTCCAATGTTACAAGGAAGGAAGAAAAAGTTCAAGGGCTTCCTAGAACCAAATGTTAACCATATACTTACTATATATCCCTAAGGAAACTCCTCCCTGCAAAATTAAGAAATATCAAATAACACTTTTTAAATGGTAAAAATACATCTTGCCCTAGAAGGTAAAATGGAGGGGCAATTTGCATTAAGAGGAAGTGTGTCACTTACTGGTAGACGTACCATAAAAACTGGGAAGTATTTGGGAAGAGGTTTAACTTGCTTAGCTTACATCCAGTTTCATACTCATGCACAAAAGGACTTGCTCAAAAATACACATCTTCAGACCTTAAAAATTGATTGCTCATGACAAAAGGTTTTCTCACTGCACTGACCTGAATTCTTAATCAGCAGTATATCATAGGAATTACCTTCCTTTACATAATGCAAGTTGTCCTGTAACTAAATGATATCATGTGCCCTAATACTAAGTGATGCTACACTGACCCTAAAAATGATAAAGATTAAATTTCATTTTTACTCCTCACGGTAATGAAAGTAACTAATTCCTTTTTTACTCTCCCTCTCCTTAACTTTTCCCATCCTCAAGTAAGATATTTGCAATCTGAGACTTAAGATTTAGTTTTAGATTACCATAATAGCCCTTCTGGGAATTTCTGAGAATACATAACTATCGGCAGGTAATTTACTAAGATATTCAATACCAGAATTTTTTAATGCTTTTAAATTTGTGAAACTCTTTATTATAGTAGTTGCAAAGGCAGAGAGTAGTAAAATTAGCCTTCAAATACCTATCACACAGATTCAATAATTATCTAGATTATACCACATTTGGTTCATCTACATCTTTTGATCTTTAAGTATTTCAAAGCAAATTTCAGCAAGCCTCATCTCTATGTAACAGTATAAATCACTACAAAGTACATTTCCTTAAGTAATCAGAATGTTATTACCACATCTAACAAAATTAATTATTTAAATAAATGTAATAAATAAAATAAACCAAATTTAGGTTTAACTTATGGGAAAACATTTTAAAAACCTAGAAGAGGGCTTTAATTCTGGCATTAAAAAAAAATTTCAGAAGTTGTATTTTCTCAGTAAACATATTTATAGCTTTTGAGGTAGTCATAAAATGTTCCTTTTATTAAACAGATTTAACATACATCATTCAAATCACTACTTTTGCAATATTAATATACCAAAGCTAAGATCTGTTGCCATGCCCTACCTCTACCAAGAACCACTGCCAGCATCAAGGGTAACAAAGCAGCCTAAGTTTGAGAAAAAGGCCCACAGCACCAAAATAAATATAGCAAACTATACAACTAGGTCTCAAATCAGCTTGCCCCCTTCTCTGTACAAGGAACAGGCACAACTCCTTAGTATAAGCAAGCAAGGTATGATCAGTCTTGGCAAACTCTTCTAAATTCATAAGTGATACCAAGTTTAAACAAACCCAGTGGTAATTAATTCACTTCAGAATACCACCGGTAAAAGTGTACCATACTATAAAAGTTACTTTCCTTTTTGTTCCATCCCAAAACATGTTCTAATAATGAATTTTTTTTTCTGGTGGCTCAGATGGTAAAGAATCTGCCTGCAATGCCATGTTCAATCCCTGGGTCGGGAAGATCCTCTGGAAAGGGAATGGCAACCCACTCCAGTATTCTTGCCTGGAGAATTCTACAAACAGAGGAGCCTGGCAGGCTATAGCCCATGGGGTCACAAAGAGTTGGACACAACTGAGCAACTAACACACACACAAATTAATAATTTTTTTCCATCCTTTCATTACATTATTATGTGACAGCATTTACCTGAATATTTCTCATAAACATGAAAAACCGACAGATGTTTAATCCTTCAAAGTTCATCAGTGTTGGAAATCAAGTTCCTAGACACTCAAACTCTTGGGTGAGACATTAGAGTGTGGAAACTTTATCAGGCAAGGAAGGAAAGGGCAGAAGAACAAATTAGGCCAGGATCTATCACAGCAAAGGCCTCAGACCGCCCCCACAGCTCTCAAGCTGAGATGGCTCTTCGAGGTTGTCCTGGCAAGATACTGTCTTTGGATGCAAGATACTCCAAGGAAGGGAAGGTGAGTGTGGGTGAGTGTCTCTCTTCAGCCAGCAGCAATTCCCAGGGAGGTCTGACAACTCCAGTAACACTCCCAGTAACTAAGAAAATGAAATCCTTCAGTCTTAAAGTGGGGATTTGGGTAGTGTATACATGACAACCACTACAATTAGTAATTTTAGCTGTCCCAATCTGCTGAATTTTGAGTTTAAAAAAAATTTATGATTTCTGCCTTTAAAAATGACTAGCCCATTTCTTAAAGTTATAAAGTAACTAAATATCCAAGATCTAACTCCAAAATTGATCCAAAATTGATCCTCCAATGATGCTAAGATTCTACGCCAAGATCTATAGTGTATCAGAAGTTTTACATTTGAATACCACTGTTGAAAGGATAGAGATATTAGAGTTCTATTTTGTATAATGAAATTTTCTATAAAAGTTTCAAAATAAAACTCAATGAAAGCTTGCATATTTTCACTTGCCCCAATTTTTTCATGATTTCAAACTTACCAGCTTTACATATTTAAATATTCTTCCTCTCTCCCCACTGCCCATCCTACCCACACCCACTCCAAACAATATACTACCTTAGTGGGACCTTCATCATTTCTCATCCTGAATACTGCAAGGGTTCTCTATAGCATATCTTCCTGACTTAACTTCACCTGCTTCCATCAGTCCATTTTTCATACTACCAGCAAGTGATGTTTCTAAACACAAATCTGATGATCTTTCTTCTTTACAAAATACTTTACAAAGGAACAACTAAAAACACCTTCAAGCAACCTTTAAAACCCAAAGTCTTTGGAATGACATATGGCCTTTCAGAATCTAGCCCCTACTCACCTTTTTCCAAAAAATTTTGTACTATTAAGCTTTCTCCACAAACTCCATACTCTATTCTCACCTGGCCATTTCAAAACAAGCAATGCTTGCTTACTCATTCCTCTGTGATTTGCTCTTCCTATAAAGACCTTCTTCATTCCTTGCATGGTAAACTGTTTACTCTTTAAGAAATGATTCGATTATGACCTCCAAGAGGAAGCTTTCCTTAATTGCTGCCCCTCAGTTTATTCAAAAAGGAGTTTGCACATCCTATTATATATATAGCACTTATCACATTATACTGTCACCATTCACTAGGTCTCACTCACTCAAGGCCAGAAACTTATTTATCTCTGTATCTTTAAGCCAGTGTTGGCACATAAGCCAGCACCTAATAAATGTTCAATGAATCAATCATAAAAAGCACATTAGAGTTGGGAATGACCTTGGAAATCAACTTGTTCCACAGTCTCATTTTAACCAAGATGGACTTCTATACAATTACATAGCTAGTTACTAGCAAAGAGAAATAGAAGCTTAGTCTATTGATTCCCTATCTTAGTATTCTTTCTACTTAACAGGTAGCATCCATACACCTGCTATTAAATCCATGGCATCCACCGAGACAATTTTTGTTTTCACTTATCAAAAAGAGTAATTACTGAAATTGGGCCATAGCAGAATCAACAACCACAAGATATAAAACCTTTTGAGGGAATGAGATACAAGACAGGAACGGGTACTGGCAGTAAGAACAGTGAAAGAGGCAGGAAGAGTGAAACAAAGAGGAGAATGGATGACCAATAATAGTTTTGTGAGGGTGAGGAAATCTTTACTGCATAGAAACTGGAGCTACAAGAGTCCTGCCTGGATTCTCTTATACACCAAGCTCTATTTTTAAAGTGAATCTTAAATGTTTTAAGTGAACATACATGATAATATTAAGCATTGTATTATCTCCTCTGTGAAGACAGCCCAACACAAAAACCCCAGACTACATATCAGTCTATGAATTTACAGCATGAGAAATCTTAACTAAAGACTATGTGTATACATATTAAATGTTCTATGTACATAACACTAAGTATATAAAATAAGTAAATATGTACATATTAAACTCTTATGATTAGGATGAGCTGGGTTTTATAAGCAAGGTCACTTTCTTAAGTATAATAATTCATCCATAAAAGTAAAGCTAGTAGTAGCATTAAATTGATGCTAATGGACCCCAGTATATACAAACACCCTGTTCTTCCTGTGGTGTGAGAATAACTATGCTGACTTTTGAGTTACATCCATTCAGCCTAGATTCAATCTCCAACAGCAGCACCAAGGCACATATAAAGACTCGGAGAGTTCTCAGTCTTAGCATCATCCTGAGAAACTTCCACACCATGCAAGTTAAGTGGAGGAAGAAGAAATGTGCAGGCTAAAGCGCAAAAGAAAGATGAGGCAGAGGCCAATTGAACTTGTACACCCACAGAAGCAAAAAACAAGGGAAACAATGGGCCAAGGACACTCGTATAAACTGTTGGACTGCATGCCTACTATCTAGAACTTGTCTCAATGTATCTGGAACACTATGGCCATTCTAATCGCCTAGAGCATCTTTCAGAGACCCACCTTGCTGGTAACAAAGCAGTCCCTTTGGGTCCTTTGCCCTGGACCTGAGACATTCTGGACTAGTTCTGTACTTAGTTGTGGCTAGATGTAACTTGTATAAAATAAATCATTTCTTTTACTGTCTCAGCTGAAGAGAAAAAAAAAAAAGACTGGGAAAATATACTTCTCCTACTGATGTCAATAACCTTTGCATAATCAATCAAAGGTCAATAATCTTTGCATAATTCAACCTACTGATCTAAGTATCCCCATTCTTCACCTCTTCCAAATGAAGAATTAATTGTTTAGGCTATCTTCAATTAAAAAAACATTCCTCTTTCCTTAATCACTTAAACAGTAACTTCTAAGGCCCAGCTCTGTGCCAAGCACTGTGCATTTAATAAAGAATACTTGGATCTTTCTACATCACTGAATTACAGCACCAAAATTACACCCCAAAATTAAAGACGTAAAGTATGTTTTGAAACAATATTAAGAGATCTCCTAGATACATAACACATGGAAATAATAATCTGGATTCAACTAAGAACAAAAATTACAATACCATAAAAAGATCCTATGTATCACTTAGCAAATGAGCATAGATGAATTAACTTTTAGACAATTTAAACTATTGTTTTTAAAACTTGTTACTAGTCTTATAAAACCGGTGCCCAATATACCTTTTTCAAACATATGTTGAAGTCTAAACCTCTTACAAATCTTTTCATTAGGCAAAATTCTTGAGTGCTACTATGAAGAATAATAAGCACAAATCAAAGAGAAATGAATGAGATTAGAGAACCCTCTTAAGACAGCTCCATTTTCATCTTGGCAGAGCTTGCTTATCCAGGTCTGTTTTCCTTCTTTAAATTTTCGATTAAGCAGCACTAAAAACATGTTCCTTTAAAGTTTTCCATAAAATTATTTTAGTAGTAAACTAAAAAGCTGCTTAACCAAGACGAAAACGGAGCTGTCTTAGGAGAGTTCTCTCATCTCATCCATTTCTCTTTGACTAAAAAGCAAATTCGGAGAAGGCAATGGCACCCCATTCCAGTACTCTTGCCTGGACAATCCCATGGACGGAGGAGTCTGGTGGGCTG
The DNA here is from genome assembly GCF_023091745.1 of Budorcas taxicolor. Classification (NCBI taxonomy): domain Eukaryota; kingdom Metazoa; phylum Chordata; class Mammalia; order Artiodactyla; family Bovidae; genus Budorcas; species Budorcas taxicolor. Next base: position 197,094,040 of record NC_068910.1, on the reverse strand, counting down.
TAGTCCATGGGGTCGCTAAGAGTCAGACATGACTGAGTGACTTCCCTTTCACTTTTCACTTTCATGCATTGGAGAAGGAAATGGCAACCCACTCCAGTGTTCTTGCCTGGAGAATCCCAGGGACAGAGGGGCCTGGTAGGCTGCTGTCTATGGGGTCGCACAGAGTCGAACACAACTGAAGTGACTTAGTAGCAGCAGCAGCACAACAAATTAAAAAAAAAAAAGCAAATACATGCCTCAAAAAGTCAACAAATCCAAACAAATTAAAATTTCAAGGAAATTATTAGTTGATTAAATATACAAGCAGCTATGTCCCAAACCATCATTAGCCCCTGATCATCTAGATTTTACAGACCTGTAAACTTTTCTTTAAAATATCTAGCACAAATATCCATAATTTCACAGTATGATAGAAAAGGTGCATCTTAAAATCAGGGAGTATGATGATAGATATACATCAATCACTAAAAATCGTGACACAGACAGATGTATTTTGGCTGCTTGATCAAGTAATTATTTTAAAGTTCATTACATCACTTTAAATAACTAAGCACTAATTTACTGACAGACCAGTGACAGCTAATCATGTACACCAGGGGAGTGGCAGTGGGGGGAGGGTGGTTAAAAAAAAAAGACACAAAATCTGTTTCCAGTTTTGGAGAAAAGGATTACAACTAGTCTGCTGAGTAATGAAAAATGCAAATCAACTGTTAAATACTGCAATTTTAAAAGTATGAATGTTACTCAAGCTAACCTGTTTACTGAACATCTGAATAATTAAACTTCAGAGCTTCTTTAACTTTTACGTCTTTAGTCAATGTAAAACTATGAAAAATATTTCCTGATACTCTTGGTGATGTTAGTAGTTGATACAAGGTAAGTAGGCTTCCCCAGTCAACTACCATTATAAACTAAAAGACCAAACACTATAAATTATTAAAGGGATGATATATAAACCACAGCATAGTCATAAACTCAAGTCATACCTCATTTCACATTCTAGTAAGAAATTAAAAGAATGCCAGACACCATTTATCTTATAATTATGTAGGGGAGACTTTTATAGAGTGTTTTGTGGTTATAGAGCACTTCTGTAATATTCTGTTATTTTCATATTTTAGCAAAGCCATGATGATCTCTCATTAAATTACTAACAGTAAGATAAAGCAGGCTAATCAGGCACAATTGATTCATAGCTGAACAACCAAACATTAACTGAATAAATCAATATAAAGCTAGATCCAAATTTCCCAAACTGGTGTTTCATTATACCAGAATGCAGTAATAGGTTTGCTTTAATACCCTCCTGGAAAGGTATCCCAAAATCTACAGTAGTGTCTTAAAACTGAAAACTGTCAAGAAACTTGCTCACTTAATATTGTTGTTTAGTCGCGTCCAGTTCTTTATGACCCCATGGACTGTAGCCTGCCAAGCTCCTCTCGGAAATCCATGGGATTTCCCTGACAAGAATACTGGAGTGGATTGCCATTTCCTTCCCTAAGAAATGGATGTTCCCAACCCAAGAATCAAACCCACATCTTCTGCATCTCCTGCATTGGCAGGTGGATTCTTTACCACTGAGCCACCAGGGAAGCCCTTGCTTAATTCGGCATTAATTAAATTTATTGGCACATACATATTTTTTAAAGTATACCCATAAAACCTCACATAAGGAGAATTCAAAGACAGCAGTACTCTTATTCAGAGATTAGTATTAGAATTATGTAGATGGCCTTCTCCAGACTGACTCCAAGACTGCCCAGGAATATGTATTTTGAATAAGCTTCCTAACAAATTCTGATCCACAACCAGGATTAAAGATACTTTACCTTTTTTGCCTTGATGCCATCTTTCAACCTGGACAATTTTCTAATCAGTTAAGAAATGTGATTAAATGGTTTCAAAAAAGAAAATTTTAAAATCAGAGTATTATCAAAGATTATACTATGAGCTCATTTTAATAAAGCATACAAATTTTTACTTCCCGTTAACAAGGACTACATCTTGCTTTATTTAAATAATGTAAGAAAATGCATTTTGGCAATGTATCTTTTTTTATTTTTGGCCCATACCACACAACATGTGGGTTCTTAGTTCCCCAACCTGCACCCTGTAGTGGAAGCCCAATAGAAGCACAGCATCCTAATCACTGGACTGCCAGGGACACCCCCCCAATATCTATTTTTAAATGACTTGTTTGTAGACTCACAAATGTTAAAAAAAAATAGGCTAAAATTTAATACATTATACAAGGACAAAACTGTAAATGTGACTTGGTATTTGGAATTCATCTTTCACTAGAAAAACTTTTAGTGTTCTGTTACTAAATGATAAAGTGTTTGGTATTTACAAACACTTCAAGTAACACAGCAAGCATAGTCTTTATTCTCTAAAAATAAAAGGCCAAATATATATATATCCTGGAGTAGGAAATGGCAACCCACTCCAGTATTCTCGCCTGGAGAATCCCCTGGACAGAGGAGCCTGGCAGGCTACAGTCCATGGGGTTGCAAAGAGTCGGACACAACCGAAGCAACTGAGAATATATACACGTATATGTATCACTATTTTTTCTTGCTAATATTTCTTTTTGGATAATTACCTATATCTGTTAATATACAGGATATTAACAGAACACAGACAATTTACAGAGGGGGGCAATAATAATCATGAGCCAGACACTTAAAATCATCAGTGTTTTTGTGTTCCTTGTTACCTAGTATTTCAGTAGCAACTTAAGTTTCTTAATGTTTCTTGTCCCTAACCAATGGTCCATTGAGTGGATATACAAAGAACTAAAAAAACTAAAACAATATTCATTTCAGTTCAGTTGCTCAGTCGTGTCCGACTCTTTGCGACCCCATGAATCGCAGCACACCAGGCCTCCCTGTCCATCACCATCTCCCAGAGTCCACTCAGACTCACGTCCATCGAGTCCGTGATGCCATCCAGCCATCTCATCCTCAGTCGTCCCCTTCTCCTCCTGCCCCTCATCCCTCCCAGCATCAGAGTCTTTTCTAATGAGTCAACTCTTCGCATGAGGTGGCCAAAAACAATATTACTAAGAATAAATAAGACATTAACACATGACTAAGTAGTAGAATATCCAACATCCACTGGATCATCGAAAAAGCAAGAGAGTTCCAGAAAAATATCTACTTCTGCTTTATTGACGATGCCAAAGCCTTTGATTGTGTGGAGCACAACGAACTCTGGAAAATTCTTAGAGATGGGAATACCAGACCACCTGACCTGCCTCTTGAGAAATCCGTATGCAGGTCAGGAAGCAAAAGTGACAACTGGACATGGAACAGACTGGTTCCAAACAGGGAAAAAGAGTGTGTCAAAGCTGTATATTGTCATCCTACTTATTTAACTTATATGCAGAATATGAGAAATGCTGGGCTGGATGAAGCGCAAGCTGGAATCAAGAGTGTTAGGAGAAATATCAATAACCTCAGATAGGCAGATGACACCACCCTTATGGCAGAAAGCAAAGAACTAAAGAGCCTCTTGATGAAAGTGAAAGAGGAGAGTTTGAAAGTTGGCTTAAAACTCAACAGTCAGAAAACTAAGATCATGGCATCTGGTCCCATCCCTTCATGGCAAATAGACAGGGAAACAGTGAAAACAGTGACAGACTTTATTTTCTTGGGCTCCAAAATCACTGCAGATATTGACTGCAGCCATGAAATTAAAAGATGCTTGCTCCTGGGAAGAAAAATAATGACCAACCTAGACAGCATATTAAAAAGCAGAGACATTACTTTGCCAACAAAGGTCCATCTAGTCAAGGCTATGGTTTTTCCAGTGGTCATGTACGGATGTAAGAGCTGTACTAAAAAGAAAGCTGAGCACCAAAGAATTGATGCTTTTGAACTGTGATGTTGGAGAAGACGCTTGAGAGTCCCTTGGACAGCAAGGAGATCCAACCAGTCCATCCTAAAGGAAATCAGTCCTGAATATTCATTGGAAGGACTGACGCTGAAGCTGAAACTCCCCAATACTTTGGCCACCTCATGCAAAGAACTGACTCACTGGAAAAGACTCTGATGCTGGGAAAGATTGAAGACAGGAGGAGAAGGGGATAACAGAGGATGAGATGGCTGGATGGCATCACTGACTCAATGGACATGAGTTTGAGTAAACTCCAAGAGTTAGTGATGGACAGGGAGGCCTGGCGTGCTGCAGTCTATGGGGTCACAGAGAGTCAGACATGACCGAGCAACTAAACTGAACTGAAGTAACAGAACAATTTAAAACCCTCACAACAGAACGATTTGGAAAAATTATTCACTAGTATGGCATACAATTTGGTCCAGTAGTCATTTGACATCTCAAATTGCCTCATTTTAAAGGAAGAAAAATAGTTATTTTCCCTTTTCTTAAATAATGGAAACCTTTTACTACATGAGGTCTTCCCAGGTGGCTCAGTGGTAAAGAATCAGCCTGCCAATCAGGAGACCTAGGTTCGATCCCTGGGTTGGGAAGATCCCCTGGAGAAGGGATTGGCTAGCCACTCCAGCATTCTGGCCTGGAGAATTCCATGGACTATATAGTCCATGGGATTGCAAAGAGTCAGACACAACTGAGCAACTTTCACTTCACTTCACTTTACTATATGAATACTGTGAAACACCTGCTTGAACCCAATTCACTAACACTGATTTGGGAAAGTTGTTTTTTAAATCTACAGTGGTGAGCTCTAGTGATCTGTTCATAATGTTTTAAGGACTCAATGTTTTAAAAATCAAAACTTGGGATGAAAACATTGAAGGTATCTTTCAATGCTCCCACAGCTTTCAGGAATAAACCTAATTTCTTTAGTTGTGTTAGCACTGTCCAGTAGAACTTTTTTATTATTTTAAGGTTATTTTTTTTTTCCTTCTATTTCTTGGCCACCAACAGTATGCAGCATCTTAGTTCCCCAACCAGAGACTGAACCTGTGCTCCCTGCAGTGGAAGTGCAGTGTCTTAACCACTGGACCACCAAGGAAGTCCCAGTAGAACTGTTTTATGCATAATGATGGTAATATTTTACATATGCAATAAGGTAGTTGTTACCTACATGTGGCTACCAAGCACCTAAGATATAGCTAAGTATAACTAAAGAACTGTATTTAGAATTGTCACAGCACATAATGGCTACTGTATGGGACAACATAGGTTCAAAATATAATCTGATTCTGCTTCCAGACAAATTGGAATAATCAGACTTACTCTCCTAATTGAAACAGAAACTGGACAAAACAATGGCTTCCACATATATTGTCCAATGGATTCCACAGATCCCTGGATGGAGTAACAAACAACTTAAGCCATCCCAGCTTACTGTCTGGAAATAATGTTCAGGCCACAGCACAAGGAGAGAGAACCAAAACAAGGCCCAGGGGTCTCCCTGGGCTGAGAAGACAGAACGGGGTGCTAAGGCAGCTAAACGCCTCAGGGCAGAGCACACCAGAGATGAGGGCGCTGAACAGTGAAAAAACGCAGACTCATACATGGCCCTTTTCAAATCTTCAGCTGAGTAAAAAATGATTAGCACGTGTATATGAGGAAATCACCCCAGGATGGAGAGAAAACCTCCAGAAAGGAGCAAAAAGAACAATACCTGTAACTGCAAAGCAGCAGAACAATTTTTAATTCCACCACCTAGTGTGAGAAACCACATAATTCATGAGGCATCAGAGTAGTTAAAAGGTTCTTGCCTCAGTAGTACAGAAAATCAGCCCCAAAGGCTGCTTTGGTTATCCCTTAGTTAAAAAAGAAAAAAAAAAAAGCTTCAAAAGGATCAAAGGTCAAACTATCTGCCAAGTAACTTAACCTCATTCTCAAGAACAAAGCTCAAGAATAGGAGAAAAATGCCCACCCACAAGGTAAAATTTTACCTACAAGGTACAATTCACAGTATCTAGCATCCAATCAAAATTAACCAGGTACGGACTTGCCTGGTAGTCCTGTAGTTAAGATTCCATCCACACTTCCATCGAAAGGGGCACAAGGTTCAATCTCTGATAGAGGAATTAAGATCCCACATCCTGCATCCACGGCATGGCCAAAAATACAGTTTTTAAAAAATTAACTAGGTATGCAAAAAAGGCAGAAAAGTATGACCCATGCAGAGCAGAAAAACCAAACAGCAACATAACTAGAAATGATAGATGACAGGATTAGACCAGAATATTAAAAATCAACTTGATATTGATCAACTATATTCTATAACTATTACATTATATATCTCATCTATATTCCATATGTTCAGAATTATTTTATGTACCTAAAAACAGAACTTCAAAATACACAAGCAAGAACTGACAGAAACTCCAAAGAGAAACTGCTAAATCTGTAATCACAGCTAGAGATAACAATATCTCTTAAAAATTTACAAAACAGAAAATCAGTAATGACAGAGAAGATCTAAACAACACCATCAACCAACTTATGAAAATGCTTTAATTGACCATAAACATCGTGAACCAATAACTATCCCAAATGCCAAACAAGATAAAGCAACACTGATTCTTATCCAGATACAGTTTCACAAAATAATTCCAGATCCCAACATTAGAATTCTATGGTTCAAAACAGATAGGGCTATTTTGCAGAGTAAAATTTAGCTCCCTACCCCAGAGGTATTCAGGAAAAGGCTTGGATGAATTTTCAAGAATATTACAGAAAGGATTATTTGATGTGAAAAAATGGCTTTACAATTTATCTTCCTGTCTAACTCTCATTAGGAAGAATAACCTTCCATGTAAAATCTATGTTAAAATTGAACCGGCAAGCTCAATGACATCATTAAAAGATCCCTGAGACACTCAGACATTCTGGTGGAAAGAATATGCCAGTCATATCTTATGTCATATCTTGAAAAAGCTGACTCATAAGCTGGACAACCAACTAATTAACTGTGGAGGGGATTCAGAAATCCATCACAAGGATACCTGAACTGGAATGCTCCCTTCTAATTTTATAATCCCATATTATATATATGGACAGAGTCCCAAATTTCACAACAGGAGTATATGCCGTGCTCTGTAGCTCAGTCATGTCTGACTCTTTCCAATCCCATGGACTGTAGCCTGCCAGACTCCTCTGTCCACGGAACTTTTCAGGCAAGAATACTGGAGTGGGTTGCATTTCCTATGACAGGGATCTTCCTGACCCAGGATTGAACCCACATCTTCTGCATTGGTAGGCAGATTCTTTACCACTGTGCCACCTGGGAGAAAAGGAGACAGAGATTTAAACTTCAAGGTGATCTTGTCTGGTGGTCCAGTGGTTAGTTAAGAATTTGCCTTCCAAAGCAGGGAACATGGGTTCGATCCCTGGCTGGGGGACTAAGATCCCACATACAGTCGGGAAGCCCACATTCCAAAACTACTGAGTTCACACTGTACAACCCAAGAGAAGCCACGGATATGAGAAGCCCATGCACTGCAATTAAGAGTTAGCCCCTGCTTGCTGCAACTAGAAAAAAGCCCTTCCAACAATGAAGAACAAGCTCAGCCAGAAATATAATTACTTTTTTTAAAGGGCAACTGCTAATTAATAGACAAACTAAAATCAACATATGCAAAATATGCAGGCTATAAAACTAGATAAAAATAGCTTGACAAAGCCAGATGTTTCTGAGCAGAAAGGCAATGAACAGGAAGATTCTGCTAAAATATTATGGAGTCAGAACAGGGAAAAGATGAAAATGGCCAGGCATATAGTAATTAAAGTGAAAAAATTATCTGAATTAATTTCCTGACATGGAAACAACAAAAAGTAATCTTTAAAAGAAGACAATAACATAAACTAAATGGATAAGAAGAAAACAAAGGCGAGTTTTGGTGACACAGAGAAAAATAAAAATTAGAATAAGGATTCTGAAACACTATCTTTTAAAATAAAAGATAAAATTTAATCAGAACTCACAAAAACAAATCAAATCATACATTAAAATAGCCAGGTGGACTCCAAGAGAAGATAATACAATAAAACATTAACCAATTAATGATGGTATACTATCAATGTAATGAAAACAAGGAGTGTAAAAAAAGGACTGAATGTTCAAATTAATTTGAGGGGATGAAAACCACAACCCCAGGAGTCAAAAGCTATATTATTTGTTTTACTATACCAAAAAGCATATAAGGTCATTTTTAAAATCAAGGTTTCCAGGAAAGGGCACAAAATTAAAGTGTTTCAATTTTAGCCTTTTCTAAACACATTTCCAATAATATTTCCTCACTAGTTCCAACTCCCAGGCATCATCAAATCATTACTGTTTCATCCTTCTCTTCATTCTCCCCAGGCCCACTTGGTCCTAATTCCTTTTTTTTTTTTTTTTTTTTTTTTTGCCAGTAACCAACTTAGTCTTTTATTTGCCCAAGGCAGAAGGTAATGGCACCCTACTCCAGTACTCTTGCCTGGAAAATCAGATGGACGGAGGAGCCTGGTGGGCTGCAGGCCATGGGGTCGTGAAGAGTTGGACACAACTGAGCGACTTCACTTTCACTTTTCACTATCATGCATTGAAAAAGGAAATGGTAACCCACTCCAGTGTTCTTGCCTGGAGAATCCCAGGGACGGGGGAGCCTGGCGGGCTGCCATCTATGGGGTCGCACAGAGTCAGACACGACTGACGCGACTTAGCAGCAGCAGCTCTTGGCAGGCACTGAGGCCCCAAGACTTCCAGAAGGGATTTGGGGGTGGTGGGTGGGGAGGAGCCATCTTGCCTCCCAGGTGCTGCCTGCAGGAGATGGGAGAATAGATGAAGTGTACTGCACCATCAAGTATCTCCTCGATTTTGTGTGTGTGTCAGTCGCCCAGTCGTGTCCGACTGCAACCCCATGGACTGTAGCCCACCAGGATCCTCTGTCCAAGGGATTCTCCAGGCAAGAGTACTGGAGTGGGTTTTCATTTCCTTCTCCACTAATTCCTATCTTAACTGAAACCTCTCCGGAGTACCTGACAAGCCAGGTTTTATCTGTAAAATTTAGTACTTTTATAAATTTAACGGGAGGAAATATCTCATTTAGCCCATTCACAGTGAAATATGCCTAGCCAAAAACAAAGTATACTATAGTATATATCAAAGAATTAAAATGTTATAACCATAAAGAGGACAAAATTTTCCCTTTGCATTATCTTAGAGTGTTGCCTCTTCACTCTGATCACTACTCAGGCCTCTATAACAAGGAAACACATTATTCTTTCTAGTTGAATTTCACCTTACTCCAATAATCAATCCTAAATTCCATCCCCAAACTAATCTTTTCTAAAATTAAGTTTCGATCACATCACTCTCCTACTTTAAAAATATTTCTCGAAGGTAATAGGGATTTCCAAATTCTGCTCCCCATACTGGGAGGGAGGGAGAAAATGCAGATTACAAGGCCTTGCCCACAGAGATTTCAATTCAATCAGTCTGATAACCAGGAATCTGTATTTTAACAATCTCTTTCAGTGGCTTTGACTTGGTGACCTATAGAACACACTGTGAAAAAGAACAAGTCATATGGTAAATGTCAAATTCCTTAGCCTGACATCAAGGTTCCCTCCCACAAAAGGCCCCTGAGTTACCACTATGGGTCACAGATGGGCTCTCCTACAAGGACTCATTAGAAATAAACTTGATTTTCTGCATCCTAAAAAAGCTAAATGTTCTCTCTCTTAAGTCTTGTTGAAAATGTTCACTTTTCACCATTCCTCTTAGCCCAGCTCAAGTCCCAAACTTCCTAGATCTCACTGCTACTGCTGCTGTTTAGTTACTAAGTCATGTCCCCGACCCTTGGAGACCCCAAGGACTGTAGCCCTCCCAGGCTCCTTTGTCCATAGGATTTCCTAAGCAGGAATAATGAAGTGGGTTGCCATTTCCTTCTCCAGCTGATCTTCCTGACCCAGGGATCTTCCCTGAAGAAGGGAATGGCTACCCACTCCAGTATAACTTGCTAGAGAATTCCATGGACAGAGAAGCCCAAGGCTACAGTCCTTGGGTCGCAAAGAGTCGAACACAACTGAGCAACTAACACTTTCACTTTTCTCCAGGGGATCTTCCTGACCCAGGGATGAAACCTGCATCTCCTGCTTGGCAGGTAAATTCTTTACCACTGAGACACCTGGGAAACCCTTAGATCCTACTAGACTGAAACAATTTCTGCTGCTTAATTTTACAGTACCATACTGTTTCTGCCCTGAACCGTTACTACATTTTCAGTAGGTTTTATCTTATGACAAAGGACTGTGGATCAAAGCTATTCTCACTCAGCATCCACAAAAATGCATATTGCATCCTTTCCCTAAGGCAATTTCACTGTCCATAAACATAATTCGCCTGCAATGTGGGAGACCTGGGTTCAATCCATGGGTCAGGAAGATCCCCTGGAGAAGAGAACGGCAACCCACTCCAGTATTCCTGCCTGGAGAATTCCATGGAGAGAGGAGCATGGCAGGTTACAGTCCATAGGGTCGCAAAAAGTTGGACACAACTGAGAGACTTTCACTTTTCAAACATAACCAAGTAGGAACTAACATTTTAGAAATAATTTTAGAATACTAAAATGGTAAACTGTAAAAAGGAGATTTTTCTTAGGGAAAGAACCCAGCAGGTAAATATATCTAAAATAAGAGTATCTGCCAAAACATAATACTAAATAATTTTCTTCCTTTGGCTTCCCCGATGGCTCAGTGGTCAAGAATCTAGCTGCAGTACAGGACACATGGATTCGATCTCTGGGTTGGGAAGATCCCTTGGAGGAGGAAACTGCAACCTGCTTCAGTATTCTTGCCTGAAAAATCCCATGGAGAAAAGAGCCTGGCAGACTACAATCGAAAAAGTTGCAAAGAGTTACATGGGTGATTGAGCAAAGATTTCTTCCCAGACCAGAGGCAAATTTAAGTTCCAAGAAAAAACTGATACACCAAATTCTGCTTTAACCCCAATCAGGGTTGCCCAAACTTTGACCCAAACAGCTATTCAAAAACAAGTTGGGGGCGAGGCATGTGGGGGGGACCACTCTATTAATTTCTGAGGTTTTTACATGTGTGACAAAGTTAACATATGAGTATTCTATTATAATGCCTGAGACTTGATATAAGTGCCTTAACACACAATAATTGCTGGTTTACTTATCTGTCTTCCCCATATCACTGAGTAACACATGGTTGGGGCTATGTGTCTTAATTCATCTTTTATTCCAGCACTGAAAACATAACTAATTAATTAATAAAGACTTTATAAGCAAAATAAAAGATTTTCAAGATTTAAAAAAACAGTGATTCTCCAAAGATGATATACAATTGCAAGTATATGCAAAAATCACCAACCTCCAGAGAAATACAAAACACAATGAGAGATCATCTCACACCCATCAGGATGGCTACCATTAAAAAAAAAAATCAACAACAAAACAGGAAATACAAATGTTGGCAAAGACATGCAGAAACTAACTGGAAACCCTGTTTTGCCAGCAGAATTGTAAAACGGTACAACCACTTTAGAAAACAGTATGGAGTGCCTCAAAAAAAAAAAAAAAAAAAAAAAACATAAATATCACACAATTCAGCAATCCTACTTCTGGATGTATATACATCAAAAAGAACTGAAAGCAGTGTCTCATAGAGTTGTTTACACACCCATGCTCTTAATACTATTCACAACATTCAAGAAGTAGAAGCAACTCAAACATTCAAAAGTGGATGAATGAATAAAGTAAGCATGTGCTATACATACAAGAGAATTATTATTAAGCCTTAAAAAGCAAAGAAATCCTGGGACTTCCCTGGCTGCCCAGTAGTAAAGATTCTGTGCTTCCAACACGAAGGGTGTGGGTCTGATCCCTGGTGGGAGAACCACCATCCCACAGGTGCTGTGGCCAAAAGCTGGAAAGAAATCTGGTGCGTGAACCTTGAAGACATTATGCTAAGTGAAATAAATCAGTCAAAAAAAAAGACAAGTATGAGACTATATAATTCTACTTATATGAGGAATCAGTGACAGCAGTCAAATTCAGAAAGACAGAAAGTACAGCGGTGGTTACAAGGGGTTAGGGGGAAGAAAGAAAATGGTGGCTGCTTGTCAGGCATAGATTTGCAAGACCAAAGAAGTTGTGGAAACCTGTTCCACAACAATGTAAACATATTCAACACTACTGAACTATACATTTAAAAATTGTTAACAGTCTTCCCTGGTGGTCCAGTCATTAAGAAACCCCCTGCCAATGCAGAGGACACAAATTTGATCCCCAGTCTGAGAAGATTCCACATGTCTTAGAGCAACTAAGCCCACACGCCACAACTACTGAAATCCACTCACCTATAGCCAATTCTCCACAAGAGAAGACACCTCAATGAGAAGCCCGCACACCACAATGAAGACTAGCCCCTACTCACCAAAAATAAAGTCATGGGAAGCAACAAAGATCCAACACAGCCAAAAATTAACTTTTAATAAAAAAGTTAAGGTGGTTAAGTTTAATATTTATATTATGTGCTTAAAAGTAAAAAAATTTACTACAATGATTTTAGGTACAAAAAAAATACAGTATCAAATGAACTCACACTTGAAACAAATATAAATATAAAACATTAGTATAGGGACTTTCCTGGTAGTCCAGTGGCAAACCATGCTCCCAATGCAGGAGGCCCAGGTTCGATCCCTGGTCAGGGAACTAGATCCTACAGGCCACAACCAAAGATCTCGCCTGTCTCAACAAACATGGAAGAGTCCGTGGGCTGCAACTAAGACTCTGCACAGCCAAATAAATTAATTAAAAATTTAAAAATTAGTGTAATGCTTATATTATACAAATGGCTTTTAATTCAGCCACTGTCTAAAAGATAGTTTAAAATAAGTCACTCCAGGCTACATGTTCAAACTTCATTTTAGAAGATTCTTGCTATTTATAAATTGTTTACTCAGTCAAAAGACAAACTGTTTCTGCTTAAAGAATCAGAATTCCAGAACTGAAAGAGATTTTTGAGATCATCTACTGCACTAATTCCAACGTGGTCCCACAAACAATGCCAAAATGAGACAAATAAGGAAAATGAAAGTTGTCTTTCATAAAGTTAAATCTATTTAATTTTAAGGCATACACTATTCTGAGAGCACATCCTTCCTACTTTGAACCTTGTTCTATTTAACGGTAATTTCATCCATTTAACAATACCCATTGAGCCAGTAACTGTCAGGTGCAGGGCTACAGAGGTGACCAAGACCAGCAAGATTCTCACCCTCAGGGAACCATCTACATTGTAATGCAGTGTGAGTAACAGTAGATTTAAGACTATAACATTCAAAACAAAAAGTTGGTCAGCCTAAGTCAGTGGTACTATTCTCCAGCCCCTTTCTATTTTATAAATGAGAAACTGGATATCCAAAAGTTTCACAACTATTCAGTAAAAGCCAAAACCATTTCGTTTCTAGAATTTAAAACATCAGGGAAATATTCACGTCCCTGAGTAGAGATGTGACCATGATTAATTTACAGGACTCCAAATATGTCAGAGAGTAATATTTTTCCACTCACTTATATTGTCCTTTCAGTTCTAACAGTATTTGATTCTAACATATCAAACTTATTACACCATTTGAGGACTTTAAAGCTTAACAAAAAACTTAAAATCCTTAGAATTTATGAAGTCTCATGCCATCAAAAGTAAATTCTACATACTTCAAGACAAATGACAAAATAATAAAGCTCAACATTTATAACAAGGGGAAAAAACTGACACAAAATTAGTACCTGCAGTAGTACTGTCTGGTCACTGTTTCTGTGGCCTAGAAATAACAATAACTCTCTGGAGCATTGCTATGAAGCATTGCCATTCACCAGAAGTTTCAGAAAGTTTAAACATTCAAAGCAACTGAAAAACAAGCAGTGATAATCAGCTTATTAACATTTCAAAGAACAATGATAACAAAACCTGTAGTTCCAGTGAATACGCAAGGTTTCACAATATTCACACGGGCTTCCCTTGTGGTTCAGCTGGTAAAAAAAATCCGCCTGCAATGCCAGAGGCCTTGGGTTCAATCCCTGGGTTGGGAAGATCCCCTGGAGAAGGGAAAGGCTACCCACTCAAGTATTCTGGCCTGGAGAATTCCATGGACTGTACATGGGGTCGCAAAGAGTAGGACACGACTGAGCAACTTTCACTCACTCACAATATTTGAACTGATGGTTCAATCTCTCACTTCCCCCTACCTTTCTCTACCTCTCTGCAAGCCAGACAGCAAGTCCACACACTTGTTCTCATGGGTTCAAAAGGCTTTTCCTCCTTAAAAATAAACGTATATAACACAGATTTGGAGAAACAAAACTTAAAGAAGGCATAACTATCCCCTTCTGTACATAGAGGAAATTCAGGCGAAAAGTTAAAATAACATGCCTAGACAGCAAGTAGCAAAGTTAGGATTTGTACCTAACTGCAAAGTTCATAGATCTTTTTTACCTCCCCACCTCCTCACTTTCTTCCTCTGAGTCTGTCATAAACACCTACATCCAAGTCACTGGATAGGAAAGAATGAGGCAGAAGGAACACAAAAATGTACAAAAACTTAGTATTCACCCTAAGATAGAATAATTTTATATAAAAACTGCACTACAAGAGTTAAAAGTGCCGATGATTAGAACAAAGAATTCACTGAGGAGGGAGTTAGACCATACAGAGTAGAAATATGTTTTAGGTAGAAGGAACTTCAGAGTGCAAAGGTGGGGAAAAGAGGAGGCAGCCATAAGGTATGTACATTTGAAAAGACAAAAATACTAAACTGACTGAAATTATATATGAGGGCAGTTGAATACAAAGCTGAAAAAGTAGGACTGGGTCAGACACTGAAGGACCTATTGAAACAAACTTCCTATTTAAAGCACCAAGAGAATTAAACTTAGTTTTTACATATCTGTTTATCCTTATTAAGACTGCACATGCCCTGTTAATTGAAATAACTACTTTTCAGCTAAGAAGAAAGGGTCTAGGATAGTATCTGGTACAAAAATGAAAAATGTTGGATCTGAATTCAAATAACAGTTTTTTTTTTTCCCATCTCTTGATAACCACAGACTTACATCCAAAGAGATAAGGGGAAAAAACTGAACCTACACCTATAATGCTGAAATTTTATGCCAGCTACTTAATTATAAAGGCGAAGTGGAACCCACAAATCTCTCCCATAGAATGATGGGAAAGAGACATTTGAAAAAGGAATTATTACCAAGCCCCAATGTCAGAAAACTTTGAGTTGTCAAACTGGTTTTAAAAAAAGGTTCTAACGTAGCATTAATAACATTTTTTAAAATCCAGGTTAGACTCTAGAAAATGTTCAATTAGATCACAACTGTCCTGAAGCTACTGATAATAACCAAGCACCTACACTATTTCAAAACTACCATTTCCCTCTTAGAGAGCTAAGTTCCCTCTATCTTGTAAAAAGGAGACCTACCAGATATTCAAGTGTTGCCTGGATTATGACATCACTCTTTATTGCAGTTCTAGCAGGCCAGGATGGGCTGGCTTATGCCCTCTACATTACCATAGTAGCAATCCCCACTCCCAGAAAAGTTTGTGTAAAAAGTTGTTACAGCAGCCCCATCTCCTCATTCCACGAACTATCAAAAGCTGTGAAGGCATAAAATAAAGTACTCCATACAAAAGAGAGAGGGAGAATGAGGTGGGATAGAACGCTGAAGTCAACCAAATTCTTATATTTTTAAGAGCAGAAAGGAAACTGTGAATCTAGCCCAAAGCTCTCATTTTACACGTTCAGAAACTGAGGTCCGGGGGCAGTTAACTTATTTACCCAGGGCAACTGCTTCTCTATAAGGGTTAAGTCTCCGTTACCAGTCAGCATAGCACTTAATCACATTCGAACACTGTTACTTAACTGTCTATGAGATTATATTAAGGACCTGACGTGCAAAAAACAAACAAAAAACCTCTTCACCTTTTCTGCACCCTCCTCAGTGCTTTGCTCCAGAGCTATACAGAAAATGTTGAATCTCAGATGAATACTATTTCTCCCTTTAGCCACTACAGTCGCAAAATCTCTTTAAGTGAAAGTCTGAAACGACTGAATTTCTCAAATTCTGACTAAACAAGTGGATCAACAAAATCTCAGAAGTTTTGGAGAAATAAGAATGTGGAGTATTACTATTTTGTTTTGGTTTTGCCAGCTGCCCTTTCCTTTATAATTAAAGCTTTCAGTCTAGGTGTGTTATTGAAAAGTTTCAATCACTTCGATAATAATCACAAGTTATTACCATTTTTGAAACACTAATGTTAAACAACTTCATCTCTCAAAAATAACTTGGAAAATATCCTGCCCAGCACGAACTAATACTTCTTGAACAAAAACACCTAAAATCACTTTCTACCAAGCCACGATATAGTAAAGCCAAAGAAAACGTAATCCTGTAAAAACCCCACCAGCCAAAAAGCACTTATTACCATCAGTCTGCCCTGGATCATCGCTTACCGTCAAGCTGTCAAAGCATTAGAAGAACCTGGGGGGAAAGTTCCACACCGAGTTCACCCGCTATACCATCGTCCACACCTAACACGTTTGGAGAAATGCAAACACGCCACATGTACAAGTTTAAACCAGGTTTAACCAAGGTAGGTGTTTTGTCAGTTCTGTTATCGAAAGCGTAAAAAAAAAAATTTATTTTAAGGCAGCAGCATGCACGATTTCCCCTTTTTCAGGGAAAAAAAAAAAAAAAACAGAAACCCACCACCAGAAATGGTACAGAACTGACTTAAGGCGAATTAAACAGTTTTGAACATTGAGGCCGCCGTACAGGGCGGTTTAGAAGGTTCTGTCCCAAACGCCGGGCAAAAGTCCTCTGGCGAGTTTCAAAACTAAAGACCTTGCACTACCGCACAAATAACAAAAGCTTAATACAAACTACCCGGCCGTCAAACCGTTCCTGTTACCATCGCCCAGAGTTTGTTTTTTTTTTAACCAACATTGAAAAGGGAACAATAAAAAGCGTCTCACCGCAAACGCAGCACGAGAGGGACTGTCGGAAGTAAGGCAAGAGCCTGTTAATCTCTGTAAACGCCTTGGGGTCTCCGGGGTCGTAGTTGAGCACTAGGCGGCTCGCGGAAATGTAGAGAGCAGTAGCATTCACCGGGTTCATTGCAGACGCTTCGACACCGTTGGCTCCCGGGTGAAGAGAAATTCCGGATCCAACTTTGTAAGCAGCCAGGGAACAACGGCGAGTTTGTAACAATTCGGAGGAAATCGGGGCAAAACCTCTGGCCAAAGTAGTGACCAAAATCCGTACAAGTTTGTGGAGCTGAAGCAATCCTCCCACACATGGGGCCCTGGCGCCCCTCCTCCGTCCCTGAGACTTGCAGACCGAGTAGGAAGAAAAAAAAAGAGCGAGGGAGAAACCAGCGTTCGAGTTCGTCCCGGGCGGCCGCGGGGCGCAGAACGCGGCGAAGGCGGCGCTCAGTCTAGCCCCACGGCTCGGCGGGCGGCCTGCGCTCGAGCTGCATCCCTGGACGCGGAGGCACCTCCTGTGGTCGAGCTGGCGGGCGCGGCGGCAGGCCCCGGCCCGGTCCGAGGGGCGGGCACGCTTCTCACGGGTTGCAGGGCCCTTACTCCATCACAGCGCCCGGCGCGGAGGCAGCGGCGACGGCAAGGACGGCAGCGCGGGCGTCGGCTTCCTGGATCTAGTGCACCGAGCCGCGGCGGCGGCGAACGCTGCTGCTGCGGCTGGCGGAGACCGCCGCCGCTCTCTCCATATCGGACGCGGGGCCCGGACTGAGCCTGACTCTCCGCCCCGGCGGTTAGAGCCCGGCTGTTCCCTGAGGTGGCGAAGCGGCTAGGGGAGGCCCCCGCCCGAGAGGGGAGGGCCGGGGAGGAAGTGCGCGGGCCGGCGGCGGCGGGAGGGGGCGGGGAGCAGGCCCGGCCGGGCCGCGGCGGCGCCCCTCGCTCCTCAGTCGCTCACTCCGAGGTCACCAGGCGCAAGCGCCGCCCCCTCACTGCCCGGCCATCTTCTCCGCGCCACACACACGGACGCCGCCTCCGCCAAGCACCACGGCCGCCACCGCCCACGACGCCCGGCCGGCCGCGGCTGAGGCGAGCGCTCACACCGACAGGCCCCGCCGCCGCCCAGCGCACACAGCAAGGCCCCGCCGCAGGCCCCTCCCCCCGTGCCTCGCCGCCCTCACCCCGACTCCACGCGCCACTCGAGCTCGGTAGGGCCCGGGCTGCTGCGGCCTTAATGGATCCCGCGGGCTGTGCGGCGCCTCAGGCCCTGACGGCGACGACGACCGTTACCCCAACGGGCAAAGCCACTGTCATCCCCGAGACTCCCCCGCCGCCGTCGTCGCTAGTGCTCGCACGCATGCGCAGACCACATTCTCACCCCTCCCCCCGCCCTTTCCTTTCCCTTCGCTTCCCTTTTCCCCTGCTTCTCCTCTCAGAGCCCCCTCCACACCCTCCCAGCGCTACCGGCTCGCTGGGCGCATGCGCATTCCACTACCCAGCTCCGCCGCCTTTCGCCCTGACGCGTGCGCTTTGAGCGCCCACCCAGAAAACCGGATAAACACATCAGCCCGCTCACACCAGCCCCTCCCCGCTGCCAACCCACCCTGAGCTCACTGCGCATGCCTGACTCCCCACTTTCCTGCTCTCTGTACAGAGCGTGCTCCTGGTGAACCGCCTGCGCTCCCCGCCCCTCCCCCAGGCGCTCTCAAATTCCCTCTTAGGCGTGTGGGCTGTGGTGAAACATTCGTTAGTTGACCCATCCTTCCCCAGTGTGGGCTGTAGGCTTCCCGCACTACACGGCTTCCTCGGTGTCCGCCAACGCGGAGCCCCGGCTGGGTCGCGCCATGTGACGCTCCGCCCTGGCCCCATGCGGCCTCTCCTCGCCCGGGCTGACCGCGAGGTGAGGAGAAAGCGCCGCACCGCCCCAAACCCCGCCCTCGCGGCCTTTCTCCAGGAACCGAGCTTCCAGACGGCCCAAAGGGCGCTGCCGCCGCTCGCCTGCACCCGCCCGGCTCAGAAGGGAGGTGGCGAGCGACGTGGCTGCGCGCCCAGCGGGCGTTCGGGCGGCGTGGGCTCTTTTGGGGCCGCGGCCCGCGTCGACGGCACCCTGAGGCCTCTAAGGCCGGAGAAGGCCGTCTGAAGCGGTGGTGCCCGCACCCACCTCCTTCTCTGCCGGTCAGAGCGGGCTCTTTCTCTAGTGCTTGGAGGACGACGGACGTGAGCAGCCCAGCCTTCCAGGGCACCGAGCTCTCCACAGGAATCCAATTAAACAACAAAACGAATCTCTCTCTTTTTTTTTTTAACAGACCTCGCCCTCTGTATGAACAGATAAGAACCCATGGTCCTGCTTTAGAACCCAAATCCTTGAAAGTATTACCTGTTTTTTAAAGAAAGTTTTGACCTGTTTTTGCAGGAGACCAAGGTCACGGAGATAAAAACAAAACCCTAATTTAACGTCTGACTCCCCTCCCCTCCAAAAGAACAAACCGTCTTTAAAAATAGAAACAGCGTAGGAATCATTATCTCTGGATACACCAAAGCTCTTCAGCCTAACTTTTTGCGCTTAGTAAATGCTCTAAACATGTCTGCAAACGAAGATTTATGACGTATGTAAATCTTTTCTGACAAAAACATTTTTGTTTGAAGCTTGCCACTTAGAGTAGAAATGAAGAGTTAAGATATCAAGAGAACCCATATAACCTCTGATAAATTCTATTACCATTTGAGGACAGGTACATTTTCTTTGGAAGCACTAGCATACTATTAGTACGTAGTGTTAAAAGTAATCTATTTTCCTAATTTTGTGAAACAAAGCTGTGCAAAATGTATTTGGTCTGACAAATAGTTTATAAAATTCATTCTCTTTTAAAAGTCTGGTCTTCCTTTTTTCTTAAATAAATCTTTTCTAAGCTCATCTTCAAATGAAAATGTTTTAATATACAGTTCTATTTTTATTCCAGACTCAAGTTCTTCTACAGCACACAGGTTGTCCTTCCCCAGAGGACCAACACGGAGAGTGAAATAATAGCACCGTTTGCATTCAGACAGTACAAGTTAGCGGTGACCCTAGACAAGTGATTACTTGCAAGGCCTTAACCTTGCTGATTTTCGCATAAACGGATTTTTAAAAATCTCTTGAGATGTGCACATCAGATTGAGAATAATTCTATTAATGGTTCATGTGTGAGTGTGTGTGAAAGAGAAAGAAGAGGCAGTTCTTTTTTAGCTTTTGAAGTTGGTTGCAAATGCTGATAGGCTATGGCAAAGCATCTCTACACTGAAATAACCTTCCTTGTATAATAACTACTTGTTTGAAGTTTGCCTGAAAAGAAAACAAATGAACTGTTTATATTAAAAGAAGTGCCTGGATCAAATATTTAGGAGAATTCATATTTAACTTAAATTTTAAACTATCAAGGTGATTTTTTTCATATTTTGTGTTTAATTATTATTTGGAAGTAAAACTGTTAGGGTTGCCAGATCTGACAAAAATATAAAATGCCAGTTTTAAAAATTACTTAACTTTTTATTTGAAAAGTTTTGAATTTACAGAATTATTGCACAGATAGTACAGATAGTTCTCCTATATTCTACATCCGGTTTCCTCTGTTAGTAACAGCTTATTATTATACATTTGTCACAATCAATGAACCAATAGTAATACATTATTATTAATTAAAATCCATATTTTATTCCTATTTCTTCAGTTTTTCCCTAATGTTCCTTTCTTGATCTGGGATGCCATCAAGGATAGCACGTCACATTTAGTCATGGCTCCTTAGACTCTTGGCACTTAAATTTTCATTTCAGACAAACAACAAATACTTGTTTCCTTCTTCTTATCGTTTTCCTATCCATTTTGAATTAAAGCTCCCCTTTTCTATGTTCCAAGATTTCCAAGGGCTTACCTCTTTGACTGCATTTCTCACACTAAGTGGCAGTTGTTGGTTTAGTCCTATTTTCTCCCTATTATGCTAGAACCATTTGAAAAGCAGTTTTCTGCTCTCCTCTCTCTGCCTTTATCATCATTGGCAAGCACAGGGTTTGACATATAATGGCTACTCAGTAATTGTTAAAATAATGATGAATTACTAGAAATGTGATAATGTAAGTAAACACCCCAGTACAGTGTGTGGTGAATAATAGGCATGGACAAATGTTTGCTTCTCCTTGGAGAAAAACATAAAATGTCTTATAAATTTAAAGATAGTTCTTACTTCAGCTCGATCAATGTCACTTCTAAGATCTTTAGTAAAGCCAGAGTGTGGATTGATTTGAAACACTAGGAATAATCAAACAAGTATTTATTGATAGTCATCTAGCACTTTGAGGACAATACAATTAATGCAGAAGTAGTTGTAGTTATGCTTTCAGTGAACAAAGATCAAGCTGGCAATAAGTCAAAGGGATTTTCTGAGGGGTTAAGCCTTGTACAAAATTATGAAAGTTTTTGCCTTCTTTCCTCTTCCTATTTCACCCTCTTCCCTCTGCCTTCTCCTTCCAAAACCAAAATATATCTGGAGATGATATTCCCTCTCTCACCTTCCCAGGATGCATTTTCCCTAACTGTCTAGTATCTCTGCTCCAGTACCTTCTCTCCTGTAACCATTGGTTGTCTATGTCCCCCTCCCCAACCCAAATGTATTTTTTTTTTTATGATTTTATTTATTTATTTTTGGTTGCGCTGGGTCTTTGCTGCATGCGGGGCCTTCTCTAGTTGTGGCAAGCGGGGACTACTCTTCATTGCCGTGCACGGGCTTCTCATTGGGGTGTCTTCTCTTGTTGTGAAACCCAGGTTCTAGGCACATGAGCTTCAATAGTTGGAACACAGTAGTTGTGGCTCAGGGCTTAGTTGCCCTGAAGCACGTGAAATCTTCCTGGACCAGGAATCAAACCCGTGTCCCCTGCCATTGGCAGGCAGATTCTTATCCACTGCACTACCAGAGAAGTTCCCAACTCAAATTTATATATATAAATCTTAACCTACGGTGTGATAGTATTAGAAGGTAGGGCTTTGGGAGATAATTAGGTCATGAGGATAGAGCCCTTATGAATGGGATTAGTGCCCTTATGAAAAGAACCCCAAAGAACTCTCTCATTCTGTCATGTAAGAATACAACAAGGACATAAGCCATCTTCAACCCAAAAGAGGGCCCCTTGCCAGGTGATCATGCTGGCACCTTGATCTCACACTTTCAACATCCAGAACTGTAGAAATAAATATTGTCTAACCCACAAAGTTTCAGTTTATGGTTTTGTGTGATAGCAGCCTAGGCTCACTGAAAAATCATCCCTACCAAATTTTAACAAGTGCTTCATCTACTGTTGTGGAAAGAAATCAATCCAATTAACCTCCATCTGTGGAAAGTGATAATAGCTTAATATAACTCACAAGAAGTCTTTGAAGATTGGCCAGAGCAAATATCACTTTATGAGGAACAGTAACCCAGATGAACTTAAGCCCAGAGCTTAGTCAAAACCAATCCTGCTCTTTCCATCCACTCCTTTGTGTTACTAAACTTCATCTTCCATCTGCTCCTCTTTAGCTGTGGTCATACCTATCTCCTCCTCAAAAGTAGCCCCTCAGTGAGACTTCCCTAGTGGTCCAGTGGCTAAGAATGCATGCTCCAAAGGCAGGGAGTCTAGGGTTCAGTCACTGGTCAGGAAACTAGATCCCACGTGCCACAACCAAAGATCCTGAGTGGTGCAGCTGAAGACCCAGCATGACCAAATAAATAAATATTTTAAAAAAGAGTAGCCCTTCAAAAGACACATATCCCTTTGCATATCAATTTCTGTTATTTTTCAATGAAATTTTTTCCAAATCAATACATATACCCATTCACTTCATCCAAAACATTTATTTAGCAACTCCAGCACCTATTTATATCTCAAATATTAAAACTGCCTTCAGTTTCTTCATCTTTAACTCTAGCCTAAGCAAAGCAGCTGCTTTATTGGTCATCTGACTAGCACAGTGCCAGACACATATTAAGGTACCCACTAAATGTTACTGTTTTTATTCCTTAAGACACTTTTAACACTATTCAAATGCCTATTAAATTTGTCCATTCATTTATGCAACCAACATTTATTGCCAGTTATATGCCAGGCATTCAAAATACAAAAATGAATAATTCAACAGTTTCCAGCCCTCAAAGAGTTCACAGTCTTATTGGGGTGGCAGCTATGTAAACAGCTAATTTACAATTCAGAATGGTAAGGATTTAGGGATGCACTTGCTGCAAATCTAAAATATCTTAGCAGATATTTCTGTTACACTATGGGTTAAACAAGCTTCTGTAGACTTCCCTGAGAGAATAGTTGCAATTATTCATAGCATTGTTTCTAAGGGAAAACGTGTTCTGCATCCCAAACAGTCAATTAAAAATTGAATTTTTGGAACACAGCCCATTTGTCTCTGGGGGCTTTCACGTGGACATTATCGAAGATCCCTGTTTGTCTTAGGACAATTTATATCTCTTTATAATTCCCACCTGTTCCATATGGCATATGGTACTACCTGAAGTTTGCTAGTATCAGGGCCACCAACTTACTGTACAGGGTTTAGCATTACATGATTGAGACAGTTCTCTAGTCAAGCAGGTTGAGTCAAGAAGGTAGGACTAAATGAGCCTTAGTCCTAAATTTGATTGTTCAGAATTTTAATATTAGGGAAAGTAGCAAGAAAATTTCATCGAGAGAGTGATGAGAGTTTGGAATTGCTGCCATGTGAAATGAGAGAGGGAACTGCTTCAGTTCAGTCCAGTCTCTCAGTTGTGTCCGACTCTTTGCGACCCCATGAATTACAGCACAGCAGGCCTCCCTGTCCATCACCAACTTCCAGAGTTCACTCAGACTCAACGTCCATCAAGTTGGTGATGCCATCCAGCCATCTCATCCTCTGTCATCCCCTTTTCCTCCTGCCTCCAGTCATCTCCTTTTCCTCATGCCCCCAATCCCTCCCAGCATCAGAGTCTTTTCCAATGAGTCAACTCTTCACATGAGGTGGCCAAAGTACTGGAGTTTCAGCTTTAGCATCATTCCTTCCAAAGAAATCCCAGGACTGATCTCCTTCAGAATGGACTGGTTGGATCTCTTTGCAGTCCATGGGACTCTCAAGAGTCTTCTCCAACACCACAGTTCAAAAGCATCAATTCTTCGGTGCTCAGCTTCCTTCACAGTCCAGCTCTCACATCCATACATGACTACTGGAAAAACCATAGCCTTGAATAGACGGACCTTTGTTGGCAAAGGAATGTCTCTGCTTTTTAATATGCTATCTAGGTTGATCATAACTTTCCTTCCAAGGAGTAGATGTCTTTTAATTTCATGGCTGCAATCACCATCTGCAGTGATTTTGGAGCCCCCCAAAATAAAAGTCTGACACTGCTTCCACTGTTTCCCCATCTATTTCCCATGAAGTGATGGGACCAGATGCCATGATCTTAGTTTTCTGAATGTTGAGCTTTAAGCCAACTTTTTCTCTCTCCTCTTTCACTTTCATCAGAGGCTGTTTAGTTCCTTTTCACTTTCTGCCATAAGGGTGGTGTCATCTGCATATCTGAGGTTACTGATATTTCTCCCAGCAGTCTTGATTCCAGCTTGGGTTTCTTCCAGCCCAGCGTTTGTCATGATGTACTCTGCATAGAAGTTAAATAAGCAGGGTGACAATATACAGCCTTGACCTACTCCTTTTCCTATTTAGAACCAGTCTGTTGTTCCATGTCCAGTTCTAACTGTTGCTTCCTGACCTGCATACTGTTGGGACCTAACAAACGCCATGATAGGCTTCAGGGACTAAGGTAGGACTCACGGGAAAGGCTGAGTCATTGCCCAGTGAGGTCATCCCCGCGGATGCCAGGACTTGTCTAATCAGCATACTCCCCGTAACCTGGTTGGAGTTTATCAGGACGTAAAAGACATCCCCCTGCAGCCAATAGCCAATTAGTAAATACCAGGAAACCCCTGCAGCCAATAAAGATTAGCCAAGTAGTAAATACTAGGAAACTCCTGCAGCCAATCAGCCCTTGCCAACTCTCTGTTCTAAAACCTATAAATACTGCTGTAAATCTGGGCTCCGAGCTCCTTGCTCCGCTCCACTGCATTGGATGTGGCGGGAGCCCTACTTCGAGCTAGAAATAAAACCCCTTCATGCTTTTGCATTGCTGTGGACGTCTTATTCTCTCAGTTTTGGGGACTTGGACTCTGGGCATAACACATACTGCTTAGGGACAGGAAAAAAGGGATTTCAGAAATTGTTTCTAAAAGGGTATATCTGTTGGATAAAATGAGATCTGTAAAGATATCTTAGGAGACACTCCTGAACAATAAGGCTTAAAAAATGATCTTTGAATCACACAAGATCCTAAGGAGCCAAAGAACTCCTGAGAAAGAACAAAGCAGGAGGCATCACACTTCTTGATTTCAAGCTATACTATAAAGTTGTAGTCATCAGAACAGTATGCTGCTGCTGCTGCTAAGTCGCTTCAGTCGTGTCTGACTCTGTGCGACCCCATAGATGGCAGCCCGCCAGGCTCCCCCATCCCTGGGATTTTCCAGGCAAGAACACTGGAGTGGGTTGTCATTTCCTTCTCCAATGCATGAAAGTGAAAAGTGAAAGTGAAGTCGCTCAGTCGTGTCCGACTTGTAGCAACCCAACGGACTGCAGCCCACCAGGCTCCTCCATCCACGGGATTTTCCATGGAGTACTGGAGTACTGGAGTGGGGTGCCATTGCCTTCTCCGCAGAACAGTATAGCACTGGCATAAAAACAGACAACTAAACCAATGGAACAGAATCGAGAGCCAAGAAATAAACCTAAGCATATATGGTCAACTAATATTTGGAAAGGGGGCCAAGAATACTCTGGAAAAAAGAAGTCTTTTTAATAAATGGTGCTGAGATAACTGGATACTCTTATGCAAAAGAATGAAACTGAATTCATTTCTTACAACACTTAACTCAAAATGGACTAATGACATAAATGTAAGACCAGAAACTGTGAAACTCCTAGGAGTAAGCATAGGAATATAGCTCCTTCATATTGGTCTCAGCAATGATCTTTTGGATATTACATCTAAGTCACAATCAACAAAAGCAAAATAAACAAGGGACTATATCAAACTAAAAAGCTCTGCACAGAAGAAGAAACCATCAACAAACTGAAAAGACAGCCTGTGGGATGAGAAAAAATATTTGCAAACCATTTGTCTGGTAAGGTTAACTATCCAAAATATAAAAAGAACTTATATAACACAAAAGAAAAAATCCAATTTAAAAATGGGCAAAAAAATAAAAATGAATTAAAATGGGCAAAGGACCTGAATATATATTTCTCCAAATAAGATATACAGAAGGTCAAGAGGTACATGAAAGGATGCTCAACATCACTAGTCATTAGAGAAAATGCTAATTGAAACTCCAATGATGTATCACCTCAAATCTGTTGGAATGAGTGAGTGAGTGAAGTTGCTCAGTAATGTCTGGCTCTTTGCGACCCCATGGGCTGTAGCCCACCAGGCTCCTTCCGCCATGGGATTCTCCAGGCACGCGTACTGGAGTGGGTTGCCATTTCCTTCTCCAGGGGATCTTCCCGACCCAGGGATCGAACCTGGGTTTCCCACATTGCAGGCAGACACTTTAACCTCTGAGCCAACAAATCTGTTAGAATGGCCACCATCAAAATGACAATAAATAACAAATGCTGGTATGGATGTAAGGAAAAAAGGGAACCCGGGTGCACTGTTGGTGGGATTATAAATTTGTACAGACACTGTGGAAAACAGTATGGTGGATCCTCAAAACATAAAAAATAGAACTACCATATGATCCAGCAATCACACTTCTGGGAATACATCCAAAGGAAATGAAAACAGTAACTCAGAAAGATAGCTGCACTTCCATGTTCACTGCAGCATTATTTACAATAGCCAAGACATGAAAACAAGCTAACTCTCCATCCATGGATAAATGGATATAGAAGCTCTGGCATACATACAATGCAAAATTATTCAGCCATGAAAAAAAACAAACAACAAGAAAATCCTACCATTTGTGACAACATGGACAGACCCTGAAGGCGTTATGCTGAAGGCATTATGCTCTCTGTCTGCAATAAGTCAAACAGAGAGACAAATACTGTATGATCTCATTTATATGTGGAATCTGAAAATAAAAACTCGGAAAAATACATCAGATTTGTGGTCAATAGGGGCGATGGGTGGGAAGAGAGAGTATTGGAGAAATGTAGTCAAAAGGTACAAACTCTCAGTTATAAGATAAACTCTAGGGATGTAATGTGCAATATGATGACTATAACTAACACTGATATATAATAAATAGGAAACATGTTAAGAGAGTAAACCCTAAGATTTCTCATCATGTGGAGAAAATGTTTTCCTTTTTTCTTACTTATTTTTTCTTACTGTATCTATATGAGAAGATGAATGATAATTGAACCTATTGTAATCATTTCACAACATATGTAAATCAAACCATCTTGCTATATACTTTAAACTTACACAGTTATGTGTGTCAATGATTTCTCAATAAAATTGGAAAAACTTGGTATTTGCAACTTAAAGACAGAAAACAGGCTAAGAATGAAGGTTTCTTACCTGTTTTATATATGCATGTATGTATGTATGCTGTACATCTGAAACTAAATTAACACAAATTATAAATTAACTGTACTGCAGTTAATTTTAACTGTAAATTAACTTTTAAAAAGTTTAAAAAAGCTTTCTAACCTGAAGTTGAGCCAAACCTTCTTGTTATTCCTGTGTTTTGAGGGGTGGCATGGGGTAGTGATATTAGTATGAACAAATCTTTATTCCAATATTTACTGTGTAGATTTGGGGGAAATATCCAAGCTCTCTGAGCTTTAGTCTTCTCATCTATAAAATGGGGATAAAAATACTTACCTTGAAGGGTTACCATGGAGAGTCATATAGTCATCAAATGTAATTCTAATATAGGCACTATGAGTACACAGGTGAAAAAGACAGTCTCAGGAGTTCTAGTCTAGCAGCTAAGACAGAAATGAATATACAGTTATAATGCAATGAGACAAGTACTTCAATATGGTACTGTAAAAACATGAGATTTAGGTCATACCTGAATGGTCTAGTGGTTTTCCCTACTTTCTTCAATCTAAGTCTGAATTTGGCAATAAGGAGTTCATGATCTGAGTCACAGTTAACTCCTGGTCTTGTCTGTGCTGACTGTATAGAGCTTCTCCATCTTCAGCTGCAAAAAATACAATCAATATGATTTCAGTATTGACCACCTGGTGATGTCCACATGTGGAATCTTCTCTTGTGTTGTTGGAAGAGAGTGTTTGCTGTGACCAGTGCATTCTCTTGGCAAAACTCTGTTAGCCTTTGCCCTGCTTCATTTTGTATTCCAAGGACAAATCTGCCTGTTACTCCAGGTATCTCTTGACTTCCTACTTTTGCATTCCAGTCCCCTATAATGAAAAGAACATTTTTTGGGGAGGTTAGTTCTAGAAGGTCTTATAGGTCATCATAGAACCATTCAGCTTCAGCTTCTTTGGCATTAGTGGTTGGGGCATAGACTTGGATTACTGTGATATTGAATGGTTTGCCTTAGAGATGAACAGAGATCATTTTGTCACTTTCGAGACTGCACCCAAGTACTGCATTTTGGATTCTTTTATTGACTATGAGGGCTATTCCATTTCTTCTAAGGGATTCTTGCCCACAGTAGTAGATGTAATGGTCATCTGAATTAAATTTGCCCAGGCTGGTCCATTATAGTTCACTGATTCCTAAAATATCAATGTTCATTCTTGCTACCTCCTATTTGACCACTTCCAATTTACCTTGATTCATGGACCTAATATTCCAGGTTCCTATGCAATATTGCTCTTTACAGCATCGGACTTTACTTCCATCACCAGTCACATACACAGCTGGGTGTTGTTTTTGCTTTAGCTCTGTCTCGTCATTCTTTCTGGAGTTATATCTCCACTCTTGTCTGGTAGCATATTGGGCACCTGCCAATCTGGGGAGTTCATCTTTCAATGTCATATCTTTTTGCTTTTTCATAGTGTTCATGGGGATCTCAAGGCAAGAAGACTGAAGTGGTTTGCCATTCCCTTCTCCAGTGGACCATGTTTTGTCAGAACTCTCTATTATGACCCATGTGTCTTGGGTGGCCCTACATGGCATGGCTCATGGTTTCACTGAATTAGACAAGTCTATGATCCATGTGATCAGTCTGGTTAGTTTCCTGTGATCATGGTTTTCATTCTGTCTGCCCTTTGATGGATAAGTATAAGAAGCCTGTAGAAGCTTCCTCATGGGAAAGACTGACTGTAGAGGAATCTGGGTCTTGTTCTGATGAGTGGGGCTATGCTCAGTAAATCTTTAATCCGATTTTCTATTGATGGGTGGGGCTGTGTTCCCTCCTTATTGTTTGGCCTGAGGCCAAACTATTGTAGGGGTAATAACATTAATGGTGACCTCCTTCAAAAGGACTTATGTTAGCGCTGTTGTATTCAGTGACCCTGACTCCTCAGCAGGCCACTGTTGACCCACACCTCTACAGGAGACTGCTGAACACTCTCACAGGCAAGTCTGGCTCAGTCTCTTGTGGGGACACTGCACCTTTCTCCTGGCTCCTGGTACACACAAGGTTTTATTTGTGCCCTCCAAGAGTCTGTTTCCCCAGTCCTATGGAAGTTCTATCATCAAATTCCACTGGCTTCCAAAATCAACTTTCCTAGGGATTCTCAGTCCCTTTGCCGGATCCCCAGGTTGCAAAGTCTGTTGTGGGTCCTAGAACTTTCTTAATTAACAGTGTGAGAATTTCTTTGGTACAATTATTCTGCAATTTGCGGGTTGTCTGCTTGACAGCTTTATGGTGGGGCTAATGGCAACCTCCTCCAAGAGGGCTTATGCTACATGCTACATGTCCCAGGTCTGCTGCAGCCAGAGCCCCTGTACCCACAGCAAGCCAGTGCTGACCTGAGCCTCCTCAGGAGACACACAAACACTCAAAGGTAGGTTTAACTCAGTCTCTGTTGGGTTCCTGGGTCCTAGTGCACACAAGGCCTTGTTTGAGCCCTCCAAGCATCTCTGCCAGGTATGGGGTTTGATTCTAAATGTGACTTCACCCCTCCAACTGTCTTCTCCTTTGCCCTTGGATGTGGGATATCTTTTTTTGGAGGGATCTAACATTCTCCTGTTGATGGTTGTTCAGCAGTGAGTTGCAATTTTGGAGTTCTTGCAGGAAAACAGGAGTGCATGTCATCCTATTCTGCCAAAGATTCAAGGGATTAGATTTGATAGATAGAGTGCCTGAAGAACTAAGGATAGAAGTTCCTAACACTGTACAGGAGACAAAGATCAAGATCATTCCCAAGAAAAATAAATGCAAAAAGGCAAAATGGTTGTCTGAAGAGGCCTTACAAATAGCTGACAAAAGAAGAGAAGGGAAAGGCAAAGGAGAAAAGGAAAGATATATCCATTTGAATGCAGAGTTCCAAAGAATAGCAAGGAGAGATAAGAAAGCCTTCCTCAGTGATCAGTGCAAAGAAATAGAGGAAAACAATAGAATGTGAAAGACTAGAGATCTCTTCAAGAAAAATAGAGATACCAAGGGAAGATTTTATGCAAAGGTGGGCACAAAAAAGAACATAAACAGTATGGACCTAATAGAAGCAGAAAATACTGAGAAAAGGTGGCAACAATACACAGAAAAACTATACAACAAAGATCTTCATGACCCAGATAGTCACGAAGGTGTGATCACTCACCTGGAGCCATACATCCTGGGATGCAAAGTCAAGTGGACCTTAGAAAGCATTGCTACAAACAAAGCGAGAGGAGGTGATGGAATTCCAGTTGAGCTATTTCAAATTCTAAAAGGTGATGCTGTGATAGTGCTGCACTCAAAATGCCAACAAATCTGGAAAACTCAGCAGTGGCCACAAGACTGGAAAAGTTTTCATTCCAGTCGCAAAGAAAGGCAATGCCAAAGAATGTTCAAACTACCACACAATTGCACTCATCTCACATGCTAGCAAAGTAATACTCAAAATTCTCCAAGCGAGGCTTCAATAGTATGTGACCAAGAACTTCCAGATGTTCAAGCTGGATTTAGAAAAGGAAGAGGAACCAGAGATCAAATTACCAACATCTCTTGGATCATAGGAAAAGCAAGAGAGTTCCAAGAAAACATCTACTTCTGCTTTATTGGGGCTTCCCTTGTGGTTCAGCTGGTAAAGAATCTACCTGCAATGTGGAGACATGGGTTCGATCCCTGGGCTGGGAAGATCCCCTGGGAAGTCTACCCACTCCAGTATTCTGCCCTGGAGAATTCCATGTGCTGTATAGTCCATGAGGTTGCAAAGAGTAGGACATGACTGAGCGACTTTCACTTTCTGCTTTATTGACTATTCCAAAGCCTTTGACTTTATGAATCACAACAAACTGTGGAAAATTCTTAAAGAGACGGGAATACCAGACCACCACTGCTTCCTGAGAAATCTGCATGCAGGTCAAGAAGCAACAGTTAAAACTGGACATGGAATAACGGACTGGTTCCAAATGGGGAAAGGAGTATGTCCAGGCTGTATATTGTCACCCTCCTTATTAGCTTACATGCAGAATGTATCATGCAAAATCCTGGGCTGGATGAAGCTCGAGCTGAATCAAGATAACCAGAAGAAATATCAATAACCTCAGATATGAAGATAACACCACCCTAATGGCAGAAAGCAAAGAGGAACTAAAGAGCCTCGTGATGAAATGAAAAAGGAGAGTGAAAAAGCTGACTTAAAACTCAACATTCAAAAAATGAAGATCATGGCATCTGGTCCCATCACTTCATGGCAAATAGATAGGGAAACAATGACAAAATTTATTTTCTTTTTTTTTTTAAATAAAATTTTATTTTAAATAAAATTATATTTTAAACAAAATATAACACATTTTGTTTTCTTTCTTAACAAAAAATTGTACCTTTCTGAGAGCCTGCTTGAGCCTAATGAAACAATGTCTTAAGTAAGATCACATTTTCTTTTTTTTTTTTTGAAGTTTGTAGAATAGATTTTTTTTTTTAATTTTAAAATCTTTAATTCTTACATGTGTTCCCAAACATGAACCCCCCTCCCACCTCCCTCCCCATAACATCTCTGTGGGTCATCCCCATGCACCAGCCCCAAGCATGCTGTATCCTGCGTCAGACATAGACTGGCGATTCAATTCTTACATGATAGTATACATGATAGAATGCCATTCTCCCAAATCATCCCACCCTCTCCCTCTCCCTCTGAGTCCAAAAGTCCGTTATACACAGCTGTGTCTTTTTTCCTGTCTTGCATACAGGGTCGTCATTGCCATCTTTCTAAATTCCATATATATGTGTTAATATACTGTATTGGTGTTTTTCTTTCTGGCTTACTTCACTCTGTATAATCGGCTCCAGTTTCATCCATCTCATCAGAACTGAATCAAATGAATTCTTTTTAACGGCTGAGTAATACTCCATTGTGTATATGTACCACAGCTTTCTTATCCATTCATCTGCTGATGGACATCTAGGTTGTTTCCATGTCCTAGCTATTATAAACAGTGCTGCGATGAACATTGGGGTACATGTGTCTCTTTCAATTCTGGTTTCCTCGGTGTATATGCCCAGCAGTGGGATTGCTGGGTCGGGCTCCAAAATCATTGCAGATGGTGACTACAGCCATGAGATTAAAAAACACTTGCTCCTTGGAAGAAAAGCTGTGACAAACCTAGACAGTGTATTAAAAAGCAGAATTACTTTGCCAGCGAAGGTCCATATAGTGAAAGCTCTGGTTTTTCCAGTAGTCATGTATGGATGTGACAGTTGGACCATAAAGAAAGCTGAGCACCAAAGAACTGATGCTTTTGAACTGTGGTGTTGGAGAAGACTCTTGAGAGTCCCTTGGACTGCAAGGAGATCCAACCAGTCCATCCTAAAGGAAATCAGATGTGAATATTCATTGGGAGGACTGATGTTGAAGCTGAAACTCCAATACTTTGGCCACCTGATGCGAAAAACTGACTCATCTGAAAAGACCCTGATTCTGGGAAAGACTGAAGGTGGGAGGAGAAGGGGACAACAGAGGATGAGATGGCTGGATGGTATTACCAACTTGATGGACATGAATTTGAGTGAGCTCTGGGAGTTGGTGTTGGACAGGGAAGCCTGGCATGCTGCAGTTCTTGGGATCTCAAAGTGTCGGACACGACTGAGCAATTCAACTGAACTGAACTGACTGAAAAACATGATAAGGGACACCCAGCTAGACATCAAAGTTCAGGAAACTATAAAGGAAGTCATATACAAAATGTGACCTAAAGGAGAAGTATGTGGTCATGTATGGATGTGAGAGTTGGACTGTGAAGAAGGCTGAGCACCGAAGAATTGATGCTTTTGAACTGTGGTGTTGGAGAAGACTCTTGAGAGTCCCTTGGACTGCAAGGAGATCCAACCAGTCCATTCTGAAGGAGATCAGTCCTGGGATTTCTTTGGAAGGAATGATGCTAAAGCTGAAGCTCCAGTACTTTGGCCACCTCATGCGAAGAGTTGACTCATTGGAAAAGACTCTGATGCTGGGAGGG
This sequence comes from Budorcas taxicolor, assembly GCF_023091745.1. NCBI lineage: Eukaryota > Metazoa > Chordata > Mammalia > Artiodactyla > Bovidae > Budorcas > Budorcas taxicolor. Next base: position 197,060,431 of record NC_068910.1, on the reverse strand, counting down.
ATTGGAGGCAGGAGGAAAAGGGGACGACCCAGGATGAGATGGCTGGATGGCATCACGGACTCGATGGACGTGAGTCTGAGTGAACTCCAGGAGATGGTGATGGACAGGGAGGCCTGGCATGCTGCAATTCATGGGGTCGCAAAGAGTCGGAGATGACTGAGCAACTGAACTGAACTGAAGGAGAAGTAAGAGAAAGTGGGAAAGGCAGGAAGAGTCTCTAAACAGAAGAAACAGCATGTACTAAGGCTCAGAGGAAAAAGCTTGCATATTTGGGAGACTTCATGTAGCTGAGGAGGGCTAAAATATATATAGGGCAAGAGAAAAAGTGATGTAATATGAAGGACTTTATGGACATTATTTGGGTCACCCTAAGAGTAATGAGACATTGTAGAAAATAGATTTTGCAAGGAGCGGGTACAAGATTAGAAGCTGAGAGACCAATTAAGAAGTTATTGCAATATCTCATCAAAAAATGATCTTGCCCAGGAGCTGGCAATTACAGACCAAAGGCCTATTTTTGTATGGTATACAAAATAGGAATTTTTTACATTTAAACCTTTTTAAAATAATAATATTTCATGGCACATTAATTTCAAATCTCAGTGTTATAAATAAATCTTATTGGAACACAGCCACACTCAATCATTTATGAATTTATATAATTTTTTTATTACTTCAGGAGATTTGAGTAGTTGTGATCTACAAAGCCTGAAATATTTATTAACTGGCCTCTTACATTAACACATTTTCTGACTCTTGATCTTGGGCATTAAGCTAAGGAAGTGTCAATGAGGGAGCAGAGATATTAGGAGACTGAATCAGTAGAACTTGATAAAAGATGGAATGTGAGAATGAGGGATAGTCACAGGTGATGTCCAAGTTCTTATTTTTGCCAACAACAATGACAAACACTTACATGGCCTTATCATGTGCCAGGCACTGATCAAAGTCATTTAAGTATATTAATTTGTTAACCTTTCAACATCCTTATGAGGTAATTGCTATTTTTATCATCCCCATTTTGCTTATGGGGAAGCTGAGGCACAGAGGTCCAGTAATTTGTTCAAGGTCAGACAATTAATGTGAGGTGAGAACTGAATCCCAGTTGTCTGGTTCCACAGTCTCCACTCTTAATGTTCTATAAATTCAGAATAGGGAACTTAGTAGGTAAAATAAGTGTGGAGGGAAATGATAAATGCAGATTTTGGACATTTATAGTTGCTATGAAACATCCAAATGAAATGTCCAGTAGGCAGTTAGATGAGTCTGGTGCTCCAGGTATGGAAGGGAGGGATCTGGATTATAGATACAAACCTGGCAGTCAGCTGACAAGAGCAATCATGGGAAAGACAAGAATTACCCAGGGGAAATAAGAAGAGAAAAAGGCTAAGAATGAAACCCTGAGGACCACCAATATTTAAACAAAGAGCAGAGAAGAGCATCTCACAAAAAAGACTTAGAAGGAGTAGTTACGGAGGTGAGCAGCAAACTGGAAAAGTTTTTCATTTTTAGTGAAGTGGTGTATGTAAGTGTCTAGCATACTAACCAGCATATCGTAGGCATCACAAATGGTAGCTCCTTTTACTACTGAAGTCTTATTTGAAAGGGCCAGCTCTTTCTTAGCTGTGGAATGGGGCTGTCTGTTCCAAATCTTTTCCACATTCTCATTTCTTTGAACTCCCATCTCACCTTGCAGTTCTTAGCAGACCTTACCTCTCTGCTTTAAGGAGAAATTTGAGGCCTTTTTCTTGTCTGCATCAAAATAGTCCATAATTCCCCATCTTTTATCTTTGCCTTCTGTTTCTGGATTCCTCCAGGAATTTGTTCCATGGTTTTCCTGAATCTTATTAAATACTTCTTCAGCCTTCCATCCCTCACTGCTATGTTCCTCAGGTCTAACTGGGGCATATGTTTCAAAAACCATCTTTCAGACCACTTCTTCTTTCTTCCTTTGATCTGTCAAACTTTTGGTAGAATTCAACCTTATTTCAATTTTTTTCATCTCTTGAAATCAGATTTCTGTCTCCACCATTTACTGAAGCTATATTCTTCAAAACCACAGAGTCCCCTACTGCTTGACTCATTTATTGTCCAATCACTACTTTCAGCCACGCTATATTAAATTGGCCTTTCTTGTCCTTGTATTACAGGTTCTGTAGAGTCGATAACTTTCTGGTTAATAAAGCCTCAGTTCAGTTCAGTTCAGTCACTCAGTTGTATCCGACTCTTTGCGACCCCATGAATTGCAGCACGCCAGGCCTCCCTGTCCATCACCAACTCCCAGAGTTCACTCAAACTCATGTCCATTGAGTCGGTGATGGCATCCAGCCATCTCATCCTCTGTTGTCCCCTTCTCCTCCTGCCCCCAATCCCTCCCAGCATCAGAGTCTTTTCCAATGAGTCACTTCTTCACATCAGGTGGCCAAAGTATTGGAGTTTCAGCTTTAGCATCAGTCCTTCCAATGAACACCCAGGACTGATCTCCTTTAGAATGGACTGGTTGGATCTCCTTGCAGTCCAAGGGACTCTCAAGAGTCTTCTCCAACACCACAGTTCAAAAGCATCAATTCTTTGGCGCTCAGCTTACTTTACAGTCCAACTCTCACATCCATACATGACCACTGGAAAAACCATAGCCTTGACTAGACGGACCTTTGCTGGCAAAGGAATGTCTCTGCTTTTTAATATGCTATCTAGGTTGATTATAACTTTCCTTCCAAGGAGTAAGCGTCTTTTAATTTCATGGCTGCAATCACCATATGCAGTGATTTTGGAGCCCGAAAAAATTAAGTCTGACACTGTTTCCACTGTTTCCCCATCTATTTCCCGTGAAGTGATGGGACCAGATGCTATGATCTTCGTTTTCTGAATGTTAAGCTTTAAGCCAACCTTTTCACTCTCCTCTTTCACTTTCATCAAGGGGCTGTTTAGTTCCTCTTCACTTTCTGCCATAAGGGTGGTGTCATCTGCATATCTGAGGTTATTGATATTTCTCCTGGCAATCTTGATTCCAGCTTGTGCTTCTTCCAGCCCAACATTTCTCATGATGTACTCTGCATATAAGTTAAATAAGCCTAGTCTAGTTTTAAAACTTTGAATCAAGGGTAGGTTTGGATGAAATCACAAAAAATCTAAAATAACAATTTTTAAACAACATAGGTATCTACTTCTTTCATGTTTTTTAAAGAAAAAGTCCAGAGGTAGGACTTGCACAGTTAGCATGGTAGTTCCACTGTCATCAGGGACTCAGGCTTTATCTTTATACTCCACCATCCAAAACCATCTACCTTCAAGACTGTCTTATAGTACAAGACAGCTTCTGAAGTTTCACCATTTCAGACAACATTAAGGAGAAAGGGAAAACAAAAGGGCCTACCTTCCATCTGAGTCAGCAACTTCTAAGAAATTTCCAGTTTTAAGCAGCCCACATAACCCTTCTTTTACATTTCTTTGGCCATAACTTAATCACTTTACCATGCCCAATGGGAAGAGAGCCTAGTAAAACAGGCTTTTAGTAGGTGCATGGACTTGCCAAGCAAAACAGAAGTTCTAACGTTAAGGAAGAAGGAGAGGGTAGACTTTGGATGGCAACTAGTAGTTTCAACCACAAACTATAATCTCAAAATATTTTAAAATCTCATTTCTTTTCCTTTCACTCAAGATCTAGCTCTTCTGGTGTGTTGGTACAAATAGGAGAGGAAGAGGAACCAGGGCAGTAGCACAATTAGACCCAGACTAGAAGGAGCCACTCTGGGGAAGACTCTCTTTCTTTCAGGTAGAGGGGTCCACAAAGCCAAAGAGATTTGCCCAAGAGTCTAAGAAGTGGTCAAGGGACAGCAGTTGGTAATAGAGGTTGGATGTTTGAGTTGAGGTGAAAAACCTCAAGGTTAGGAACTCTGAAGAATGAGGAAGAATCAGAGTAAGGAGAGAAGGGAGGTGGGCCAGGAGCCATAGTTGGAAGACCAACTCTGCCTGTGCTGCCGCATTCTGCTGTGAAACTCCAAAGACTTCAAAAATTCCAAACTGTGACCCCCATCTTACATGTTGTTTTGAAAATATGTTCATCAAAGTAGGAGGATAAAACATATATTGTTTAAAAGTTTGTTAGTTTGATTTATAACATGTAAATATTTAGACCTATGGTATGTAAGCTGCCATTTGTACACTTGTCCTAGGCCCTGCAAATTGTTGGGGTGGGTCTCAACGAGTGTCTGCCCAACTGGGAAGGATCACAGTTCTTGCCCTTATAGTTACCTCTGCTTCTTTGGAATTACTCATTCTTGTTATGAAAAATGATGGACGTTCAGACTACTCCATAGCCTTCTAAGTCATTAAAGTAGTGTCCGACTCTTTGCGACACCATGGAAGAGGTTGCCATTTCCTACTCCAGGGGATCTTCCCAAACCTAGGAATCAAACCCACGTCTCATGTCTCCTGCACTGGCAGGTGGATTCTTTACCACTGTCGCCACCTGGGAAGCCTCCATAGCCTACTTCCAATGCCCATTTGACATCTCTCTTCAGTTCCTTTCCCTTTTCTTCCATCAAGTCTCCTCAAAAATACATTCAACAGGAAATCAGCTTCCCTTTCCCACATACCACAACTCCAAACTTACTTGGTGGTGAGAATAGAGGAAAAGCATTGCTTCCCTGGGAGAACAAAAGGCCTCTTGCTATAAACACACAACCTGGAATGGGTTGCCATTTCCTCTTCCAGGGGATCTCCCCAACCCAGGGATTAAGCTGGAATCTCCTGTGTCTCCTCCATTGGCAAGAGGATTCTTTACCACTGAGTTACCTGGGAAGCCCGATTAATTAAGGTACTATGTTAAATATACTTCAGTCACTGTCCTAAGTGATAGAAGAAAAATAAAAATATGGATACAGTCCTCAACCCTCATGTGCCTCTACAGTAGAGTTGGAGAGAATAAATATACAATAACAACTTTGATAGTTACAAATAAAAATAAATGGTATAAATAAAAATAAATGGTATAAAGAAGTCATGGAAGGCTTCTCTAAGGAAGTGTCAAACTGAAATGTAAGGATGAGTATACTTCAGCCACTGAAAAGAGAAGGGATGCATCTTTACCCAGTGAAGGCAAAGACCTTGCAGAAGGAGAAACATGGTGATGTTGAAGAGTTGGTAGAAGACCAGTTTGGCTGGAGCAGAGAGATTGGGGGATGTACTAGATGAGTCATAGAGGTTGGTAGGACCTATGCCATGCAGGGTCTTATAGAGAGTGTTAAGAATGCTTGTCTTTATCATATGAACACTGAGAATCCATTGAAGTGTTTAGATTTGAGAATGGCATAATCCTGAAATAGTTGCTTAAGGATTAACTCAATAACTAATTCTTCCTTTAGATTTCTGCTCTTCCCCATTTATATTCTCCTCTGGGCAAACCACCCACTTTCAGGTCATGAGTAACTGCATAAAGGAGACTGAAAACAAGTGGTCAGTGATGCAGGAGGAAAATTAGGAGTATGCGATGTCTAAGAAGCCAAGAGAATTTTTCATGAAGGAGAAAGTAAAGAAGAAGAGAGTGATCATTAGTATTCAAAGCTACTGAGAGTAAAATGTAGATTTAATATGTCCATCACTTCCAAATGCTGATGGGATAAAGCCTGAATTTCTTACTCTGGTAGAAGGCCCACGACAATTACATCTTTACCTACCTTTCCATTATTTTTCCCATGACAGTGCTAAAATGAGACTTTTAGATAAGTTGCCCTTCAGATAAGGTGCCCAATTTTCTTTTTAATCTAGAACAGATAGTATACTCTGCCTAACAATCACCATTGGATATATCTTCTGCCCATCACTACTTATCTAGTTACTGCCTATTTTCTAGGCCCTGACCCTATCTTACCTCTCCTATGAAGATTGCTGTGGAGGTCATTAGAATATACTTCTCAGATCTCTGATTGAAGTGAGCATAATTGACTGAGGGCACTAGCTACTGACCTCTGAAGTTCATCGCTGTTTGTACCAAGGTTCTTCTTCCCATGGGCTGCTCCCAGACAATGACTGAACACAGCACAGACACTAAAGCAGGCCTATTCTTGGGAGATGTCAGACTCTTCTTATAGATGACTTCAAGAAATACTGAAAATCCCTGTCCAACTGTACTTAGAACTGCACTGGGGTGTATGCTTACATTCAATCTTCCTTCCCTCATCCTTTCACTCAGAGTCAGACTTGTTTTGTAATCTGATGGCTCTTTCAGCATCCTTTTTTTTTGACTCCCTATTTTCTCTACAGCCATTTTCTCTAATACATTTCTTGCATGATTAGTCTTGTCTTGCATCATTTCTCAGTGACCTGGACTTACACAGGTGGTACCAGAAGTGGTCCAATAAAACAGGCAGTAAGATAAGAATTTGGACTGGCTTTATCTACTGTGGCTCAGACGGTAAAGCGTCTGCCTACAATGCAGGAAACCCAGGTTCAATCCCTGTGTCAGGAAGATCTCCTGGAGAAGGAAATGGCAACCCACTCCAGTATTCTTGCCTGGGAAATCCCATGGACAGAGGAGCCTGGTAGGCTACAGTCCATGGTGTCACAAAGAGTCAGACATGACTGAGTGACTTCACGTTCACGTTATCTACTGTCTATTCAAAGGCACGCCAAGCTGGTGTGTAGGCGGAACATAGGTAGTAGCTCAACTGCTGAAGATTCTACCAGTGGTAACCCACGGAAATGACCCAATGGATGGGAATGCTGTGGCAGATATGATGACACAAGCATTTTAAAACGTGGGAGCAGGATTGGGGGGCACTTCCACGGCAGTCCAGTGGCTGACACCACACTTGCAATGCAAGGCACACAGGTTGATCCCTGGTTGGGGAAATAAGATACTGCATGCCATGTGGCATGGCCAAAAAAAATAAACTAATAATAATAATAATAAATAAAAACATGGGAAGAAATAATGCTTACAAAGCAAAACTGAGTGGTTACTACCAAGTTGTACTGATGCCTGCAGAGAAATCATGAGAGATGGAAGGCCATTAACAACAAGCAATTTTTGGTTAAGCAAGAAGCCATAGGCCTTTGGGATAGCTTACAAAGAGACCTTTATGTCCATCAGGGGAAGGGAATACACAGCTGAGTTGCAGGATGAAGACTTAATTGTTAGAGCAGCAGAGCTCCAGAGACGTTGGAATGCTCAGCTAAGGCATGTCTGCAGTGGCCTCCAAGGGCACTGAAGTACTCAATAGAGGCAGCAAGTTACAGCATAGACTTTGGTGGATGGGGTGCCCATCTGATTTAACACATACAAGACACAGTGTATGTGTTAAAGCAGAGATCTCTACATGGTGCTATATCCTCATTAGGAAAGATACATGGGTCTAGGAACCAAGAGATAGAAGCAGAAGTGACCTCGCTTACTATCACACCCAATGTCCTACCAAGGAGTTTTGTGCTTCCTGGACCCACCACACTTTTTTTTTTAATTTACTTGGCTGTGCCTGGTCTTAGTCGTGGCACATGGGATCTTTAGCATGTGGGCTCTTATTTGTAGCATGTGGGATCTACTGCCCTGACCAGGGATTGAACCCAAGGCCCCTTGCATTGGTAGTGCAGAGTCTTAATACTGGATCACCAGGGAAGTCCCTAGACCCACAACTCTTAACTCAGCAGGTTAGCCATCCAAGTCCCTAAACAGGGCACACTTTTGCCAGAAGATATAATGAGGACCCCTTTGAACTACAAGCTGCAGCTGCTGCCATGGCTCTTTGAGTTCTGTGCGTCCAGGACCACAGGTGAGAGGAATCACTATCCAGCAAGAGTAATTGACTCTGTTTAGCTGGGTGGGGACATGGCTTTTACACAATGGGGATAAGGAGGAAACATGCGGAAGCCAAGTGATCCACTTAGGTGCCTCCTGGTACTCTGTTGTAACCTGAGAAAGGTTCAGACTCTCCCAGGATGAAAGTTTGGGTCACATCACCAGTTAAGTCAAAAAGACCTGCCAAGGTGATTCCTGAGGGTGAGGGGATTTGAGAGTGGGTGATGAGGATGGAGAGGATGAGCACCAGTTGTGGCTCTGAGAGTAACTGCAGCTACAGAGGCTATAGCTTGTGCCACTAAATGCCCTTTTTTGAGTTTCCTCTCAGAAAGGCAGGCCCACAGGAAGAGGGAGGAACTGATTCCTAAACCTATGGGAAGAGGCAGATCTGTGTGGGGGTGGAGGGTAGACTGTGGTGGCCCTGAGGATACACCTTTCAGATCTCCAGCTTCAAGGAATATAATTGACCAAGGGCCTCACTGCTGCTGTCCGAATTCCCTGGCTGGATTTTCTCCAAGGCTGTACATCCTATAGGCTGCTCCTAGTCAATGACTGAGGGTGGCAGGCACACTGAAGTTCCTGGGAGATGCGGGGCTTATCAGGTGGGTGACTTTACTCAAGGACTCCTGGATGGTCTGGCTCCACTTTCCTTAACCTACTCTGCAGTTTAAGATGCTTTCACCTAGGACTTCTCTCGGAGAAGGCAATGGCACCTCACTCTAGTACTCTTGCCTGGAAAATCCGATGGACAGAGGAGCCTGGTAGGCTGCAGTCCATGGGGTCACTAGGAGTCAGACACAACTGAACGACTTCACTTTCACTTTTCACTTTCACGCACTGGAGAAGGAAATGGCAACCCACTCCAGTGTTCTTGCCTGGAGAATCCCAGGGACGGGGGAGCCTGGTGGGCTGCCATCTATGGGGTCACACAGAGTTGGACACGACTGAAGCGACTTAGCAGCAGCAGCAGCAGCAGCAGGACTTCTCTGGAGGTCCACCGGTTAGGATTCTGAGCGTCCACTGCAGGGGGTGCAGTTTCAGTGCCTGGTCAGGGAACCAAGGTCCTGTATGATGCACAGCACAGGCAAAAATAAGATGCTTCCACTCAGATCACTTCTCACGTTCTCCTTCACTCAGGGTCAGGTTTACCTTACACTCATGGTCTAGAGTCTCTCCCCTGGCTCCTGCTGCATTTTCTCTCACTGCTGTGCTGTGCTTAGTCACTCAGTTGTGTCCAACTCTTTGAGACTATGTGAGTAATGTGACCATGTGGTGAGCCTGTAGCTCACCAGGCTCCTCAGTCCATGGGGATTCTCCAGGCAAGAATACTGAAGTGGGTTGCCATGCTCCCCTCCAGGGGATCTTCCCAGCCCACGGATCAAACCCAGGTATCCCACATTGCCAGTGTCTTTACCCTCTGAGCCACCAGGGAAGCCCTTTCTCCCACAGGCATTTACCTTAATACATTTCTTACACATTCAGTTGTGTCTGGGTGTCAGTTTTTTGGAGGACCTGAACTAAACACCCACTCTAAGCTCTCAGCAGTCAGTGACAACTTCCTATTTTGAACTTTTATGGCGCTTGCCCTTACCATTCACTTGATACTTCCTAAGTTCAGTTCAGTTCAGTTCAGTCGCTCAGTCGTGTCCGACTCTTTGCGACCCCATGAATTGCAGCACGCCAGACCTCCCTGTCCATCACCATCTCCCGGAGTTCACTCAGACTCACGTCCACCGAGTTGGTTATACCATCCAGCCATCTCATCCTCAGTCGTCCCCTTCTCCTCCTGCCCCCAATCCCTCCCAGCATCAGAGTCTTTTCCAATGAGTCAACTCTTCGCATGAAGTGGCCAAAGTACTGGAGCTTCAGCTTTAGCATCATTCCTTCCAAAGAACACCCAGGACTGATCTCCTTTAGAATGGACTGGTTGGATCTCCTTGCAGTCCAAGGGACTCTCAAGAGTCTTCTCCAACACCACAGTTCAAAAGCATCAATTCTTCGGCGCTCAGCCTTCTTCACAGTCCAACTCTCACATCCATACATGACCACAGGAAAAACCATAGCCTTGACTAGACGGACCGTAGTTGGCAAAGTAAGTGCTACCTAAAAAAACAAAACTTATCTTTCTATATACATCTTCCCAATAGTTTAGAAGTCTCATGGAGATACCTACCACTATTATGTCACCCTTGTCAACCTCTGCATTTCACCAAGTGCCCTATACACAGAAGGAATTCAGTGCAACAGTCACAGGAAAGAGGTTGTCAGGGATGCTGCATTTCTCAACCTATCCTGCACCCCGGGATTGATGCTCCCCACTTACTTCCACTTCCTGGTGTACTATCTCTTTCCCTACTCTCCAATCCCCTACTCAGAGAGTTCCCCATCTTTTCAGTTTGCTTTCATCTTTACTTCCCTGATCCCAAACCCCACACACTTTACACATACATTGATTCAGTACAGGATGTAGCATAGGCAGCATATTGGCAGCCACACTTTTGCGACTCCCTTTCTGTAGTGTGGAGTTGTTGCTAGGAAGTGGCTGGCCAGGCAGGGATCGCATGGCCAAGCTTGCTCCTATATCCAGGGATAGCTGGGATCTTTAAGAAGCAGGACTCCTCTTCTACTTACCTTCTTCCCTATTCTCCAGTTGAATAGAGGACTCTAGGGATAGTGAGGCCACAAGATGGAAGATACCTCGGCCCCTGAAACACCATGTGGAGGAAAGCTGCCCACCATGTGAGGAACACCTACACTGGAATGTTGGATGAGTGAACAATAAGCTTCTATTACATTAGGTCACTGAAATTTGGGGGTTGCTTCATTACAGTTGCTAGCATTATTCTAAATAATACAGAAATCATTTGTCCTTTTCTTGGCTACTCACCATTATAACTCCCTTTTATTTAGGAGTCTCCTTTCCTGGGACGCTTGACAAATGGATTAGATCATTCTCATGCTAGAGTGTGGGCATTTTACTTAGTCTCTGACAATCTGACACATTCCCACTCAAAACTCCAAACGTGGGAGTAACACAAAGATACATAACAATAGCAAAACCATTCACAGTAGTGGTACAGCCTTGAGAATCCAGGGGCAGTGCCAGCATGGCCTGGCAACACTGTTTTTTAGGTCAATGTTCTAAGCAGACTATTCTTGTGGCATGACCTTGGCTCTGTTTTCCTACTTCTAGCTTCACTTACTTTTTGACTTTTCTTCAGACTTCTTGACAATTCCTTCCTTGCAATAGTTAGCTATCTTATTCAGAGCTACAGGATTGGTTTCGTCTATACTATCCTTCCTGTCTAATTGGCCTCTCGTCTCAAGCTAGAGTCAATGAGATTAATGTTTATTAAGCACCTAGTGCATGCTGTCACACAATTTAATCGTTCCATCTCTTCTATAGGGTCAATATTAATATTGCTGTTAATAAATGGGAAAACTGCAGCTCAAAGAGATTAACTGAGTTTTTTTCAGTGCTGTGTTACTTGAAATTCCATTTTTTATGGCCTCAAAGCATATTTTTTCATTGTGCCAGAAACCCTTTACTAACTCCTAACTACTGCAGTGCTCTTCTCTAGGGCCTCTTGTAGCCTGTGATCATCTGATTCTGGAAGTATGAAATACATCAATATTTACTTGATCCTTCCCTACATATAAAAGAGGTTCTAGAGAAAATTCTCCTATTGTATCTGCTTTCTAAGCCTTCAAACAATATGTGTTTTTCATTTCCTTTCTTGCCCTTCCCTGCTCTTCCTTTTCTTCCTCTTTCATCTTTCCTTATTTTCCCTTTCTTTCTCCTTCCTCGGTCCCTCCGTTCCTTCTTTCATTTTTCCCTTCCTTCCTTAACTAAATAACAAATCACATGGGACAGCAGATAGTACTTGGTGGCATCACATCATTCAACTCCCATGCTGACTTTCCTTAGAATGCACTGTCTTTTCCCAAACCTCCTTCCTTCTTTCTCTCATTCACTTAGGGTCATTCATGCTTGCATCAGTCATAAGATTGGATGAACCATGCCCTAAAGGAAAATGACTATTTTTATTACTTTTGATATTCCTCAGGAAGTATGTCTCAAATATCAAAAACACCATTGGGAAACTGTATAGGTTTCCCATGCTCCATGAGAAGTTGCTTTTATTTTTTAATTTATTTTTTTAATTCAAGGATAATGTCTTTACAGAATTGTGTTGTTTTCTGTCAAACCTCAACATGAATCAGCCATAGGTATATATATCACCTCCATTTTGAACCTCCCTCCCATCTCCCTTCCCATCCCACCCCTCTAGGTTGATACAGAGCCCCTGTTTGAGTTTCCTGAGCCATACAGCAAATTCCTGTTGGTTATCTATTTTACATATGGTAATGTAAGTTTCCATGTTACTCTTTCCATATATCTCACTCTCTCCTCTCCTCTCCCCTCCTCATGTACATAAGTCCATTCTCTATGTCCGTTTCTCCATTGCTGCCCTATAAATAAATTCTTCAGTACCATTTTTCTAGATTGCATATATGTGCATTAGAATACGATATTTATCTTTCTCTGACTCACTTTACTCTGTATAACAGGTTCTAGGTTCATCCACATCATCAGAACTGACTCAAATGCATTCCTTTTTATGGCTGAGTAACATTCCATCATGTATATGTACCATTACTTTTTTACACATTCATCTGTAGATGGACATCTAGATTGCCTCCATGTTCTAGCTATTGTAAATAGTGCTGCGAAGAACAATGGGATACATGTGTCTCCTTCAATTTTGGTTTCTTCAGGGTAGATGCCTAGGAGTGGGATTGCTGGGTCATATGGTGGTTTTATTGCTAGTTTTTTAAGGACTCTCCATACCGTCTTCCATCATGGCTGTATCAATTTACATTCCCACCAACAGTGCAAGAGTGTTTCCTTTTCTCCACAACCTCTCCAGCATTTATTGTTTGTAGACTTTTTGATGATGGCCATTCTGACAGGTGTAAGGTGATGTCTCATTGTGGTTTTGATTTTAATTTCTCAAATAATGAACGATGTTGAGCATCTTTTCACATATTTGTTAGCCATTGGTATGTCTTCCTTGGAGAAATGTCTGTTTAGGTCTTTTTCCCACTTTTTGATTGGGTTGTTTGTTTTTCTAGCTTTGAGTTGTATGAGCTGCTTGCGTATTTTGGAAATTAATCCTTTGTCAGTTGTTTCATTTGCTATTATTTTCTCCCATTCTGAGGGTTGTCTTTTCACCTTCCTTATAGTTTCCTCTGCTGTGCAAAAGCTTTTAAGTTTAATCAGGTCCCACTTGTTTACTTTTGTTTCTATCTCCATTACTGTAGGAGGTGGGTCATAGAGGATCTTGCTTTGATTTACGTCATTGCATGTTCTGCCTATGTTTTCCTCTAAGAGTTTTATAGTTTCTGATCTTACCTTTAGGTCTTTAATCCATTTTGAGTTTATTTTTGTGTGTGGTAGGAAGTGTTCTAACTTCATTCTTTCACATGTAGCTGTCCAGTTTTCCCAGCACCATTTATTGAAGAGGCTGCCTTTTCTCCATTGTATATTCTTGCCTTCTTTGTCAAAAATAAGGTACCTATAGGTGCATGGGTTTATTTCTGGGCTTTCTATCTTGTTTCATTGGTCTATATTTCTGTATTTGTGCTACTAGGATGCTTGATGACTGTAGCTTTGTACTATAGTCTGAAGTCAGGAAGGTTGATTCCTCCAGCTCCATTCTTCTTTCTCAAGACTGCTTTGGATATTTGGGGGCTTTTGTGTTTCATCTGAATTGTGAAATTTTTTGTTCTAGTTCTGTGAAAAATGCCATTGGTAATTTGATAGGGGATGCATTGAATCTGTAGATTGCATTTGGTAGTATAGTCATTTTCACAATATTGATTCTTCCTACCCAGGAACATGGAATATCTCCCCATCTGTTTATGTCATCTTTGATTTCTTCCATCAGTGTCTTATAATTTTCTGTGTACAGTTCTTTTGTCTCCTTAGGTAAGTTTATTCCTAGATATTTAATTCTTTTTGTTGCAATGGTGAATGGGGATTCATTACTTAATTTCTCTTTCTGATTTTTCATTGTTAGTATATAGAAATGCAAGTAATTTCTGTGTATTGATTTTGTATCCTGCAACTTTACTAAATTCACTGATTAGCTCTAGCAATTTTCTGATACTATCTTTAAGGTTTTATATGTACAGTATCATGTCATCTGCAAACAGTGAGTGCTTTACTTCTTTTCTGATCTGGATTCCTTTCATTTCTTATTCTTCTCTGATTGCTGTAGCTAGGACTTCCAAAACTATGTTGAATAACAGTAGTGAAAGTGGACACCCTTGTCTTGTTCCTATTCTTAGAGGGAATGCTTTCAATTTTTCACCATTGAGAATAACGTTTGCTGTAGGCTTCTCATACATGGCCTTTAATATGTTGAGGTAGATTCCTTCTATGCCCATTTTTGAAGATTTCTAATCATAAATGGGTGCTGAATTTTGTCAAAGGCTTTTTCTCCATCTACTGAGATTATCATATGGTTTTTATCTTTCAATTTGTTAATATGGTGTATTGCATTGATTGATTTGCATATATTGAAGAATCCTTGCATCCCTGGAATAAACCCAACTGGATCATGGTGTATGAGCTTTTTGATACGTTGCTGAATTCTGTTTGCTAAAATTGTGTTGAGGATTTTTGCATCTATGTTCATCAGTGATATTGGCCTGTAGTTTTCTTTTTGTGTGTTGTCTTTGTCTGGTTTTGATATCAGGGTGATGGTGGCCTCATAGAATGAGTTTGGAAGTGTTCCTTCCTCTGCAGTTTTGAGAAAGAGTTTTAGAATAATAGGCATTAGTTCTCTAAATGTTTGATAGCATTCTCCTGTGAAGCCATTTGGTCCTGGGCTTTTGTTTTTTGGAAGATTTTTGATCACAGCTTCAATTTCAGTGCTTGTAATTGGGTTGTTCATAATTTCTATTTCTCCCTGGTTCAGTCTTGGAAGATTGAACTTTTCTAAGTCCTGTCCATTTATTCCAGGTTATCCATTTTACTGCCATATAGTTGTTTATAATAATCTCTTATAATGTTTTATATTTCTGCATTGTCTGTTGTAACCTCTCCCTTTTAATTTCTAATTTTGTTGATTTGATTCCTCTCTCTTTTTTTCTTCATGAGTCTGGCTAAAGGTTTGTCAGTTTTGTTTATCTTCTCAAAGCACCAGCTTTTGGTTTTATTAAGCTTTACTATTGTTTCTTTCATTGCTTTCTCATTTATTTCTGCTAGGATATTTATGATTTCTTCTTTTCTACTAAATTTGGGTTTTTTTTGTTCTTCTTTTTCCAGTTGTTTTAGGTGTAAAGTTAGGTTGTCTATTCGATGTTTTTCTTGTTTCTTGAAGTAGGATTCTATTGCTATAAATTTCCCTCTTAGGACTGCTTTTGCTGCATCCCATAGGTTTTGAGTTGTTGTTTTCATTGTCGTTGTTTCTAGAATTTTTTTTATTTCCCTTTTGATTTCTTCAGTAATCCTGTTGGTTATTTACAAACATGTTGTTTAATCTCCATGTGTTTGTGCTTCTTACAGTTCTTTTTCCTGATCTAGTCTCATAGCGCTAGGGTTGGAGAAGATGCTTGATACCATTTCAATTTTCTTAAATTTACTGAGGTTTGATTTGTGACCCAAGATGTGGACTATCCTGGTGAATGTTCCATGTGCACTTGAGAAGAAGGTGTATTTTCTGCATTTGAATGCATCTCATCAAATGTATCATTTAAGACTCGTGTTTCCTTATAAATTTTTTGTTTTGATGATCTGTCTACTGGTGTGAGTCAGGTTTTAAAGTCTTCTACTATTATTGTGTTGCTGTCTATTTCTCCTTTTATGTCTGTTAGTGTTTCTGTTATGTATTGAGGTACTCCTATGTTGGGTTGCATAGATATTTGCAATTGTTGTCTTCCTCTTGGATTGATCCTTTGATCATTATGTAGTGTCCTTCCTTATCTCTTGTAATATTCTTTATTTTATGGTCTATGTTGTCTGATATGAGGATTGCTACTCCAGATTTTGTTTGCTTCCCATTTGCATGGAATATATTTTTCCATCCTCTCACTTTCAGTTTATATGTGTCTTTAGGTCTGAAGTGCGTTTCTTGTAGACAGCATATATATGGGTCTTGTTCGTGTATCCATTTAGCCAGTCTATGTCCTTTGGTTGGATCATTTAGTAAATTTACATTTAAAGTAATTATTAATATATATATTCCTATTACCATTTTCTTGTTTGCAGTTGATTTTGTAGATCTTTTTTCTTCTCTTGTATTTCTTGGCTATATAAGTCCTTTTAACATTTGTTGTAAAGTTGGTTTGGTGGTACTGAATTCTCTTAACTTATGCTTGTCTCAAAACTTTTGATTTCTCCATCAATTTTGAATGAGACCCTTGCCGGGTACAGTAATCTTGGTTGTAGATTTTTCCCTTTCAGTACTTTAAATATATCTGCCATTCCCTTCTGACTTCCAGAGTTTCTGCTGAAAGATCAGCTGTTAAGTGTATGGGGTTTCCCTTGTATGTTACTTGTTGTTTCTCCCTTGTGGCTTTTAATATTCTTTCTTTGTGTTTAGTATTTGTTAGCTTGTACTCTTGCCTGGAAAATCCCATGGATGGAGGAGCCTGGTAGGCTGCAGTCCATGGGGTTGCTGAGAGTCGGACATGACTGAATGACTTCACTTTCACTTTTCACTTTCATGCATTGGAGAAGGAAATGGCAACTCACTCCAGTGTTCTTGCCTGGAGAATCCCAGGGATGGGGGAGCCTGGTGGGCTGCTGTCTATGGGGTCACACAGAGTCAGACACAATTGAAGCGACTTAGCAGCAGCAGCAGCAGCAGCAGCAGTTTGATTAGCATGTGTCTTGGCATGTTTTTCCTTGGGTTTATCCTGTATGGAACTCTTTGTGCCTATTGGACTTGATTGACTATTTCCTTTTTCCATGTTGGGGAAATTTTAAACAATAATCTTTTCAAAAAATTTCTCATATCCTTTCTTTTTCTCTTCTTCTTCTGGAACCCCTATAATTTGAATGTTGGTGCAGTTGATATTGTCCCAGAGGTCTCTGAGACTATCCTCAGTTCTTTTCATTCTTTTTACTTTATTCTGCTCTTCAGAAGTTATTTCCACCATTTTATCTTCCTAGCTCACTGACCCATTCTTCTCCTTCAGATATTCTGCTACTGATTCCTTCTAGAGTGTTTTTAATTTCAGTAATTGTGTTATCTCTGCATGTTTATTCTTTAATTCTTATAGGTCTTTGTTAATTGAATCTTATATTTTCTCCATTTTGCTTTCAAGGTTTTTGATCATCTTTACTATCATTATTCTGAATTCTTTTTCAGGTGGTTTGCCTATTTCCTCTTCATTTATTTGGACTTCTGTGTTTCTAGTTTGTTCCTTCATTTGTGTAGTATTTCTCTGCCTTTTCATTATTCTTTTTTTAATCTTATTGTGTTTGAGGTCTCCTTTTCCCAGGCTTCCCTGGTGGCTCAGTCAGTAAAGAGTCTGCCTGCAATGTGGGAGACCTCGAATTAGATCCCTGGGTCAGGAAGCTCCCCTGGAGAAGGAAATGGCAACCCACTCCAGTATTCTTGCCTGGAGATTTCCATGAACAGAGGAGCCTGGTGGGCTACAGTCCATGGGGTCACAAAGAGTCAGACACGATTGAGTGACCAACTTTCTTTCCCATGCTTCAAGGTTGAATTCTTTCTTCATTTTGGTTTCTGCCCTATAAGGTTGGCCCAGTGGTTTGTGTAAGCTTCTTATAGGGTGAGATTTGTGCTAAGTTTTTGTTTGTGTTTGTGTGTTTTTGTTTTTCTTCTGATGGGCAAGTGGTAATCCTGTCTGTTGATGACTGGGTTTGCACTTTTGTTTTTTGTTGTTTAGATGATGCTTCCTGTAGAGGGTGCTATTGGTGGTTATGTGATACTGGGTCTTGTATTCCAGCAGTTTCCTTTGTGTCAGTTCTCACTATTTGATACCCTCAAGGGTTACTTCTCTAGTAGTCTAGGGTCTTGGAGCCAGTGCTCACACTCCAAAGGCTCGGTTCCACAAGTGGTTTGTTATGGCATTAAGTGTGATTAAAACAAATATCCAAAAATGAGAAACCAAAGATGAACCCCAGACAAAATCAGGCAGATAATAATTAAAATAATGGAATATACACATATAGATATACACCCATGAGCAAAGTCAAAACAGTCCAACAAAAATAAAGTGCAATAGATTGACCTGGCAAACAAAGGATATAAAAAATTATACTTACCAGTTAAGAACAAAACTAACTATAGCAGAAACTAGAAAACAAAACTAAAGCAAGGTGCCAAGTGGGGAATAAAGCAATAAAAGCATAACTAACAAATATGTTGAGAGGAAAGCAAAGAAAGAAAGGAAAGAATAGATATGTAAAGTTAAATAGAGGTAGATGAAGATCTGTATATAGAAGGGTTAACTGCAAGGGGAAAAGAGCAGTAGGAAAGGCAAACAAAGGAATAAATGTATAAAAAATATATTAGGTTTAAGACAATTAAAAATTAAAATTATAAAAAAGAGAAAAGAAAATGTTAAAAAATGGAGGAATAAAGAAAATTTTTTTAAAAAGGAAAACTCCACAGAACCACAAAAGCCCAACATAGATGTAGAGGTTTATAACAACAATAAAAATTGTGACTGAAAATACACATATACACATACATCCATAAGCAAAATCAAAACAGTCCAACAAAAATAAAACAATAGATTGGTCCAGTGAACAAAGGAAACCAAAAATTATATCTACCAGAACAAAAGTAACTAAAGTATAAACTGGAAAACGAAACTAAAGCAAGGTGCCAAGTGGGGAGTAAAGCAGTGAAAACAAAACTAACAACTATGTTGAGACTAAAGGAAAGAAAGAAACGAGAGAATAGGTATGGAAAGTTAAACAGAGGTAGATAAAGAAGATTTATATATATTAAAGCTTAATCACAAGGGGAAAAGAACAGTAGGAAAAGCAAACAAAGGAATAAATGTAGAAAAAAAAAATAGGTTTAAAAAATTAAACATTAAAATTTAAAAAAGAGAGAGAGGGAAAAAAAAAAAACTATCCAGACCTGCAAAAGCCCAACATAGAGGGAGAGGTTTTATAACAACAATAAAAAAAAATGTGACTGAGGAAAAAAAGAAAAGAAAAAAAAGCTCAAAAGCTTAATTGGATTTCATAGTGCCAATAAAATTGACTACAACAGAGGGGAGAAAAAAAGGAAAGAAAAGAAAAAAAAATCCCAAAGAATCTGTAGTAAAAGTGAAGTCGCTCAGTTGTGTCCAACTCTTTGCAACCCCGTGGACTGTAGGCCACCAGGCTCCTCCGTCCATGGGATTTCCCAGGCAAGAATACTGGAGTGGGTTGGCATTTCCTTCTCCAGGGGATCGTCCCAACCCAGGGATTGAACCCAGGTCTTCCACATTGCAGGCAGATGCTTAAACCTCTGAGCCACCAGGGAAGCCCCTAAAAGAAAGAATCTATAGAACAAGTCAAAACATAAGAATAATAAATCTTTTTCTTGAGTCACAGCTGTCAGAGTCCTTTCCCATGCTGGGAGTCACAGTCCACTTCCCCTCCCTAGGATGCCCTCTGACACTGTGCTGATCTCTGGACCTGCTGTGAAGGCAGCTCAGATTCTGATCTGGTCCTACTCCTCTGTGTTCTCACATCCAATGTCCACAGCTATCAGAACTAGCATGTTTTCTTTTGTGGGAGCTCTCAATGACCTTTAATATACTCCATAGACACAGGGTCTGCCTAGTTGATTGTGTGGGTTTAATCTATAGCTTATACAGCTCATGGGAGGGTTTTGGGTCTTCTTCCTTAGTCACACTGCCCCTGGGTTTCACTTGTGGCTTTACTTCCACCTCTGCATGTGGGTGGTCCACTGGGGTTTGCTCTTGAAGCTGCTCTGGAGGATTTGGGTTTGCCCCTGTGAGGGTCAGGTGTGGAAGTGGAACAGCTGCTTGGGTCACAGGGGTTCTGGCAGCACCAGGTACTTAGGGGAGTTGGCAGCTAAGGCAGCAGGAAATATAGTGCTCTAGAAGCGAATGGCAACCATTGGCCAATATGCTCCTGTATTCTTGCCTGGAGAATCCCCCTCCCTGAAAGAGAAGCCTGGCAGGCCACAGTCTACAGGGTCGCAAAGAGTCACACACTGCTGAAACATCCCTGCCCGCATAGACGCAAGACTTCCTTTCGCCTGTGATAGCTCTGCCCCAGTGACAGTTGAGCGTGAAGGTGGCGCAGCCGCTTGGCTTGTGGGGACCCTGGCGGCACCAAGTGTGCAGGGACACGGACTGCCTCGGCCGCAGTGTTATGGCCTTATCAGAGTCTTTTTTTGAGCTTCTTGTAGCTGGTGATCAGAGGGCCTCTTTAGCTAGTCCTTCTCTGTAGCTCCACCCACCAGTTCAGGCACTTAGAGGGCTTTCTTGCCTGGGGTCCTTCTCTGTTGTTCGGCTTATCAGGCATGTAGAGGACCCGCCCTCCATCTCCCCCCTCCCTCGCTGGGGTCCTACTCTGTAGATCAGCAAGTCAGGCACTTAAAGGTGCACCCTGGGTTGGTTCCTACTCTGTAGTTCAGTGTGTCAGGCGTTTGATGGGCCAGCCTCTCTATTGTTTAGCTGCCAATGCTTGTGTGTGGGAGGAGAGAGGTTACGGTGATGGCTCCACCCTCTATGCGTGACTCAGCAGTATCGCCTTGTTTCCATGGCTGCCCGGCTTTTCTCCATGGGCATTTCCTACCACAGTCTCCTCCCCCACGTCCCCTCAATCTGTCTCTCCACAGTCAAAAGCAGCCCTCGCCGGGGATTCCACCACAATCCCCAAACTCCAGCTCCCAGCCACTGTGTGGTCTAGGGTATGTATGGCTGCGGCAAGGCCTGTCTGATTCTCATTGCATTTCAGTTCAGTTCAGTCACTCAGTCGTCTTCAGCTCTTTGCAACCCCATAGACTGCAGCACACCAGGCATCTCTGTCCATCACCAACTCCCGGAGTTTACACAAATTCATGTCTATTGAGTTGGTGATGCCATTCAACCATCTCATCCTTTGTCATCCCCTTCTCCCACCTTCAATCTTTCCAGCATCAGGGTCTTTTCAAATTGGTCAGTTCTTTGCATCAGGTGGCCAAAGTACTGGAGTTTTAGCTCCAACATCAGTCCTTCCAATGAACATTCAGGACTGATTTCCTTTAGGATGAACTGGCTGGATCTCATTGCAGTCCAAGGGACTCTCAAGAGTCTTCTCCAACACCACAGTTCAAAATCATCAATTCTTTGGCGCTCAGCCTTCTTTATAGTCCAATTCTCACATCCATACTGGAAAAACCATAGCTTTGACTAGACAGACATTTGTTGGCAAAGTAATGTCTCTGCTTTTTAATATGCCGTCTAGGTTGGTCATAACTTTTCTTCCAAGGAGTAAGTGTCTTTTAATTTCATGGCTGCAGTCACCATCTGCAGTGATTTTAGAGCCCTAAAAAATAAAGTCTGTCACTGTTTCCACTGTTTCCCTATTTGCCATGAAATGATGGGACCAGATGCCATGATCTTGGTTTTCTGAACGGTGAGCTTTAAGCCAACTTTTCCACTCTCCTCTTTCATCAAGAGGCTCTTTAGTTCTTCTTTACTTTCTGCCATAAGGGTGGTGTCATCTGCATATCTAAGGTTATTGATATTTCTTCTGGCAATCTTGATTCCAGCTTGTGCTTCCTCCAGCCCAGTGTTTCTCATGATGTACTCTGCATAGAAGTTAAATAAGCAGGGTGACCATATACAGCCTTGACGTACTCCTTTTCCTATTTGGAACCAGTCTGTTGTTGCATGTCCAGTTCTAACTGTTGCTTCCTGACCTGCATACAGGTTTCTCAAGAGGCAGGTCAGGTAGTCTGGTATTCCCATCTCTTGAAGAATTTTTTGAATCTTTTTTGGGTGTTAGTTCTAGAAGGTCTTGTAGGTCTTCATAGAACCATTCAACTTCAACTTCTTCAGCATTACTGGTTGGGACATAGACTTGGATTACTGTGACTTTGAATAGTTTGCCTTGGAAACAGGTCATTCTGTCATTTTTTGGATGCATCCACATACTGTATTTCAGACTCTTTTGCTGACTATGATGGCTACTCCATTTCTTCTAAGGTATTCTTGCCCACAGTAGTAGATGTAACAGTCATCTGAGTTAAATTCACCCATGCCAGTCCATTTTAGTTCACTGATTCCTAAAATGTCAATGTTCACTCTTGCCATCTCCTGTTTGACCACTTCCAATCTGCCTTGATTCATGGACCTAACATTCCAGGTTTTTACAGCATTAAACTTTGCTTCTATCACCAGTCACATCCACAACTGGGTGTTGTTTTTGCTTTGGCTCCGTGTACTCATTCTTTCTGGAATTATTTCTCTACTGATCTCCAGTAGCATACTGAGCTCCTACTGACTTGGGAAGTTCATCTTTCAGTGTCCTATCATTTTGCCTTTTCATACTGTTCATGGGGTTCTCGAGGCAAGAATACTGAAGTGGTTTGCCATTTCCTTCTCCAGTGGACCACGTTTTGTCAGAACTCTCCACTATGACCCATCCATCTTGGGTGGCTGCCACAGATCATCTGTTCGCTCTTAGCCTTAAATGTTTCTCCTCTGACTCAGACAATTGCCCCAATGTGGGGAATGGACCCCTGCTTCAGTTCCTCCATCAGCTGAGGGCAGGTCCAGTCCTACTAATACTCCTGTTCTTCCCCCTAGTTCATTCATCCTACCTAATTTTGGGTAGGTCTATATATTCTTTTCCGCTGGTCAGGCACCCCTGTCCACTCTCAGCTGCTGTTCTGTGTGCATTTCTGTGTCTGAAGTGTCTTCCTGATGCATCCAGGGAGAGAGATGTACTCCACGTCCACCTACTCCTCTGCCACCTTGTTTTCTCTGAAGTTGCTTCTAATAATGGAAGTGAGGGTCAGAAAATTCCATTTTCCCAAAGAAACTAGAGTAAGGAGATGGGAAGTTCATTCAGTGATTGAATACCTCCCCTGGACTAGGAACCATTGGTCACTAGAAACTTAGAAATAAAACTTATAGAATCCTTATCCTAAACAACCTTATAAACCAATAGAGAGTCATATATTAATACTCATTTTTTCTAGTTTCTAGATGTTAACTTTAATTGCTTTAGAACAGCATAATTCATACCAAATGCTTTAAACCATCCATTATAATAGAAATAATTGTGAAAGTAGCATAGATCATCTGTGTGAAAGTGAAAGTGTTATTTGCTCACTTGTGTCTGACTCTTTGAGATCCCATGGACTGTAGCCCACCAGGCTCCTCTGTCCATGGAATTCTATACCAGAAATTAGAAAAGAAGTGAGGAGGAGAAGCCCCTAAATAAAAGAAACTTTCTTAATCCAGTACCATGACTCTTGTCTTGGAATTTTCTAAACAGTTGGAAGAGGGCTAGGAAGGAGGAAGATAAGGGAAAACGAAAGAATATTTCTAGTGTGATGGTTAGATTTTAATTTAAATGCAAACCAGTATCCAGAAATGGAGAGAATCATTAAGACATTCAGTTGAAGTGGAAAAGGCTATTCTCAAGGGTAGTAGAATCAATATACTCAGAAGGTAACACTGGAACTGTTTTTGCAAGCTCAGGATTCTTTCTTCGAATCTACATCATTTTTCTTATCTTCTATCATTCCAGCTGGGTGTATGTACCCAATGTATTATAGTCCTGAACACATTCACCCCAAACCCATTGCCAGGTATAAATACAGATAGAGTGTAACATGGATGGTAAGGGTCAAGTTTGCAAAACCTGAACAAGTAATTTAAATGCAACTTATCAAGAAGGTACCATCACAGAAGTAGGGACAAACAATGGGAACATGAAAAACAAATGCATACATGTTGGATGTTAGAAAAAAGGGACTAAGGTTATTAGAAAAGGCAAGAAGTTGAAGGCAGTGTTCTTGGAGAAAGTTAAGGCAATCAAGGCGACTTCCCTTGTGGTCCAGTGGCTAAGACTCTGCACTTCCAATGCAGTGGACCTAGGTTCAACCCCTGGTTGGGGAGCTAGATCTAACAGTTTGCATGCTGCAACAAAGATTGAAGATCCCATGCACCACAACCAAGACCCAGAACAGCCAAATTAATTAATTAATCAACTGATTTTAAAAGGGCTATCTAGTGGGCTCTGAGGAGGCAGAAGAAATCCTTAAGCAAACAACTGAACTGGTCAAGGAGAGAAAAGGGAAGCAACCAAAGGCCTGATTGAGAAGTGGAAGTAGAAAAATGACAGGTTGCTGAGCACTGGGGGGAAGCGGAAGCAGGAGGGAGGAAGATAGAGAACTAGTTAGGGAAGAAGAATCACTAAGAATCATAAGCCTCTTTTGATTGAGAAAGACAAAGACCGTTAGGGTAGAGGAGCCAGGGCAGCATGTTCATTCGTGGCAGGAACAACATAAATGATTCCAGTCAGAGCTAAGATTCCAAAGTGAAGACTGCTAGTGAAATAGTTTCTGCAACCCAGGGAACCAGAGATTTCACTGGTAACAGGTAGAAATTGATAAAAGCCATAAATTAGGGACAAAAAGCAGATGGGAGTTTGGCAAAAGAAGAGGTCGCTTGGTGTTTGAAAGTGGGTGTATTAGATTTGGACATGTAGAGATAGGGTTGAAGAGAACAGCAAGGAACAGCAAGAATCTGCAGTGACCTAGTGCAGTGTTGGGAATGATGTCCCCGCAAATGATACATCCAAGCCCTAACCCCTTGCACCTGTGAATGTGACCTTATTTAGAAATAGACCCTTACATATGTAATCTTGTGCATGATCTCAAAATGAGGTCGTTCTGGATTTAGAGAGCGTGCGTGCATGCTGAGTCCCTTCAGTTGTGTCTGACTCTTCGCAACCCTATGAACTATAGCCTGTTAGGCTCCTCTGTCCATGGATTCTCCAGGCAAGAATACTGGAATAGGTTGCCATGCCCTCCTCCAAGAGATCTTCTTGACCCAGAGATCAAAGCCACGTCTCTTAATGTCTCGTGCAGTGGCAGGTCGGTTCTTTACCACCAGTGCCACCTGAGAACCCTTCCTGGATTTAGGGTGGGCCCTCAATCCAATGACTGGTATCCTAACAAAGAAAGGAAGAGGGAGAGCACAGAGGAGGAGACCCAGAGAAGAAGACCACGTATGTGAGGATGGAGATAAGAGTGGTGCTACCATAATCTTAGGAATATCAGGAATCACCAGAATCTGGAAGAGACAAGAAAGGAGTCTCCTCAAAAGCCTTTGAAGGCAGATTGTCCCTGCCAACACCTGATTTTGGTCTCTTGTCCTCTAGAACTGGGAGGTAATAAATTTCTATTCTTTTAAGACACTAGTTTTGTGGTAATTGGTTCCAGCAACTCTAGGAAACTAATATGCCTGGTATGATTTTTTTTTACTTCTTCCAGCAACTGTGGGCAGTCTGTGAGCAGAATCAGCATGATCCAGAAGAAGTGGTGACCCAGGGTTGGGCCTTGGATGGTGATCTTGATGGAAAGGGGTCAAGAGAGGGCAGTGCTAGAGTAGGTAGAGTTTAAATAGTTATACTGTGGGAATTAAAAGAGGTTATATGGGGATTTTTCTGGTGGTCCAGTGGTTAAGAATCTGTCTTCCAATGCAGGGGATGCAGTTTGATCCCTGGTACAGGAACTAAGATCTCACATGCCACAGGGCAACTAAGCTCACGTGCCACAATGAAAGATCCCTCCTGCTGCAACTAAGACCTGACTCGGCCAATAAATAAATACTACTGGACTGTCCTGGTGGCACAGTGGATAGGAATCTGCCTGCCAATGCAGGAGATATGGGTTCAATCCCTGGTCCAGGAAGATTCCACATATCTCAGAGCAACTAAGCCCCTGCACCACAACTACTGAGCTCTAGAGGCTGTGCCCTGCAACAAAAGAGGCCACCACAAGGAGAAGCCTGTGCACTCAGTGAAGAGTAGCCCCACTCGTCAAAACTAGAGAAAGCAGGAGCAAAATAACAAAGACTGACCACAGCCAAAACCAAAAATAAATAAATAAATACTCCTGCTATGTCATCTTCATTAAAAAAAAAAAAGAAAGAAAGGGCGGGGAAAGGTGGGGGATTATACTGAGGGCATGGACCAGATTCAGTATGAAGAAAGGGTGTTGGAAAGGAGGACAAATAGTGGTAGAGAGAAACTCTGGGTTCTAGGTCCTGGAAGTAGAGCAGTTCTAGGTGATTAGAAGCCCCAGCATGTGGGTGGCTGAAGTGGAAGACAGCTGAAGGCCCTTCTTGTTAGGAAAGCTGAGGCACTCTCAGGCCAGATAATCAGAGGATATCAGTATAAAGATTGAATGAACTCGTTCACAATTGTGGTGGAAGGAAGATGTGAAGGTTAATTTGATGAGTCAACCTAAGTTTAGGCTAAGGGATGTCCAAATAACTGGTAAACATTATTTCTGGGTGTGTCTGTGAGGGTGTCTCTAGAAGAAATTTGTATTTGAGCATACTGGGTAAAAAGGATCATCATCACAAATGTGGATGGGCATCATCCAATCGACCAGGACAAAAAGGCAGAGGAAGGCCAAATGTCTCTGCTTGAGCTGAGACATCCATTTATTTCCTGCACTTGAACACCTGTATTCCTGATGGCTTTGGGACTCAGTTGGAGATTTACATCATTAACTCTTCAGCCTTCTTTTCTCAGAATTTTCAACTCAGACTGAATAGCACAACAGGCTTTCTTTTTTAAAAATAAATAATTAAATAATCTTTAGTGTTGCAGCTGCCGCGCATGCTTTGCTGGAGTGGCCATGAAGAGATACCCCACGTCCAAGGTAAGAGAAAACCAAGTAAGACGGTAGGCGCTGAGAGAGGGGATGAGAGGGCAGACAGACCGAAACCACAATCAGAGACAACTAGCCCATCTGATCACATGGACCAGCCTTGTCTAACTCAATGAAACTAAGCCATGCCATGTGGGAGCACCCAAGACGGATGGGTCATGGTGGAGAGGTCTGACAGAATGTGGTCCACTGGAGAAGGGAATGGCAAACCACTTCAGTATTCTTGCCTTGAGAACACCATGAACATTATGAAAAGGCAAAATGATAGGACACTGAAAGATGAACTTCCCAGGTCAGTAGGTGCCCAATATGCTACTGGAGATCAGTGGAGAAATAACTCCAGAAAGAATGAAGGGGTGGAGCCAAAGCAAAAACAACACCCAGTTGCAGATGGGACTGGTGATAGGAGCAAGATTTGATGCTGTAAAGAGCAATATTTCATAGGAACCTGGAATGTTAGATCCATGAATCAAGGCAAATTGGAAGTGGTCAAACAGGAGATAGCAAGAGCGAACATCAACATTCTAGGAATCAGAACTAAAATCGACTGGAATGCGTGAATTTAACTCAGATGACCATTATATCTACTACTATGGGCAGGAATCCCTTAGAAGAAATGGAGTAGCCATCATAGTCAACAAAGGAGTCTGAAATGAAGTATTTGGATGCAATCTCAAAAATGACAGAATGATCTCTGTTCGTTTCCAAGGCAAACCATTCAATATCACGGTAATCCAAGTCTATGCCCCAACCAGTAAAGCTGAAGAAGCTGAAGTTGAACAGTTCTATGAAGACGTACAAGACCTTCTAGAACTAACACCCAAAAAAGATGTCCTTTATGAAAACTGGCCTTTTCAGTCCTGTGGCCACTGCTGAGTTCTCCAAATTTGCTGACCTATTGAGTGCAGCACTATTACAGCATCATCTTTTAAGATTTGAAAAAGCTGAACTGGAATTCCATCACCTCCGCTAGATTTGTTCCTAGTGATGCTTCCTAAGGCCCACTTGACATCACATTCCAGGATGTGTGGCTCTAGGTGAGTGTGAGTGATCACACCTTCCTGATTATCTGGGTCGTGAAGATCTTTCTTGTATAGTTCTTCTGTGTATTCTTGCCACCTCTTCTTAATATCTTCTTTTTCTGTTAGGTCCATATTATTTCTGTCCTTTATTGAGCCCATCTTTGCATGAAATGTCCCCTTGGTATCTGTAATTTTCTTGAAGAGATCTCTAGTCTTTTCCATTCTATTGTTTTCCTCCATTTCTTTGCATTGATTGCTGAGGATGGCTTTCCTATATCTCCTTGCTATTCTTTGGAACTCTGCATTCAAATGGGTATATCTTTCCTTCTTTCCTTTGCTTTTCACTTCTCTTCATTTCACAGCTATGGGTAAGGCCTCCTCAGACAGCCATTTTGCTTTTTGTATTTCTCTTTCTTTGAGATGGTCTTGATCCCTGTCTCCTATAGAATGTCTCGAACCTTCATTCATAGTTCATCAGGCACTGTGTCTATCAGATCTAGTCCCTTAAATCTATTTCTCACTTCCACTGTATAATCATAAGGGATTTGATTTAGGTCTTACCTGAATGGTCTAGTGGTTTCCCCTACTTTCTTGAATTTAAGTCCGTGAATTTGGCAATAAGAAGTTCATGATCTGAGCCACAGTTAGCTCCTGGTCTTGTTTTTGCTGCCTGTATAGAACTTCTCCATCTTTGGCTGCAAAGGATATAATCGATCTGATTTTGGCATTGACCACCTGGTGATCTCCATGTGTAAAGTCTTCTCTTGTGCTGTTGGTAGAGGATGTCTGCTATGACCATTGCATTCTCTTGGCAGAACTCAGTTAGCCTTTGTCCTGCTTCATTCTGTACTCCAAGGCCAAATGTGCCTGTTACTCCAGGTGTTTCTTGACTCCCTACTTTTGCATTCCAGTCCCCTATAATGATCTAGTCCCAAAGAAATGTAACGCCAAAGAATGCTCAAACTACCGCACAATTGCACTCATCTCACACTGTAGTAAAGTAGTGCTCAAAATTCTCCAAGCCAGGCTTCAGCAATATGTGAACCACAAACTTCCAGATGTTCAAGCTGGTTTTAGAAAAGGCAGAGGAACCAGAGATCAAGTTGCCAACATCTGCTGGATCATGGAAAAAGCAAGAGAGTTCCAGAAAAACATCTATTTTTGCTTTATTGACTATGCCAATGCCTTTGATTCTGTGGACCACAATAAGCTGTGGGAAATTCTGAAAGAGATGGGAATACCAGACCACCTGACATGCCTCTTGAGAAACCTATATACAGGTCAGGAAGCAACAGTTAGAACTGTACATGCAACAACAGACTGGTTCCAAATAGGAAAAGAAGTATGTCAAGGCTGTATATTGTCACCCTGCTTATTTAACTTATATGCAGAGTACATCATGAGAATCTCTGGGCTGGAGGAAGCATTAGCTGGAATCAAGATTGCTGGGAGAAATATCAATATCTGACAATATGCAGATGACAGCACCCTTATGGCAGAAAGTGAAGAGGAGCTAAAAAGCCTCTTGATGAAAGTGAAAGAGGAGAGTGAAAAAGTTGGCTTAAAGCTCAACATTCAGAAAACGAAGATCATGGCATCCTGTCCCATCACTCACGGCAAATAGATGGGGAAACAGTGGAAACAGTGGCTGACTTTATTTTTCTGGGCTCTTAAATCACTGTGGATGATGATTTCATCCATGAATTCAAAAGATGCTTGCTCCTTGGAAAGAAAGTTATGACAAACCTAGACAGCACATTAAAAAGCAGAGACGTTACTTTGCCAACAAAAGTCTGTCTAGTCAGGGCTCTGGTTTTTTTAGTAGTCATGTATGGATGTGAGAGTTGGACTATAAAGAAGGCTGAACACCAAAGAATTGATGCTTTTGAACTGTAGTGTTGGAGAAGACTCTTGAGAGTCCCTTGGACTGCAAGGAGATCCAACCAGTCCTTTCTAAAGGAGATTTGTCCTGGGTGTTCACTGGAGGGCCTGATGTTGAAGCTGAAACTCCAGGACTTTGGCCACCTGATGCAGAGAGCTGACTCATTTGAAACGACCCTGATGCTGGGAAAGATTGAGGGAGGAGGAGAAGGGGACGACAGAGGATGAGATGGTTGGATGGGATCACTGACATAATGGACATGGGTTTTGGTGGACTCTGGGAGTTGGTGACGGACAGGGAGGCCTGGCGTGCTGTGGTTCATGGGGTTGCAAAGAACTGGACACGTCTGAGAGACTGAACTGAACTGAATATTGATAACATATGCAAATATGAAATAAACTATGAATATTACAGAGTGCTTCCTTTGTTAATTAAAAATTTTAAACTGTAGCCTTTTTTAAAAAACTGTTTATTTTGTAATGATGTTCAGGTGATTAACAATGTTGTGATAGTTTCAGGTGAACGGCAAAGGGACTCAGCCATATATATATATATATATATATATATATATGCATCCATTCTCTCCCAAACTCCCCTTCCATTCATGCTGCCTCATAACATTGAACAGACTCCATGTGCTATACAGTAGATCCTTTCTCGTTGCTGCTGCTGCTGCTAAGTCGCTTCAGTTGTGTCTGACTCTGTGCAACCCCATAGACGGCAGCCCACCAGGCTCCCCCGTCCCTGGGATTCTCTAGGCAAGAACACTGGAGTGGGTTGCCATTTCCTTCTCCAGTGCATGAAAGTGAAAAGTGAAAGTGAAGTCGCTCAGTCGTGTCCGACTCTTAGCGACCCCATGGACTGCAGCCCACCAGGCTCCTCTGTCCATGGGATTTTCCAGGCAAGAGTACTGGAGTGGGGTGCCATTGCCTTCTCCGCCTTTTCGGTTATCCATTCAAAATATAGCAGTGTATACATTCCACTCCCAATTTCCTAATTACCCCTTCCCCTCATCAACCATATTAGTTCATTCTCTAAGTCTCTGAGTCTTTCTGTTTTGTAAGTTCATTTCTATCATTTCTTTTTAGATTCCACATATAGTAGATGTCATATGATAGTTCTCCTTCTCTGTCTGACTTTACTTCACTTAGTATGACAATCTCTAGGTCCATTCATGTTGCTGAAAATGCCTTTGTTTTTTAATTGAGGTGTAATTGACATATAACATTATATTAGTTTTAGGTATACAATGTAATGATTCTATATTTGTATACATTGTGGAATGGTCACAAGTCTAGTTAACCTGACACTATTCATAGGTATACATTTTTTTCCTTGTGATGACAACTTTTAAGATCTATTCTCTTAGCAACTTTCAAATATGAAATACAGTATTATTAACTATAGTCACTAACCTGTACATTACATTCCCCATGACATATTTAGTACTGGAAGTTTGTACCGGCTCTGGCAACCACTAATCTGAGCACTTTTTAAAAATTCCATGTATAAGTGAGATCATACAGTATTTGTCTTCCTCTGCCTAACTTATTTCACTTAGCATAATTCCCTCAAGGTTCACCCATGATGTCACAAAGGGCAAGATTTCATTTTTCCTCATGGTTGAATAATATTCAAATGGTATTATTTACCCACTCATCCATTGGTGGACACAGGCAGTTTCCATGTCTTGGCTATTGTAAATAAACCTGCTGTGAACACGGTGGTACATGTACCTTTTAAAATTCGTGTTCTCATTTTCTTTGGACAAATACCCAGAAGTGGATTGCTAGATCATATGATAGTTCTGTTTTTAGTTTTTTGAGGGACCTCCATAATATTTTCCGTAATGGCTGTATCAAGTTATATTCATACCAACAGTAAACAAGTGTTCCCTTTTCTCCCACGTCATCACTAACACTTGTTATTGCTTGACTTTTGGTAATAGCCATTTTAACAGGTGTGAGACTAACACCTCATTGTGGTTTTGAATTGCATTTCCCTGATGATGAGTGATATTGAGCATCTTTTCATGTACCTATTAGCCATTTTCTTTGAAAAGATGTCTATTCAGATCCTCTGTCCATTTTTAAATAAGATCATTATTATTTTATTGTTGAGTATAGTTTATAATATGTTTAATTTGTGCTATATAGCAAAGTGACTTAGTTATATATATTATTTTCCATTATAAATTATCACAGAATAGTGAATATAATTCCCTGTGCTATACAGTAGGACCTTTTTGTTTATCCATCCTATATATAATAGTTTGCATCTGCTAATTTCAAACTCTCAATCCTTCCCTACCCCACTCCCACCTTTGGGAACCACAAGTCTGTTTTCTATATTTGTGGGTTTGTTTAGTAGATATGTTCATTTGGGTCATAACGGATCTATTTTAAATTTTTAATTAATTTATTTTTGGCTGTGCTGGGTCTTTGTTGGGGTGCATGTGCTTTCCCTAGTTGCAGCAAGCAGAGGCTACTTTTCACTGTGGTGCACAGGCTTCTCATTGTGGTAGCTTCTCTTGTGTCAGAGCAAAGGCTTAGGGCACGTGGGCTTCAGTAGTTGCTGCATGTGTGCTCAGTAGCTGTGACTTGCAGGTCCTAGAGCATGGCCTCAGTAGTTGTGGCACAAGGGCTTAGTTGTGCCACAGCATGTGGAATCTTCCCAAACCAGGGATCGAACTTGTGTCCCCTGCATTGATAGGTGGATTCTTATCCACTGCAGCACCAGAGAAGCCCTTGTGCCATAGTTTAGATTCCACATGTAAGTGATATCACACGGTATTTGTCTTTCTCTTTCCCACTTATTTACTATAATAATTTCTAGGTTTGTCCTTATAACTGTAAAGGGTATAATTTCATCCTTTTTAATGGCTAAGCAAAAAGTCCACTGTCGACATATTCTCTTTCCATTCATCTGTCACTAAATATCTTGGTTGTCTCCACGTCTTGGTTGTTATAAATAGTGCTCCTATGAACATAGAGGTACATGCATATTTTTATAGTTTTGTCTGGGTATACGCCCAGGAGTGGGATTGTGGGGTCATATGGCAACTCTATTTTTAATTTTTTGAGGAACCTCCAAACTGTTCTCCATAGTGACTGCAATAACTTACATTTCCATCAACAGTGTGAAAGGGTTCCTTTTTCTCTACACCCTTTCCAGCATTTGTTATTTGTAGACTTTTTAATGATGGCCATTCTGACTGATATGAGGTAGTAGCTCACAGTTGTTTTGTGGCAGTTCTTATAAAAAACCTCTCTGTGTGTCCTTCTCTGTCTCTATCTATTGCCCAACAGTTCTATTTCTTTGGAGAACCCTAATCCTGACTACTATAGTAAGGAAGAGGGAAAATGTGAGCCTGACATAGACATTGTAAGAGAAGGCAGAGGAGGTATGTTGTGGAGGTCAGGGAATGCTGAAAGGTGGTATCAACAGATGGCAAAAACTTCAAAAGAAGAGCAGCTCATCAAATGGCCTCTGGAAAAAAGGATAAGCCAGTTCTGTTCATTTCCCACAGAGCCCAAGGAGTCAGAAAAGATGAAGATTTTCCAAGATGACTTGAAAAATGTGTGGACTGGGAAAACCAGGTTCCATATCTTAATAACAGTTTTAACTGGAATTTAAACCAGGGCTCTTGTGACCCAATCTCAGTAGTCAAAGAAACATGGTCTAGACAAACACAAAAAGTGAATTTAAAGTACTTTCCCCCTTCACTTAAAAAATAGAACACTGAGGGATAAGTGCATTCATAATGTACAAGAAACATTTAAAAAATCCTCTCTCCCCACATGGATGGCAGCTGCTGTCCAAAATTTCCTCTAACACCCTTTCGACCTACCTTCCCTAAGGTGAGACGATACCGGTAGGTATTACACTAATCCTAACTGACAGAGAGCCCCTGGCTTCATTGCTTAATTAACTGCTGAACTTGCCCTGAGGCCACGCCTCTCACAGTCTCTTAAAATGGCACATTACTCTAAAAATCTCCTAGTTACCCTTCTTCCTTCTCTTCCTCTTTGACTGGGAGTCAGACTGAACTGCAATCTGCCTGATGGGTCTTCCAGCTTCTCCCAAGTGCTGTCCCATTTTCTCTTATAGGCAACTACCCTAATTGATTTCTTACATGTTTAATTCCTTTCTTGGCAGCTGCTTTTCTGAAGATTCTGACTAACCCACTCCCCTAAATATGCCACTTCTTCCAAATTTACTCCTTCCACTTCACCCATCTTTGCTGACAGTGGTCACTGACAAGCACAGAATGGCCAGATCAAGGTGACTCCTGTCTTGAAGTGAAGAAATAACTCAAACATAGCCCAGAGCATATGAGGATTCCAAAGGGCAATTGTTGAGTACTTAAATCTTCCTCCTCCTCCCACCCCCTCTAGGCTTACATCTGAAATAGCAGAAATAACATGATAGATCTTCAGAATTCTGTACAGTATTGAGTAGCCAAGGAGGGTTACTAGAACAGTGACGAGGAAGACTGGGAGGAGAAAGAAAGGGAGGGAAAGAGAACTACCTGGACAGGGCTCTTAACAACTCTTAACAGTTTATGGCTCCTTCCTGTGCTGTGCTTTCTGTTAAACACAGGTTGCTGCTGCTGCTGCTGCTAAGTCACTTCAGTCGTGTCCGACTCTGTGTGACCCCATAGACGGCAGCTCACCAGGCTCCCCCATCCCTGGGATTCTCCAGGCAAGAACATTGGAGTGGGTTGCCATTTTCTTCTCCAATGCAGGAAAGTGAAAAGTGAAAGTGAAGTTGCTCAGCTGCGACCCCATGGACTGCAGCCTACCAGGCTTCTCCGTCCATGGGATTGCCTTCTCTGAAACACAGGTTACTCAAAGTTAAATAAGAAAAACTTCCTTGCTGCCAGAGGGACCAATAGTCTCCCTAACTCAAGTAGAGGGAGGGTCAGGGTAGACTGCCTGAGGAGATGATACCTGAGCAGAGCCTGGAAAGATGAAGAGGTCTAGGAGAAAACCTCTTGAAACACATGCTACTGCCTAAAGCTCAATTCAATTCCACAAATACATCCTGAAGGCCTCCTTTGTTTTAGGTCTTCTTCTAGGTGCAGGGGCCACAGTGGTGAGCAAGCTGACATGGTCCCTGCTCTCTGGCCTGGGAATCTCACTGGGAAGAGAGCTAAACACAGAGTGAAATGTTAACACAGTGTGAAATGAGCCACAGGAGAGGGATCTGCAAAGCACCTTAGGACAAAGGTGTCCTAATGCCCCAAGCCACATCAAGTCCCAGTTTCAGAATATTGCGAAGTTCTTCAAACCATAATTTACCACCATTCTCCCTAAAGCTGGGGACACAATCATGTGTATGAATCTGGACAGGCCATTACTCCTGGAATGCAGTTACCTTCTTAGAGATAACTCTCCTTGACACACTCAGCCTTGCCCAAATTCTTCCCTGTGCTACCAGGCTGGTCCTTAGTCTACCTTTCTAGGTTGGCTGTGCATGCACGCTCAGCTGTGTGCTCAGTGTGTTCACCTCTTCTCGACCCCCAGGGACTGCGGCCCACCAGATTCCTCCCTTCATGGAATTTTCCAGTCCAGAATACTGCAGCAGGTTACCATTTCCTCCAGGGGATCTTTCTGACCCAGGGATCGAATCTGTGTCTCTTGTGTCTCCTGCATTGGCAAGTGGATTCTTTACCACCGTGCCACCCAGGAGGGACCCAAATGCAGGGCCAAGAACGTCTATTAATACTATGGAGTCAGAGAGCTGCAGGTGGGCTTTGCCCAGTCATATGACTTCAGGCCTAAAATCCTCAGCTTCCCTGCATATCTAGGTGAACAATTCTACTCCAGGAAAGTAGTAAGTACAGATGGTTTGTTCTTGGCAGATAGCAACTGCTCAAAAACATTTGCTGAATAGAACTGTATTAACACTGAACTGAACTGAACTGAACACTGAAGTCTCAGGCCAGAGTTTGGACTTTATGAATGCCCTGGCTGTGAGCTCAGTGAGATTAATGATCAACTTTAGCAGTTTCCTGTGGTGAAGAATATAAAATGTACACCTTATTCTTTTCCTTGAAGAGCTGACTGTTAGCTGGGGAAACATACAAGCTTCCAACAGTTCAGTTCTAAAGCCCTAGATGAGTGGTTCTCAAACTCAGAGCAAGTACCGAAATCACCTAGAGGTCATCTGTTGAAACAAATTGCTGGCCAAACCCCCAGAATTCCTGATTCAGTAGGTCTGGGATGGAATCTGAGAATTTGAAGGTTTGCATTTCCCTACTGGCCTTCAGGTGATGCTGACGCCAGGTGCTCAATAAGTCGTACATAATACAACTCTGTGTTTGAATCCTGGTTCCATTTCTGTAGTCCTCGCTGGATCAAATCACTTTCCCTCTTTTAATTTGCCTCACCAGTAAAATCAGGACAATAGTTAATACAGAAAATTCTTAAAGTGACACTTGGTACAGTGTTCCATAAAGCTGATTATTGTTGTTGTTCAGCCACTCAGTTGTGTCCAACTCTTTGTGACTGCATGGACTGCAGCACACCAGGCTTCCGTGTCCCCTGCAATCTCCTGCAGTTTGCCCGTTCATGTTCATTGCATTGGTGATGCTGTCCAGCTATCTTGTCCTCTGTCACCCTCTTCTTCTGCCCTCAATTTTTTCCAACATCAGGGACTTTTCCAATGAGTCATCTGTTTGCATTAGATGACCAAAATACTGGAGCTTCAGCTTCAGCATCAGTCCTTCCAGTTAATATTCAGGGTTGATCTCCCTTAAGATTGACTGGTTTGATCTCCTTCCTGTCAAAGGCACTTTCAGTAGGTTTCTCCAGCACCACAATTCCAGGCATCAATTTTTTGGCCTTCTGCCTTCTTTATGGTCCAGCTCTCACAAAAACTGACCACTGGCAAGGCCATCAGTTCAGTTCAGTCACTCAGTCATGTCCGACTCTCTGCGACCCCATGAACTGCAGCACGCCAGGCCTCCCTGTCCATCACCAACTCCCGTAATTCACTCAGACTCACGTCCATCGAGTCAGTGATGCCATCCAGCCATCTCATCCTCTGTCGTCCCCGTCTTCTCCTGCCCCCAATCCCTCCCAGCAGCAGAGTCTTTTCCAATGAGTCAACTCTTCGCATGAGGTGGCCAAAGTACTGGAGTTTCAGCTTCAGCATCATTCCTTCCAAAGATTTCTTTCAGAATGGACTGGTTGGATCTCCTTGCAGTCCAAGGGACTCTCAAGAGTCTTCTCCAACACCACAGTTCAAAAGCATCAATTCTTTGGCGCTCAGCCTTCTTCACAGTCCAACTCTCACATCCATACATGACCACTGGAAAAACCATAGCCTTGACTAGGTGGACCTTAGTCGGCAAAGTAATGTCTCTGCTTTTGAATATACTATCTAGGTTGGTCATAACTTTTCTTCCAAGGAGTAAGCGTCTTTTAATTTCATGGCTGCAATCACCATATGCAGTGATTTTGGAGCCCAAAAAATAAAGTCTGACACTGTTTCTACTGTTTCCCCATCTATTTCCCATGAAGTGATGGGACCAGATGCCATGATCTTCGTTTTCTGAATGTTGAGCTTTAAGCCAACCTTTTCACTCTCCTCTTTCACTTTCATCAAGAGGCTTTTTAGCTCCTCTCCACTTTCTGCCATAAGGGTGGTGTCATCTGCATATCTGAGGTTATTGATATTTCTCCCGACAATCTTGATTCCAGCTTGTTTCTTCCAGTCCAGTGTTTCTCATGATGTACTCTGCATAGAAGTTAAATAAGCAGGGTGACAATATACAGCCTTGACATACTCCTTTTCCTATTTGGAACCAGTCTGTTGTTCCATGTCCAGTTCTAACTGTTGCTTCCTGACCTGCATACAGGTTTCTCAAGAGGCAGGTCAGGTGGTCTGGTATTCACATCTCTCTCAGAATTTTCCACAGTTTATTGTGATCCACACAGTCAAAGGATTTGGCATAGTCAATAAAGCAGAAATAGATGTTTTTCCGGAACTCTCTTGCTTTTTCCATGATCCAGCAGATGTTGGCAATTTGATCTCTGGTTCCTCTGCCTTTTCTAAAACCAGCTTGAACATCAGGAAGTTCACGGTTCACGTATTGCTGAAGTCTGGCTTGGAGAATTTTGAGCATTACTTCACTAGCGTGTGAGATGAGTGCAATTGTGCGGTAGTTTGAGCATTCTTTGGCATTGCCTTTCTTTGGGATTGGAATGAAAACTGAACTTTTCCAGTCCTGTGGCCACTGCTGAGTTTTCCAAATTTGCTGGCATATTGAGTGCAGCACTCTCAAAGCATCATCTTTCAGGATTTGAAACAGCTCAACTGGAATTCCATCACCTCCACTAGCTTTGTTCTTAGTGATGCTTTCTAAGGCCCACTTGACTTCACATTCCAGGATGTCTGGCTCTAGATGAGTGATCACACCATCGTGATTGTCTGGGTCATGAAGATCTTTTTTGTACAGTTTCTGTGTATTCTTGCCACCTCTTCTTAGTATCTTCTGCTTCTGTTAGGTCCATACCATTTCTGTCCTTTATCGAGCCCATCTTTGCATGAAATGTTCCCTTGGTATCTCTAATTTTCTTGAAGAGATCTCTAGTCTTTCTCATTCTGTTGTTTTCCTCTATTTCTTTGCATTGATCGCTGAAGAAGGCTTTCTTATCTCTTCTTGCTATTCTTTGGAACTCTGCATTCAGATGCTTATATCTTTCCTTTTCTCCTTTGCTTTTTGCTTCTCTTCTTTTCACAGCTATTTGTAAGGCCTCCCCAGACAGCCATTTTGCTTTTTGCATTTCTTTTCCATGGGGATGGTCTTAGCCTCGTCTATATGGGCCTTTGTTGGCAGAGTAATGTCTCTGGTTTTCAATACAGTCTAGGTTTATCATCGATTTTCTGCCAAGAAACAATTGTCTTCTGATTTCAGGGCTGCAGTCACCATCAGCAGTGATTTTGCAGCCCAAGAAGAGGAAATCTGTCACTACTTCCACCTTTCCCCCTTCTATTTGCCATGACGTAATGGGGACAGCTGCCTTGATCTTAGTTTTTCTAAAATTTAGTCTTAAGCCAGCTCTTTCACTCTCTTCCTTCACTGTGGTCAAGAAGCCCTTTAGTTCCTCTTCACTTTCTGCCATTAGAGTGGTATTATCCACACATGTGAGGTTGTTGATGTTTCTCCAGACTGTCTTGATTCCATCTTGTAACTCACCCAGCCCAGCATTTAGTATGATGCGCTCAGCATATAAGTTAAACAAGGTGACAGCAGACAGCCTTGTCATACTCTTTTCTTGATCTTGAATCAGTCAGTTGTTCCATACAGGGTTCTAACTGTTGCTTCTTGGCTCGCATACAGGTTTCTCAGCTCTGGTATTCCCGTGTCTCTAAGAGCTTTCTACAGTTTGTCATGATCCACACAAAGATTTTAGTGTAGTCACTGAGACAGATGGATGTTTTTCTGAAATTTCCTTGATTTCTCTATAATCCAGCAAATGTTGGCAATTGATCTCTAGTTCCTCTTCCTTTTCTAAATCCAGCTTGGAAAGTTGGAAGTTCTTGGTTGCTCCGTGGAGGACACAACTAGCAGTCTGCTGCTGCTGCTGCTAAGTCGCTTTAGTCGTGTCCGACTCTGTGCAACCCCATAGACAGCAGCCCACCAGGCTCCCCCGTCCCTGGAATTCTCCAGGCAAGAATACTGGAGTGGGTTGCCATTTCCTTCTCCAATACATGAAAGTGAAAAGTCAAAGTGAAGTCGCTCAATCGTGTCCGGCTCTTAGCGACCTCATGGACTGCAGCCCACCAGGCTCCTCCGTCTATGGCACTTTACAGGCAAGAGTACTGGGAGTGGGGTGCCATTGTCTAGGTAGCCACAAAAAGCAAAGGCTAAGTCCCTCTGTTGATCCACACAGTCAAAGGGTTCGGCATAGTTAATAAAGCAGAAGTAGATGTTTTTCTGGTACTCAGTGCTAAATATTTATTGGAAGGACTGATGCTGAAGCTGAAACTCCAGTACTTTGGCCACCTGATGCAAAGCACTGACTCATCTGCAAAGACCCTGATGCTGGGAAACATTGAAGGTAGGAGATGGGGACGACAGAGTATTAAACGGTTGGATGGCATCACCTACTCAATGGACTTGAGTTTGAGTAAACTCACGGAATTGGTGATGGACAAGGAGGCCTGTGGTGCAGCAGTCCATGGGGTCGCAAAGAGTCAGACATGACTGAGCGACTGAACTGAACTGAAGTCCCTCTCCTGTGCAACCTGGAGGGCACAACACAGCTGATCCGTCCTACATGTCTTCTCAGGGTGACGCCCTAGCGCAGCCTCAGGACTCCAGGACCTTTCTCCCAAAAGCCTTTGGTATTCCAGCCCTTGGGCTCCCCACGTCCCGCCCATGCTGCGCAGGCGCAGACACCACAGAG
Organism: Budorcas taxicolor; assembly: GCF_023091745.1. Taxonomy (NCBI): domain Eukaryota; kingdom Metazoa; phylum Chordata; class Mammalia; order Artiodactyla; family Bovidae; genus Budorcas; species Budorcas taxicolor. The sequence continues at coordinate 197,020,400 of NC_068910.1, read as the reverse complement.
CGCCCACTTGACGCACATGCGCACTCTGGTTCGCTGCTAGAGCAAAAATGGCTGCAGCATTGCGCGTGGCGGTGGCCGGAGCCAGGCTCAGTGTTGTAGTGAGAAGTCTCCCGGGCGCTGGGCGCAGCTTGTGCACCCAGCCCGTATCGGTTAACGAACGCATCGAGAACAAGCGGCAAGCTGCACTGCTGGGAGGAGGGCAGCGCCGCATTGACGCGCAGCATAAGCGAGTGAGTTGTGAGGGGGTCCAGGCCAGCCAGCCCGCCCCCAGCGGTCGCGACCTATCACAGCGAGTGCGGCTCGCTGCGTAAGAGGCCTCCCAGCCAATCGACGCGAGGTCTTGAGGGGCGGGGCGAGGCCGAGGATGTTCACCTTGTGAACCTGATGCCTTTCACTGGGCAGGTAAAACCAGGACAAGCACCATTGTGTTTTGTCACTGTCTGCTTTCTCTTTGAAATTTTAGACGAGCCTGGCTGGGCTCCAGCGGCTCACCAGTTAACTTTGGACAAGTTACTTATTCCCCCGGAGTCAGTTTATTCTTAACATAAAATGGCAATAATTCTCCCCTCATAATCTTAGTGGAATAAGATAATGAAACAGCGATAGGCACGGAAAAAAAAAATCTTGCTCTTCTCATGCCTGGTTTAAGAGTGGTAGGAGCTTCTTGCTCCATTATGGAAGCAGGAAAATCAAGACATTTGGCAGGGGAAGTTACATGGGCAAACTTTCCTTCACCTGGGTAGGTGTGTGGTTTGTGTAGGAAACTGGTGGAAACTCTCCCCCCAATGCCAGCCGAAACTCTTATGGGTCTCAGAGTACATCGACCTGCTTGCTGGGTAGGAAAGACACCCTACGAAGCAGGTGTTTGGGTTTTTTTTCCCTGGGGTGGCTTAGGTCAGTCTGGGTGTTTGGCTCAAGTGAACAGCTCAAGCACTGCCACCCACTGCCCGGGGTGCTTCTGTGGATCATTTTAGTAGCAGGAAAAAAAAAAAAACAACAACACTGAGGCCCAGATCAGTGACCTGGGACTTGAGACGAGGTTTGCCCACTGGGTCCTAGACACGTGTGAGTCTGGATTGGTGTGGTGGAAGAGTTAAATAACCAACCTGGAAGGCACAAAAGTGAAATTCTTAGAGATGAAGGACAGTGAGGCATAAACTCACGAGCAGGGGGGTGATGGGGTCTTCAGTGAGGAGATTTGCACCAGCCCTTTATTAAGTTTAAATTGAATGTTGATGTACATGTTGTAAATACCCATTCGATAAGAGCCTGAAGGTGACAGTTCCTTTTTGCCATTTGGGAGTGAGATGTAAATTTGGCTGATAGTGTGTGGTGCCAGGAGTGCCACCCGACCCCGGGTGGCTGTGTTTGTGAGGGAACTTCAGATCGTCCTCTGCAAAGGCCTGTTGGTGCTCTGTGCACTCTTTCTGTTGGGGTCCATGGCTCAGTCCCTCCCTGGATCATCACCCCAACCATTTCCATGTGACCCTACTGGCTTTAGATGTAATCCCCAGAAACTTTTTCTTTTGCCAAAGCTGACTTAGTCAGGAGGCTGACTTGGTTTAAAACGTCTCACTCCACCCGCTTTTACACAATTTTTGGACTACTTCCATAGGGTAGATTTCCAGAAGTGGAATTACTAGGTCAAAAGATCTGAATATTTTTCAGCACTGATATATATTGCCCAGTTGCTTTCCTGAAAACTTATTTTATGCAGTAGTGTGGAGGATTGCCTTTTTGTGTTAATACGCAATGTTAGCTTTGGTCTCTTTCTTAAGGGGAAAATACAGCTAGTTAGAGGTGTTTTTTATGTTGTTTTCTTTTTTTAACAGGGCTGGTGGGGTTCCCTATAGGAAGTCTGTGAACCTGGGGTGTAGCCTCAGATGCTTTGCAAAGCCTGAGTTTTCTACCTCCTGCTTCTCCATTCTTCTTTTTATTGACCTTTGGGTCTCTAATAAATGTTTGTGTTTTGTTCCAGGGTCAGGCTTTCCTTACCCCCTCATTTGCCCTCTCCACCTTTTCCTCCTACTCTTTATTTGTTTTCACAGTTAGTGGCTCTTGGAGCAGCTGGTTTGCCTTGATTGCCTTACTGGCTGAATTCTACTGATAACACCTGTCTGTTGGGCAGGTTGATGGAACAGAGAGAGGGCTTTCATGTGGAGTGAAGGCAAACCCAGTCCTCCTGGCCCTCCCATGAACACTCCTTGCCTACTGACTTTGTGTGTCATGACATTGCTGAATGATTTTTGTTGCATTTTAGGGAAAGCTGACGGCCAGAGAGCGGATCAGTCTCTTGCTGGACCCTGGCAGTTTTGTTGAGAGCGACATGTTTGTGGAACACAGATGTGCAGATTTTGGAATGGCTGCTGATAAGAATAAGGTATCTGTTCACAATGGTGCAGGCCTCCAAGTTGCACTTACCAGCTGTGGCCCTGCTGGTCGTCTACTAGATAATAAAGTCCTGCTGGAACTCAGAATACATTGAAAAATTTCAAGTATCCACTTCTGGAATTGCAGAAGTGCCTCTTGAGAAGCACTGTTGGGGCCACCAGGTTCCCCCTCACCTTTGTCTGCAATTGAAGGATTGTGGGTTCACTGCTCATGCCTTGTGCAAGGTGACTGGCCTAGCTCCCAGGGCTCTGGTGTGGTTTCCCAGTTCTCTAAAGTGTAGAATGACAAACTTAGAAGGAAAGTTGAGAATGTCTTTTGATTGGGTTCTGTTCTGCCTAGGTACCAGGGACCCCTAAAGGCTAACCAGTCACCTTTTTGATATACTTTAAGTTTATGCTTTGGAGTTTTGGAGGTCAGAGTCACCAACACCTATTCTTTCGACTGGGTGTTCTCCAGGATGCACAGAGTTCTTTGGACTCACTGGGTCCATTTTCTTCAGGTCTGTGATCAAAGATTTGTAACCTTGGCAATAAACTAGCCAGCTCCATTTGATTCATTATGAACCACATAGTGACTGTCAGAATTCCAAGCAAAATGCTAGGTTTGCCTTAAGGTTTGGGGGGTGGTATGTGGCTTTGCAGAAATTGCCATGTTTCTTTATATGTCCTCTTCTTTTCTATGAGCCCTCAGTAGTGATAGCCCTAGGGGGTCTCCTGATTATTCTACTTCTAGGAAGGATACAGTGCTTTCACTTGTGGTGATGAAGCAGCAGCCCAGTGCTTGCTGTTGCAGAGCTAAGGCGGGGAGAGGGAGATTCCTTCATGTTCTGTATTTATACTGAATTTTAAGGGATTTGGGGTGGAGTTTTATTTTAGGGTGGGATCTTTCATTGGGGCATAATTGCTAGATTCATGAGAGAAGTCTTTGGATTTTTTAACCTTTATTTTTCTGTTTTTCTGGTAGTTTCCTGGAGACAGTGTGGTCACTGGACGAGGGCGAATCAATGGAAGACTGGTTTATGTCTTCAGTCAGGTATTTTCTACTCTAATTGGCTGAGCTTTCCTTGAGGGCAGAGCCAGGAGTAAAATGTTCTTTTCTTTGAAAAAGAAACAGTTCTGGGGAAAGAATGCTTACCCTCTAGTTGGGGCTGGTGAGGGAATTATTATTATTTTTAGTACATATGTCTCGAGTATTATACTATGTGTTTTTCTTAAGGAGAAAGAGTCCTTAGTCTGTTTGAAGGAGGATCATAGGACAGTAGTCTTGTAAGCGGTCTTGGGAGACAGGAGTTTATCCAAGTGAGTGAGATTCCCTTTGGCAGATTGGGTGTGTGCTGGGAGGGCTGCCATGGTCTGGGCAGTGGATGCATTTGGGCAGAGGGGAGTTCACTCTCAGAACCATAGGCCCTTTTGGGCTTTCATGAATGTGCTCAACCAAGTTTTATTAGGCTGTATCAAGACAGATACAGTTTCTTCACATGGATACCGTAGGAGAATGTGGTAGACAGAATAGTGACTCAAAATCCTAATCCCTGAAACCCGTGAATATGTAATTTTACCTGGCAAAGTAGAATTAAGCTTGCAGATGGAATAAATGTTACTAATCAGCTGACTTTAAAATAGAACAGCTTGGGTTACTTAGGTGGGCCCAGTGTAAGCACAAGGGTCCTTAGAAGTGGAAGAGAGAGGCAGAAGGGGAGGTTGGAGTAGGCTGTGTGAGAAGGACTCCGCCTGCCGTTGCTGCCTCAGAAGAGGGTGGACGGGTCGTGAGGGGAGGAAAGCAAATAGATGGTCTCTAGAAGTTGGAGAGAAGAAGGCAATGGCACCCCACTCTAGTACTCTTGCCTGGAAAGTCCCATGGATGGAGGAGCCTGGTAGGCTGCAGTCCATGGAGTCGCTAAGTCAGGCACGACTGAGCGACTTCACTTTCACTTTTCACTTTCATGCATTGGAGAAGGACATGGCAACCCACTCCAGTGTTCTTGCCTGAAGAATCCCAGGGACAGGGGAGCCTGGTGGGCTGCCATCTATGGGGTCGCACAAAGTTGGACATGACTGAAGTGACTAAGCAGCAGCAGCAGAAGTTGGAAAAGATAAGACAAGAGATTCTCCCCTGGAGCCTCCAGAAAGGAGTATAGACCCGCTAACCATGATTTTAGCTCAATGAGACCTATGTAGGACTTCTGAATTACAGAACTGTAAGGTAATGAATATCTATTGTCTCAAGCCACTGAATTTGTGGTAATTTGTTACAACAGCAATGAAAACTAATGCAAAGAACATGTTGTATACTATTTTTTTGTTTGACTTTTTTTTCCCCTCCACTAAGAGATGGGAATATATATATAATTCTAAATATTCAATTTCTTTTACAGATCTTAAAAGTAGAAGCTTGGTTAGGAACCTAGAATGTTTTCTGGGTTTGGTAGTAAAATAATTATACTTGATTATTTTAAAATTTAAACCATACTAATTTGCGAATAGGATTACTTTTGAAATATTTTAAAACTTTTTTATAAATGAGTCTACCAAATGCCTGACTAGAAAGAATCATTTGTGGTCGCAAAGAGTCGGACACGACTGAGCAACTGAACTGAACTGAGGCAAAAAATTGTACAGAAGGAACCATTAGTAAGATAGCTAGAACAAAGAAGGTTATTGTGCTTTTTGGGCATAGTGTTCTCTGAACTTTAAGCAGATACAAAAATTCATTGAATTGATACTCTGAGTGCCTCTTCTGCCGCTGTTTGGTGGGAGTGTGGTGGAGGTGGAGATGATGAGACAGTTCTTGTCCTGAAGAAGCTAATCATTTTGTTGATGGAGTGGGGCAGAACAGAAATGGCTACATCTACAGTCAGGTTCTGGGCTAGCTCTCAGGACACGGAAAGATCACATTGGGATCCAGGAAAGCTTTAGGGAACATGGGGCATGTGAAATAGGCCCTGAAAGACACTGAGGGGAAGAAGGATGAGCTAGCTTTTTTGTAGTGATCCCCCAGATGTTCATATCTGCAGGCCTTTTTTCTAGGAGGAGTATTCATTTTTCCAGAGAAACAAGGGTGCAGTCCATGGGGTCACAAAGAGTTGGACACAACTGAGCGACTTCACTTTCACTTTTCACTTTCATGCATTGGAGAAGGAAGTGGCAACGCACTCCAGTGTTCTTGCCTGGAGAATCCCAGGAACGGGGGAGCCTGGTGGGCTGCTGTCTATGGGGACGCACAGAGTCAGACATGACTGAAGTGACTTAGCAGCAGCAGCAGTCACAGTCTTTTGTGCGATAATTGGCTGTAGATGTGTTCCTGGTAGAGGGAGGTCAACATTGGCTCATTGTACAGATTGGAAATCTCACCAGTTTTCAGCCTCATCTTTGCTGCCTCTAGTGGCGGGGGCTGTGACAACAGCCCTCTGGTTAGGTTTCTTTAGAGAGTAAACATCCTTTTTCCTCTCCAGGTAAAGAAGAGGCCTTGTGGGGTCTAACTGCTCTCAACCCAGACTTCCTGTCAGCCTCTTCCCACCACACTTTGTGGTTCCTGGACTGTCCCCTCCTGAGGTTATCCCTACACAAGTGTAGAGGCTTCCATTTGCTCCGAGTTAGATACTCTTGTGCTTTCAGTTTGCTCATTTGTTTACTCTCTTGTCTGCTGTTGTTTGCTCTTCCTTTTTTGTCCTCATGGGCTGAATCTGTTATTAATTTTCTACTGTCTTTTTGAGGGGGTTTTAGGAAGGAGGTCATTCCTACAGAAAGCTTTTTATATCAGAAGGTAATGAAAATCTAGAGGCAAGAAGCAGCAGTGAGGCCTGTCATTCACTTTTTTCACCTCTTTTATCAAAACAGCAAATATATCCTAGTAATAGAAATGCCTGTTTGACCTCCATAGAACCTCTGATAACCTCTGATTTTGGAGGTTAATTCTGCATGAAAACTTTTCCTTTCCTCAGAGCTACAAATCTTTTTTGTAGATAAAAACTAGGTCTTTTGCTCTTCACATTACATGAACCCCTTTTAAGATATTTTATTCACTACTTATTCTATGGAATAATATAGAAGTCAGACTTTTTCCCCAGTCTTTTAAACTTTTGGAAATGCTTTAAAAACTTTAAAATCAGTGAATTTTTCATTTCCTCCTCCTAGTGGGTCTTCGTCTCTGCCTAGTCATTACATATTTTTTTCATTTAGTTGTTTTCTTTTTAGGATTTTACAGTTTTTGGAGGTAGCCTGTCCGGAGCACATGCCCAAAAGATCTGCAAAGTAAGTATTTAATGTTGCAAAACAAACTCAGTACTTTTATCAGTTACATGGGGTGGGTCAGAGGTGTGCAGCATGTGGTGCTGACCTGAAGGTTCCTTCAGTCTAGGGCAGGAGTTCTTAACATTTTTTGTAACATGGAACTCTTTGGCAGTCTTATGAAGCTGGGACCCACATTTTTATACATGCATAAAATAAAATATGTAGGAATAGAAGGGATTAAAAATATTAAAAATCACATATGTAATATATATGCTTCCTTATTTAATGTGTTTAACAAGATTTAGCAGTGGTTACACTCTGGTTTCAAAGTAGGTATGAATGAAAACAGTATTTTGAGATTATCTGCAGGAACTTTAATGGGACATAAAAATCTGTGACTTCTATTTATGACAAAAATCACAGGTATTTCTAATACTTCTGTGGTTAATAAAGATGTAAGATTTTCCCATCCAAGTTCATAGACTCCTTGCTCTAAGGGTCCAAGTTCACAAGCCACTTTGGGTTCTTGGGACCCCAAGTAAAGAACCCGTGGTCTAGGTGGAGAATTCAGTTGCTAAAAGAACAGTGCAGGGATTACATGATGGTATTTAAAAACCTCTGCTAGAGATTAGATGCTCTGGAAGTGAGTAATAGTGTAGATCACATTTGGAGAGTTTTGGAATTAAAGGTGCTATGCTTAGTTGCTCAGTTGTGTCCTACTCTTTGTGACCCCATGGACTGTAGCACACCAAGCTCCTCTGTCCATGGGGATTCTCCAGGTAGGAAAATTGGAGTGGGTTGCCATGTCCTCCTCCAGGGGATCTTCCCTACCCAGATATCAAACCCAGGTCTCCCACATTATGGACAGATTCTTTACTGTCTGAGCCACTAAGGAAGCCCAGAGGGAACTATGGCCTGTATGGGGATTGAACCTGTAACCTTGGTGTTACTAGGACCATGCTCTAACCAGCTGATCTAAAGGTAGACATTACTTAATAGCTGGGTGGGTTTCCCTGTGTAACAGAACACCTGGCTTCTCGATGTGGTCCTGGCATGTGTTATTCCTGAGACCTTGGGCCAATATCTTCACTTTTAAACCTTCCTAATTTTTCTTTTCTTACTGCCTCCATTATGATGGTTAAATGAAACAATGGAAGTGAAAGTACTTTGTAAATTCTCTAGCACTGTTAAAAATGTTGCTCATTAGGTTGTCAACTACTGACCTGTGAGAAAAATCTGTTCGTTGGAAGTAGAAGGCCTGAGCCTGGGTTCTGCTTAATAGATGGGTCCACATTTACTTTCACAAAAATACTGCTTTGGGGGACTTCCCTGGTGGTCCAGTGGCTAAGACTCCATGCTCTTGATGCAGGAGGCCTAGGTTCGATCCCTAGTTGGGAACTAGATCCCATATACCACAACTAAGACCCAGTGCAGCCAAATAAATACATAAACACTAAAAGAAAAATATTGCCTTGCCGTTCTGTCTTCTATCAGTTCTTTCAAAAGAGTAGTCGGGGACAAAACTGACTATTGAAAAAATATTACAGCCTGGGCCTCTGGCTCTAGAAATTGCCATGAATAGTCTTAACCTCTGCTAATGGGAAGTTCTTTGGCCCTGGGCTGCTTGGGGGTCTTTAATTAGCCCTTTAAATTTCTGATTTTCTGTCTTCCATGAAGGTACTCAGTCACCATGGGGAATGAAGCCAGTGTTACCGACTCCTGTTTTGAAAAGTACACTTAAAACATTTTCTAGAAAACCACTGTGGTGCTTTGTAAATACGGTTTTTCATAGCAAGATCCGTTGTCTCACAAAAAATTTCTCTGCTGTCTCAGATCATGGACCAAGCCCTCACAGTGGGGGCTCCAGTGATTGGACTGAATGACTCGGGGGGTGCACGGATTCAAGAGGGAGTGGAGTCTTTGGCTGGCTACGCAGACATCTTTCTGGTGAGAAACTGTTCAAAGAGAAGAATCAAAGAGTACAGGACTGAGTTCTCTAAGCTGTGTGCTGATTAGAGCTTCCTCATCTCACCTCCTTGTGTCCTGTGGCTCCTTCCTGTGTCACTGGGGGTGGCATGAGGGCAGATGAAAACCAAGAGAGATGGGAGTTCCCTAGAGGCCTAGTGGATAGGACTCTGCCATTGCGTGGGTTTTTAATCCCTGGTTGGGGGAACTGAGATCTTTCAAGCAGAGTGCTGCTACAAGGGGGAAAAAAAGCAAGAGAGGTAGAATGGGGAGGATTTTCTTCCTTTTTTACTCGTAGAGGCCTTGTACTTACTGGGGAAAAACAAAGATCATTCAGAAGTGAAAGTCACTTAAATTTTTTTTTTTTCAAAAGCAAGGAGGAAGGAATCTAAAAGGTTAAAATTAACCGACTTGCTGGAATTAGAAATTTTCTTATTATAATTTTTTTTGACTTTTTGTTTTATATTGGAGTATAGTTGATTAACAATGCTATGTTAGCTTTAGATGTATAGTGTAGTGATTCGTTTATATGTATACATGTATCTATAGGATTGGAATCGGAGAAGGCAATGGCATCCCACTCCAGTACTCTTGCCTGGAAAATCCCATGGGTGGAGGAGCCTGGTAGGCTGCAGTCCATGGGGTCACTAAGAGTCGGACACGACTGAGCGACTTCACTTTCACTTTTCACTTTCATGCACTGGAGAAGGAAATGGCAACCCACTCCAGTGTTCTTGCCTTGAGAATCCCAGGGATAGGGGAGCCTGGTGGGCTGCCGTCCCTGGGGTCACACAGAGTCGGACACGACTGAAGCAACTTAGCAGCAGCAGCAGCAGGCATAGGATTGGAAATTTTAAAAAAGCAGTGCTTTTTTTTTTTGGTTAAGACATTTCAAGATCATTACACAGAACAAAGTTCAAGCTGTAGTGCAAAGAAGAAAGAAATCTCCCTTCCCCCAGACCTCACCATTCAGGAACTTTTGGTGAACATCATTTCAGATATCTTTCTGCTTTCCTACAGACTGAAATTAAAGAGAAAGAAATAAAAAGAAACATAAAAATAAATTAAATGTGTTATTTGAAGTGGGAAGTGTATTGTGAGAGTGTAGTAAGGGAGGCTGGAGTGAGGGAGAGATCCTGCCAAATGGAAACTTAAGAGAAGGGACAGGTCAGCATTTCCAGGGAAGGGAGGAGAGATAGGATGGAGACAGGCAGACATTGTTTCTAATCAGGCCAGCTATTCTTGTTGTCCTCTGGCCTGCACACTTATGAAGGTTTTCATTCCTAGCCTCTGCCCTCTGTGATCAGACAGAAAAATGTGTGTTTACTTTGTGTATGATACTCGGCTAGTTGTGGGAGCACTTCGGTGCGTTGAGAAGCCACTTTGTAGATCTTAAACCTACTTTTTAATCTTTAAACTTGAGCTCTAGGGATAGCCCAGTAGGGAGTAAAGAAACTCCTAGATATCGTTTACCTGCATTCACCAGTTTACATTTTGCCTGTTTGCTCTTATCATTTTCTCTCTCTATGTGCATATTTGCATGTTATATTTTTTTGAAACATTTGAGAATAGATTGGAGATTGTGCACCCTTTATCTCCTAAATCCTTCATTGTTTTCTAAGAACAAGGACATTCTTGTATAAACAGAGTACCATAGTTAGGAAACTTCATACTGACTCATCGATGTTTTTCATATTCCATCAAATAATTCTAATAAAGACCTTTAAATTACTCCCCACTCCCTGGGCATCCCCCCCACCCCCAATCCAGTCTAGGATTAGGTACTGCCTTTAGTGCCTCAGAGGGTAAAGCATCTGTCTGCTATGCAGGAGAACCGGGTTTGATCCCTGGGTCGAACCCAGGGATCTTTCTCCCCCCGGAGAAAGAAATGGCAACCTATTCTAGTACTATTGCCTGGAAAATCCCATGGATGGAGGAGCCTGGTAGGCTGCAGTCCATGGGGTCGCAAAGAGTCAGACATGACTGAGAGACTTCACTTTCACTTTTAGTTGTCATATCTCTTTAATCTCCTTTAGTCTGGAACATTTCCTCAAATTTTGTTTGTCTTCCATGACTTCTGATATTTTAAAATACAGCTTTATTGAGATATAATTTACAAGTCATAAAATCCATCCATTGCATACAATTCAACAATTTCTAAAATATACTTAAACCATTACCACAATCTATAGTTTAGAATCTTTCCTTCCAAAAAGATCCTTTTTCATCTGACTCTTTTCACTTAGCATAATGTTTTTGAAGTTCATTCATATTGTACTGTTTATCAGTGGTTTGTGTTTATTGCTGAATAATATTATATAGATATACCACATTTTAATATACCATATTAAGAAGAGATGGCAAGAATACATGGAAGAACTGTACAAAAAAGATCTTCACGACCCAGATAATCATGATGATGTGATCACTAATCTAGAGCCAGACATCTTGGAATGTGAAGTCAAGTGGGCCTTAGAAAGCATCACTACGAACAAAGCTAGTGGAGGTGATGGAATTCCAGTTGAGCTGTTTCAAATCCTGAAAGATGATGCTGTGAAAGTGCTGCACTCCATATGCCAGCAAGTTTGGAAAACTGAGCAGTGGCCACAGGACTGGAAAAGGTCAGTTTTCATTCCAATTCCCAAGAAAGGCAATGCCAAAGAATGCTCAAACTACCACACAATTGCACTCATCTCACATGCTAGTAAAGTAATGCTCAAAATTCTCCAAGCCAGGCTTCAGCAATACGTGAACCGTGAACTCCCTGATGTACAAGCTGGTTTTAGAAAAGGCAGACGAACCAGAGATCAAATTGCCAACATCCACTGGATCATGGAAAAAGCAAGAGAGTTCTGGAAAAACATTTATTTCTGCTTTATTGACTCTGCCAAAGCCTTTGACTGTGTGGATCACAATAAACTGTGGAAAATTCTGAAAGAGATGGGAATACCAGACCACCTAACCTGCCTCTTGAGAAACCTGTATGCAGGTCAGGAAGCAACAGTTAGAACTGGACATGGAACAACGGACTGATTCCAAATAGGAAAAGGAGTACGTCAAGGCTGTATATTGTCACCCTGCTTATTTAACTTATATGCAGAGTACATCATGAGAAACACTGGACTGGAAGAAACAAGCTGGAATCAAGATTGCCGGGAGAAATCTCAATAACCTCAGATATGCAGATGACACCACCCTTATGGCAGAAAGTGAAGAGGAGCTAAAAAGCCTCTTGATGAACGTGAAAGAGGAGAGTGAAAAAGTTGGCTTAAAGCTCAACATTCAGAAAACGAAGATCATGGCATCTGGTCCCATCACTTCATGGGAAATAGATGGGGAAACAGTGGAAACAGTGTCAGACTTTATTTTTTTGGGCTCCAGAATCACTGCAGATGGTGACTGCAGCCATGAAATTAAAAGACGCTTACTCCTTGGAAGAAAAGTTATGACCAACCTAGATAGTATATTCAAAAGCAGAGACATTACTTTGCCGACTAAGGTCCGTCTAGTCAAGGCTATGGTTTTTCCAGTGGTCATGTATGGATGTGAGAGTTGGACTGTGAAGAAGGCTGAGCGCTGAAGAATTGATGGGTTTGAACTGTGGTGTTGGAGAAGACTCTTGAGAGTCCCTTGGACTGCAAGGAGATCCAACCAGTCCATTCTGAAGGAGATCAACCCTGGGATTTCTTTGGAAGGAATGATGCTAAAGCTGAAACTCCAGTACTTTGGCCACCTCATGCGAAGAGTTGACTCATTGGATAAGACTCTGATGCTGGGAGGGATTGGGGGCAGGAGGAAAAGGGGACAACAAAGGATGAGATGGCTGGATGGCATCACGGACTTGATGGATTTGAGTCTGAGTGAACTCCAGGAGATGGTGATGGACAAGGAGGCCTGGCGAGCTGCAATTCATGGGGTCGCAAAGAGTCAGACACGACTCAGCGACTGAACTGAACTGATACCACATTTTGGGGGCTTCCCTGGTGGGTCAGAGGTTAAAGCGTCTGCCTACGATGAGGGAGACCTGGGTTCGATCCCTGGGTCGGGAAGATCCCCTGGAGAAGGAAATGGCAATCCACTGCAGTACTCTTGCCTGGAATCCCATGGACGGAGGATCCTGGTGGGCTACAGTCCAGGGGGTCGCAAAGAGTCGGACACGACTGAGCGACTTCACTTCACTTCATACCACATTTTGTTTATCTAATTGATGGACATTTGGATTTCTACTTTATTATAAATAATGCTGCAATGTACATTTCTATATAAGTCATTGTGTGGACATATATTTTCATAACCCTTGAGTATATTCCTAAGAGTAGAATTATTGGTCAAATTGTTGAACCTAAGTTTGTGTGCCAGATGCACATTGAGGCCAAACAAAACTAAAATGTTGGAGTGTGGAATGGAGAAAAGTTTATTGTAGGGCCAAGGAAAGACCTGAACTCCTCAGTGTGTTTCAGGGAAGACTTTTTGGGAAGGTGAGGGAGGGGAGTAGCAGTGTGTCTGACCTTCCTCTATCTGGTTGATGGTGAGATAACATGGTGCTGTTCCAGCAATCTCACTCATCAGCATTCTGGTTCTAGCCAGGCTGGGGTCCAGTGCTTGTGCTTAGCCTCAAGTTACCATCCCCCATCCCAGTGGTAGAGGGCCTTAGTTTCTGTAGAACTCAGAGATATGTGTCAAATTGTTAGGCCCATCCCCTGAGGAGGAACAGGCCCAGGCCCCATTTACTCCCTTAACTAGTTATTGTTTGAATCTGCCCTTTGAAACTCAGGGAAGGTCTAGGAGACTGAACCATTTTTCCTACAAACAAAAATTGGGGGACACAGTAAGATTTTTGCACTTGGGAAGGTCTTACAAGATCCTGCTTGACTTCATTGTGATAAGTTTATGTGTAACTTTACAAGAAACTGCCAAATTTTTTTCCAAAGTGGCTGTAATTGAGGGTTTCAGGTTCTTGCCATCCTTGGTGACACTTAGCATTGTCATCCTTTTTCATTATAGCTATTTCAGGGATAAGTAGTGGTATCTAAGATTTTAATCTGTATTTTCCTGCTAATGAATCCAGTTGAGTATTTTTTAATGTGCATAGTAGTCATTTGTATATTTTATTTGCTGAAGCGTTCATTCAGATCTTTTGCTCATTTTGTAATTGGATCTTGAGTTGTGAGAGTTGTTTATATATTCTGGATACAAATCCTCTATCAGATAAGATTTACAAATTTATTTTTCTAGTCTGTAGCTTTTTGTTTCTTAATGGTGGCTTTTGAAGTGCAAAATTTTAAATTTTAATGTCCAGTTTATCAGTTTTTTCTATTGTGAATCATGCTTTATTTGTCATATGTAAGAACCCTGCCCAATATGTCATGAAGTCATGAAGATTTTGTCCAGTGTTTTGTTTTTTTTTTAATGGAGTTTTATAGATTTTGGCTCTCCTATTAGGTCTGTGATCCCTTTTGAGTTAATTTTTGAGTATGTTGTGAGGTCAGGGTCCAAACTCATCCTTGTCTCACCACCATTTACTGACATGATCATTCTTTCTCTCTTGAATTGTCCTGGCACTTTGGTGGAAAGAAAATCAGTTGAGATAAATTAAGGGTTTCTTTTTGGACTCAGTTCTTTTCCATTGATCTACATGGTTATCTTCACATCAGAAGTACACTCTTTCCTGGTATCCATATATGGTGTTTGTTGGTTCATTTGATGTTTTTCCACACGTCCCTCCGTCTCTATTCTTATTTTTTTTTTCCTTTTTCGCTATTCCTCAGATTGAATAGTTTCAGTTGTCTTGTCTTCAAATTCTCTCAGGTTCTTCTGCTTGCTAAAATCTGTTAAACCCCTTTAGTCACCTTTTTGTTCCAGTTACTGTACTTTTTAACTCCAGAATTTATGCTTGGTTTCTCTCTGTAATTTCTGTTTCGTTACGTCTTTCTCATTTTGTTCACACATTGTTTTCCTGATTCCCTATAGCTCACTCAACATATATAAGACAGTTAATATAACATCTTTGACTTATAATTCCATTGTCTGGGCTTCCCAGCAGTAGTTTTTGTCAGGTTCTTTTTTTCCCTGTAAATAGACTATACTAGGCTATTTCTTTGTGTGTTTGGTAATTTTTTATGTACTAGACATTGAATTATGTTTGGTAATGTTGGGGATCTAAATCTCCCACTTTTTAGATTGCTGATTTTTGCTTATTGAGGGCTGAAAAGTGAAAGTGTTAGTTGCTCAGTCGTGTTTGACTCTCTGTGAACCCATGAACTGTAGCCCACAAGGCTCCTGTGTCCATGGGATTTTTCCAGGCAAGAACACTAGAGTGAGTTGCCATTCACTTCTCCAGGGGACCTTCCTGACCCAGGGATTGAACCTGGGTCTCCTGCATTGCAGGCAGATTTTTTACCATCTGTGCCACCAGGGGCTTCCATTTGTGACTTTTCCAACTTATTTTTGCAAAATGTTTTCCATTTAAACATTTCCATTAAAACATTTTAATTCTGTTGCAGGAAGGGGAACCCCTTCCAGGACCTGAAAATGGGCTCTTGTCAAATAGTCACTGAGGGACACACATGCTAACAAAACAAGAGGTTTTATTGGGAAAGGGGTGCCTGGGTGGAGAGCAGTAGGGTAAGGGAACCCAGGAGAACTTCTCTGCCATGTGGTTTGCAGTCTCAGGTTTTATGGTGATGGGATTAGTTTCCGAGTTGTCTTTGGCCAGTTGTTCTGTTTGCTGATGGCACACTCAGCCAAGATGGATGCCAGCAAGAAGGATTCTGGGAGGTGTCAGGACACCTGGCACCTCCTTTTGACTTTTCCTGAACTCTTCTGGTTGATGGTGGCTTATTAGTTTCATGTTCTTTACCAGGACCTCCTTCATAAAATAACTCATGCAAGTGGTTACTGTGGTGTCTGGCCAGGGGGACAGGTTCAGTCACTGTGCTTCCCCTAACAATTCCATTGTGTCTGCAGTCACCTGGTGACCTGACAAAGATTTCTTTAAATATCTGGCTCCTAGGAGATGAGAAGTCCATCCCTTTAAATCCCATCTCAGCTGGGAAGTAGCTTTAGCCAGTCAGGGGTAAAACAATGGCTAGCCTCTGTGCTGGCCTCCCAGTGATCAAAACCCGTGATCAGTAACCAAAGCCACAAACCTGATTTTTGGAGGACAAGGCCCTTGTTACCCACCCTGATACCAGCTAGCCACCCTAGGAACCCAGGCTGCCACAGGGTTGTAGGCTGTGGGAGGGTAGCTACTGAGATCTGGGACTCTTTGCTGCAGTGCTGCAGTGCTTGTACCTGGACACACCTCGAGCAACAAAATACAGAGAAACTATATGGGACTAAAAATAACTTCATGCATGGGCAGTCAGGACAAATTCCGGACAAAAGATGCAAAAAAACCAGAAAACGCAACTGCTACTTCTCAGGAGCCTGGAGCGAAAGCAGGATACTGTGCATGCCCTCCTCTGACACCTGGACACACCCCTACCCTCACCCAATATAATGAACAAGCTTACCACCTGCCTGCCTCCCAATTTGGGGAACCAGCAACCAAAGGAAACTTGTTTGTTCTTGCTCCTCCCTGCTGAGCATGGGTTTCCCCCTCCTTCTGCTAATTAATGAAGCCAAGAACTCTGTTGCAAGACTACTATGCTAAATGTGAAAATTGACCGAAATTTACCTACCACTTTAGGAAGTCTTTCCTGGAAGCTACAAGTGTTCCTCTAGATTGCAGAGTTTCAAAAGAGTTGCTTCAGACAGTTCGTGCCAACTCCATAGTTATTTTGGTGGTGGGATGGATTCCTTTTCTATAATCTTTGATGTCACTCAAATATTATGTCAAACACGTATTTTTAACTGTACCTTTTCAATTCCTCTGAGCTTTTGGTACTGTATGAGTTTTTTAAGTGGTTACCCTTGTTGAAACTCAGCCTCTCTTCACAGGTGCCAAATAGAAACACGGAGACAAGAGTTTTGGGTGAAGTAGAAAAGACTAGCTTTTATTGCTTTGCCAGGCAAAGGGGGCCAGAGTGGGCTAATGCCCTGAAGACTGTGTGACCACCCATGGAAGGGGTAGTGAAGAGTTTTATAATATTCAAGGAGCAGGGCATGATCAGCTCGTGGACAGTTCTTGGATTGGTTGGCATCAAGGTGAAGTTTCTAGCATCATCAACTGTGGGGAAATTAACAAGATGGCTCCAGTCAGGCTCTCTTGCTCCATGTTCTCACACCCTCTCACCCTATGTTCTGTAAACAATGTCTTTGCAGGGTTATGTAACAGCTGAGATCAATTACAACAATACTCATGCACACCACGAGTTTTGTTCTATAAGTATATATAAGCTTCACCTGAAAAGCCCTGGCTGCTGGGGTGGCATCATGGTTACATTATGTGAGATAATGTGATGACTCGGTTATGGCTATGTTGCGGCTGCTGCTACAGTTGCTGTGTCAGCTAGGAGAGAGGCTGTGTTATGGCTGCCGTGCCAGCCAAGAGAGAATAAACATGTCTGCAGTTCCTATGGGTCCTTGTGTCTTCTTCCAGCCTCTTAGCTTGCCTACCCTGGGTTCAGTGAACAGTGTGAACAGCAAAACAATTGGCATCACGAACAGGATCAGCAATACAGTCAACCTTCGGGTTTCAACCAGTCCAAGGTCTATGTTCCTGTGGTTAGCATTTTTCATCTGGAGGGGGTCTGCTTCCTGTAAAAACAACTTAGGAATGTGTGTCAGGCGTTTATGTCTTTCAGGAAACTGGCAGTTTGGTGATTCTGTTATGTGGCAGAATTATAGTCTAAATTGTTACCAGTTCCTTAGCCCAACAGCTATTCTTTGTTTCTACATCTTCATATTTCCCACTCATTAACTCTTGAGCCAGCATTGTACTTCAAAAGCAAGGACACCGGGCTTGTACATGGTTTCAACTCTAAGGGTAATAAAATGTAAATTTATGTATTTCAAATTGATCCTGACTTAATTCTGGTAAAATATAAGAACTTTGTTCCAACAGAGCTCCACTTTTATCCTCCTTTCTTTGTGCTGTTATTGTTATAAGTCTAACATCAACGTGTTACCATTTTTGCTTTATGCACCCTTGTTGTTTTAAAAGTATTAAGAGAGAGAACTATGTTTATGCAGTATTGTATATTTAACCACAAATTTACCAGTTTTAGTGTTCTTACTTCTTGTGGATTTGAATTACCATCTGGTGATGTTTTCTTTCACCCTGAAGGACATCCTGAGCTTGTGTGGGCAATGATAGAGCCTTGGTTAAGAATGCCTTAGACTCCCACTGTTCTTATCACACAGTCAGCAGTTTTTCATTAGTAAACACACCTCTGTTAACATTTGGTCCAGTTTCAGAGCCCTGAAATATTTTTGACAATTTAATGATATTTTGTAGTTGGTTTTTGGAGAGTTTTCTGAACTCTTTACTCTGTCATAGCTGGAAGCCTGTTCACCCAGCTTGATATTTTTTCTGCAGAGTATGGACAGCTTTTCTTCATCTTTTTTTTAATAGTTGTGGTAAAATACACATAATAGAAAACTTACTAAATTTAAACATTCTTAAATGTACAGTTCAGTGGTCTTGAATACATTCATGATTTTGTGCACCTGTCACCATTGTTCATCTCCATAACTTTTTGTCTTGCAAAACTGAAACTCTGAACCCATTAAACAATTACTCTCTGTTATCCCCTTCCCCAGTCCCTGGTAATCACCATTCTACTCTGTCTCTATTATTTTGACTAAATAGCTTATTTAAGGAAAATTGTACACTGGTTTTCTGTGACTGGCTGAATAATATTCCACTGTATACACATACATTTTGTTTATCCATTCATCTGTTGATGGGCATTTGGGTTGATCCCACATTTTAGCTATTGTGAGTAATACTGCTATGAATGTGGGTGTAAAATTATCTCCTTGAGACGCTGTTTTACATTCTATATGGTATATCCCCAAAAGTAGATGTTGTGGGTTGGAAAAGAATTTCCTGACGTGAGGCAGACTGAGAGGAGGATTGAGTTTATTAGAGTGGGAGATGCTGTTATCACAGCGGCTGGCTCAAGCGAGAGCCCATGGGTTTTGTGGGCTAGTAGCCAATATTTGTAGCCTCACAACAAAGAAAATTCCTGCTGGAAGGGTGGCATTAGGTGATTGGTGAGGATGCTATAAGGTGGTAAACAAGGTGGATATTTTTATCTAATATGCTGTCAGAGAATAGGCCAGTTTAGATCAGAGGGGCTCTCAGCAACAGTTGTTATGGGGCTCTATCAGTTCCAGAGATGACCTTGGTTGTGGGGCTCCACATCTGTGGCCTTGCTACAAGGCCTTGCACCTGTGACTTTGGTATAGGACTCCACAGTAGACTTTCTGGATTGTGTGATAATTCTATTTAAAGGTTTTTGAAGAACTACCATGCTATTTGGAGAAGGCAATGGCATCCCACTCCAGTACTTTTGCCTGGAAAATCCCAGGGATGGAGGAGCCTGGTAGGCTGTAGTCCATGAGGTCGCTGAGTCAGACACGACTGAGCAACTTCCCTTTCACTTTTCACTTGCATGCATTGGAGAAGGAAATGGCAACCCACTCCAGTGTTCTTGCCTGGAGAATCTCAGGGATGGGGGAGCCTGGTGGGCTGCCGTCTATGGGGTCGCACAGAGTTGGACATGACTGAAGCGACTTAGCAGCAGCAGCAGGAACCATGCTATTTTTCGCAGCAGCTGTACCATTTTGCATTCCCACCAGGAGTGCACAAGGGACCCAGTTTCTCCTCATCCTTACTGACACTGCTTATTTTCTATTTTTTTAAATAGTAGCCATCCTAATGTGTGTGTTGTGGCATCTCATTCTAGGTTTGATTTGCCCTCATGCAAGTGATTCTGAGCTGGAGGGAGGGGCTTGCAACAATGAGGTGAGGTGCAACAACAATGGCTGCCTAACTTCCTAACTTGCCTTTTAGAACTAACACCCAAAAAAGATGTCCTTTTCATTATAGGGGACTGGAATGCAAAAGTAGGAAGTCAGGAAACACCTGGAATAACAGGCAAATTTGGCCTTGGAATGCGGAATGAAGCAGGGCAAAAACTAATAGAATTTTGCCAAGAAAATGCACTGGTCATAGCAAACACTCTCTTCCAACAACACAAGAGAAGACTCTACACATGGACATCACCAGATGGTCAACACTGAAATCAGATTGATTATATTCTTTGCAGCCGAAGATGGAGAAGCTCTATACAGTCAACAAGAACAAGACCAGGAGCTGACTGTGGCTCAGATCATGTACTCCTTATTACCAAATTCAGACTCAAATTGAAGAAAGTAGGGAAAACCGCTAGACCATTCAGATATGACCTAAATCAAATCCCTTATGATTATACTGTGGAAATGAGAAATAGATTTAAGGGCCTAGATCTGATAGATAGAGTGCCTGATGAACTATGGAATGAGGTTCGTGAAATTGTACAGGAGACAAGGATCAAGACCATCCCCATGGAAAAGAAATGCAAAAAAGCAAAATGGCTGTCTGGGGAGGCCTTACAAATAGCTGTGAAGAGAAGAGAGGCGAAAAGCAAAGGAGAAAAGGAAAGATATAAGCATCTGAATGCAGAGTTCCAAAGAATAGCAAGAAGAGATAAGAAAGCCTTCTTCAGCGATCAATGCAAAGAAATAGAGGAAAACAACAGAATGGGAAAGACTAGAGATCTCTTCAAGAAAATTAGAGATACCAAGGGAACATTTCATGCAAAGATGGGCTTGATAAAGGACAGAAATGGTCTGGATCTAACAGAAGCAGAAGATACTAAGAAGAGGTGGTGGGAATACACGGAAGAACTGTACAAAAAAACTGTATAAAAAAAAAGATCTTCACGACCCAGATAATCATGATGATGTGATCACTAATCTAGAGCCAGACATCTTGGAATGTGAAGTCAAGTGGGCCTTAGAAAGCATCACTACGAACAAAGCTAGTGGAGGTGATGGAATTCCAATTGAGCTATTTCAAATCCTGAAAGATGACGCTGTGAAAGTGCTGCACTCAATATGCCAGCAAATTTGGAAAACTCAGCAGTGGCCACAGGACTGGAAAAGGTCAGTTTTCATTCCAATTCCAAAGAAAGGCAATGCCAAAGAATGCTCAAACTACCACACAATTGCACTCATCTCACATGCTAGTAAAGTAATGCTCAAAATTCTCCAAGCCAGGCTTCAGCAGTACGTGAACCGTGAACTCCCTGATGTTCAAGCTGGTTTTAGAAAAGGCAGAGGAACCAGAGATCAAATTGCCAACATCCACTGGATCATAGAAAAAGCAAGAGAGTTCCAGAAAAACATCTATTTCTGCTTTATTGGCTATGCCAAATCCTTTGACTGTGTGGATCACAATGAACTGTGGAAAATTCTGAAAGAGATGGGCATACCAGACCACCTAACCTGCCTCTTGAGAAATCTGTATGCAGGCCAGGAAGCAACAGTTAGAACTGGACATGGAACAACAGACTGATTCCAAATAGGAAAAGGAGTACGTCAAGGCTGTATATTGTCACCCTGCTTATTTAACTTCTATGCAGAGTACATCATGAGAAACACTGGACTGGAAGAAACAGAAGCTGAAATCAAGATTGCCGGGAGAAATCTCAGTAACCTCAGATTTGCAGATGATACCACCCTTATGGCAGAAAGTGAAGAGGAGCTAAAAAGCCTCTTGATGAACGTGAAAGAGGAGAGTGAAAAAGTTGGCTTAAAGCTCAACATTCAGAAAACGAAGATCATGGCATCCGGTCCCATCACTTCATGGGAAATAGATGGGGAAACAGTAGAAACAATGTCAGACTTTATTTTTGGGGGCTCCAAAATCACTGCAGATGGTGACTGCATGAAATTCAAAGACGCTTACTCCTTGGAAGAAAAGTTATGACCAACCTAGATCGTATATTCAAAAGCAGAGACATGACTTTACCGACTAAGGTCCGTCTAGTCAAGGCTATGGTTTTTCCTGTGGTCATGTATGGATGTGAGAGTTGGACTGTGAAGAAGGCTGAGCGCCGAAGAATTGATGCTTTTGAACTGTGGTGTTGGAGAAGACTCTTGAGAGTCCCTTGGACTGCAAGGAGATCCAACCAGTCCATTCTGAAGGAGATCAACCCTGGGATTTCTTTGGAAGGAATGATGCTGAAGCTGAAACTCCAGTACTTTGGCCACCTCATGCGAAGAGTTGACTCATTGGAAAAGACTCTGATGCTGGGAGGAATTGGGGGCAGGAGGAGAAGGGGACAACAGGATGAGATGGCTGGATGGCATCATGGACTCAATGGACGTGAGTCTGAGTGAATTCCGGGAGATGGTGATGGACAGGGAGGCCTGGCATGCTGCGATTCATGGGGTCACAAAGAGTCAGACACGACTGAGCGACTGAACTGAAATGAACTTCCTAACTGCACCTCTGGTTAGAATCAGCAACTGACAATCGGAGCATAGATTTCCAATATTTGGAGGACAGAGTCCTTTTTGCCTTCATCTGGGTAAACTGTCCTAGGAAAACATGCATAGCTGCATGTGCCTCATGAGTTGGGTTAGGGGCTGGGTAGGGGTAGCTGCTGCTGTGCTAAGAGCTGAAATTTGAACCATAGTAATGTTTTGCATACTCTCTCTCCAAGAAATAAACAATGAATTAAAATCAACTAAACCTGTAGATTTAGTTACTCCTTGGAAGGAAAGTTATGACCAACCTAGACAGCATTTTCAAAAGCAGAAACATTACTTTGCCATCAAAGGTCCATTTGGTCAAGGCTATGGTTTTTCCAGTGGTCATGAATGGATGTGAGAGTTGGACTGTGAAGAAAGCTGAGCGCTGAAGAATTGATGGGTTTGAACTGTGGTGTTGGAGAAGACTCTTGAGAGTCCCTTGGACTGCAAGGAGATCCAACCAGTCCATTCTAAAGGAGATCAGTCCTCGGTGTTCTTTGGAAGGATTAACACTGAAGCTAAAACTCCAATACTTTGGCCACCTTATGTGAAGAGTTGACTTATTGGAAAAGACTCTGATGCTGGGAGGGATTGGGGGCAGGAGGAGAACGGGATGACAGAGGATGAGATGGCTGGATCTCATCATGGACTCAATGGATGTGAGTCTGAGTGAACTCCGGGAGTTGGTGATGGACAGGGAGGCCTGGCGTGCTGCGATACATGGGGTCACAGAGGGTCAGACACGACTGAGCAACTGAACTGAACTGAATCTTCCTTTGGAAGTTAAAAACCTTCAGTAGGCTCTGGAGTTCCAAAAAGTTGTGTGAGGCAGATTTTGCCAGTGCAGTTTTTGTCTAGGTGGGGTGTCAGATTCCTGGTGCTTCCCACTCTATATCTTCCCAGAATCCTCTCTATAGATCCTTTTTGTGCTGTCCTGAGCTATGTCCTGAGTTACAGAAATTGAGCTCAGACCCAGGGCAGGGCTAAAAATGGAGATATTTCTCTTAAGCTGACGTGGCTCAGGGAAGGATAGGAGCTGGTCATTGGGCTCATATCTTGTCAGGTCCTCCAGCCCCCTGGGAAATCTTGTTTTTCCCAAGAGATGGCCTGAGGGTTGGCTCTTCCCAGCTCCGTTGTCACTGTGGAACCCTTCTGGCTCCTTCTGCCTCCTTATTGTCCATCTGCCTTGTCTAGGGGTGGGCAGACATTGAAGACTTAGGGTAAACTAGCACTTCTCCTCTTAGCCTTACCCTGTAACTATTGGGTATCCTCTGTGTGGAGTGGGAAGGGGCTCCAGGTAGAGGTCAAGAGTCCAGGATAAGTGTTGGCCCTATGTATTATGCCTAAGGTTTCCATTCATCCTTCTAGCCAGTTTTGTACAGACAGAGGCTCTGGCTTGAGGTGTGTTTAAAGGTGGGGTGAGAGTGGTGGGGTTCTCTCTTGAGTTCATGTCCTGGTGGAGCTTTTGGAGAATGAGTGCCCTGCCAAGGAGAGAAGAGGTTATTTGGTCCAGAAAGTAATATGTCAACCCTCGCACCAGTTATGGGGAGAAGATCCCATATACAATTTTGGAAGAAACTGTACAGATTAGCTCTCTTGGATAGAATTTCTGTGAATAAAAGCCAAATGTACTTTCATTGTTGCCTCTGTCTTTCTGCAGATAATGCCTTGAACACCTCTATAACCAGATACCTTTCTCTTTTGGCAGAGGAATGTCACAGCATCCGGAGTCATCCCTCAGATTTCTCTGATCATGGGCCCATGTGCTGGTGGGGCTGTCTACTCCCCAGCCTTAACAGATTTCACGTTCATGGTGAAGGTAAGAAAGAAATTCCTGGTTTTCCTGCCCTTTGAGAGTTATGCAGCACCTCATGTGCAATAGCAATCATTCCTGACCCAGATCTGGGTTGTTATCTGTACAGTTGTATTGACTTTCAATGTAGTGATGATAAAATCTTGGTAGGGAGAAAGTTTTGGCATGAAAACTGCAGCTTGTGTGCATTCAGTGGCAGAATGTGCTTGGGTACTTCATTGGTGGGTGATTTTACTTGCTGATATGAATTGCAGATGATTTTAGATAATCAAAGGTTTCTATCCTCTGCCCAGACAGGTGATTATTTACTGGATTCTATTAGAAAGTTTCTCATGGAAAACTTTTCTGTAATCTGTTTCATTGGGAAGTTGTTTCTTGTGTTCTGCCTTTATTTATTCAGCTCTTTGCCATTTTATTATATTTTGTCTATGATGGTAATGTTAAATCTGATTTCTAGCTTCATTGTGCAAGGTACATATCTTTATTACATGATTTAGATGACTTGATGTTTTAAAATGATTTTGGGGAACTTCCCTGGCAGTTTAGTGGTAAAGACTTTGCCTTCAAATGCAGGGAGTTTGGGTTTGATCCCTGGGTCAGGAAGATCCCCTGGAGAAGGGAATGACAACCCACTCCAGTATTCTTGCCTGGAGAATTCCATGGACAGAGGAGCCTGGTGGGCTACAGTCTTTGGGGTCAAAAAGAATCAGACATGACTGGCCACCTCAAGCGAAGAGTTGACTCATTGGAAAAGCCTCTGATGCTGGGAGGGATTGGGAGCAGGAGGAGAAGGGGACGACAGAGGATGAGATGGCTGGATGGCATCACTGACTCGATGGACGTGAGTCTGAGTGAACTCCTGGAGTTGGTGATGGACAGGGAGGCCTGGCGTGCTGTGATTCATGGGGTCGCAAAGAGTCAGACACGACTGAGTGACTGAACTGAACTGAACTGGAAGCGACTAACATGCTTTTCTGGGAGCTAAGATCCCTTAGTCCTCATGGCCAAAAAATCAAAACATAAACAACAGAAGCAATATTATAACAAATTCAGGAAAGACTTTAAAAATGGTCCACATTTTAAAAAAAGTCATATAGATGGAATCATGCAATATGTAGCCTTTGAAAAAAATGATTTTCAAAAGAAGCCTATTTGAAATCATACGTGTAATAAATTACCCTTACCCTGATACTTAAAAAAGTCTTTTCTCTTAAAATATTTTTAAACATAATGAGCAATAAATGTCAGGACAAATTAGTGTGCAAAATGAAAGAGAATCATCCAAGATGAAAGCCGTGTAAACACAGGGAGCGTACATAGGAAACGCTTTTCTCTTTGGCATTAGGCATTAAGATTTAGCAGAGTCCTTACCCCTTAATTCAACTATTTTTTCTTAGTGATGGATTAAAAACAATCTAAAAGTTCAATGTTCAGTTTAGGTTGGGCTTTAAAAAATTAAGATGACCACATCCCTTACTTCCTGAACAAAGCGGATTCCTTGAACTTTGCCCACTAAATCTGTGTATCCCATACCTACCTGATGCTACCCTAGTTGTCTTCCTACCTGGTAGGAATGGAGGTGTGGGATCAGTTCCTCTGGCTAAAGCCTTCTTTCCTCCTCTTCCTACTTACATGCTGGTATTTTAAAGCATTTTCTCCTGTTTTATTGAGATATAATTGACATATAACATTGTTCTAGTTTAAGGTGTACATGTTGATTTGATATTGCAAAATGATTACCCCCATAGTCCTTGCATAAATGCCATTCCTATTTTGTGATGATAACATTTAGGATCTACTCTCTCAGCAGTTTTCCAGTGTATGATATGATATTTACTGATAACTAATCACCATGTTGTACAGTAAATCCCCAGAACTTATTCATCTTATAATTGCAAGGTTGTATCTTTCGATTAACATGCCCCCCCCACAACTTGGTAACCACCATTCTTTTTCTACTAGTTCAGCTGTTTTAGAGTCCACATATAAATGAGATCAAACAGTATTTCTCTTTCTCTGATTTATTTTACTTAGCATATACTAAGCAAAGTGCCCTAAGGGTCTATTCATGTCACAAATGGTAGGATTTCCTTTTCTATCATGGCTTGATATTTCTCTGTGTGTGGTTGTGTGTGTGAATGTGTGTTGCATTTTCTCCATTGATATGCATATCCAGTGAATAATGCTGTGTGTGTGTGTGTCACACTTTTTTTTTTAATCCGTTCATCCATCGGTGGGCACTTAGGTTGTTTCTGTATTTTGGTTATTGTGAATAATGCTGTATTGAACATGGAAATGCAGATATCTCTTTGAAGTCCTTTGGATATATACCCTGAAGTGAGACTGCTGGATCATTTTATAGTTCTGTTTTTAGCTTTTTGAGGAATCTTTCCATATTTTTTTCTACAATGGCTGTATCAATTTACATTCCTACCAGTGTGCACACGTGTTCCATTTTTTTCCACATCCTCACTAACACTTGTCATTTCTTGACTTTTTGGTAATTGGGATTCTTAACAGGTGTTTTGGTAATTCGCATTCTAACCTCATCATGGTTTTGGTTTGCATTTCCCTGATGATGAGTGATAATGAGCATCTTTTCATGTACCCATTTTTATATTCTCTTTGGAAAAATACCTGTTCAGGTCCTTTGCCCATTTTTTAATCAAGAAAACTTTGCTGTTGCTTGAGTTCTCTCTATATTTTGAATATTAACTCCTTATTAGATATATGATTTGCGAATAGTTTCTCCCATTCAGTAGGTTGCTGTTTCATTTTGTTGATTGTTTCTTTTGCCCTGTAGAAGCTTTTTACTTTGATACAGTCCCACTTAGTAATTTGTATTTTAAAATTCATTTATTTATGGATGTGCTGGGTCTTTATTGCTGTTCTAGGTATGAGGGTTTCCGTAATTGCAACATGTGGGCTCTAGGGTGCTGGCTCAGCAGATGTGGAGCATGGCGTAAGTTGCTTGGTGGCATGTGTGATCTTCCCAGACCAAGGATCAAAGCTGTGTCTCCTGCATTGGTGGGCGGTTTCTTTATCACTGAGCCACTATGGAAACCTCACATTTATTCTACTTCTGTTGCATCCTCTTTTGGTGTCATACATAAAATTATTGCCAAGACCAGTGTTAGGGAGTATTTCCCCTGTGTTTTTTTTTCTAGAAGTTTTACAGCTTCAGGTTTTTAAGTTGCTAATTCATTTTAAGTTAATTTTTGTGAGAGGTGTAAGATATGGGTCCAAGTCCAGTTTCACCTTCTGCATGCAGTTATCCAGTTTTCCCATTGTAAATTTACTGAAGAGACTCTCTTTTCCTCACTGAGTATTCTTGACTCACTTGTCAAGTATTCATTGACTGTATATGTGAGTGCTTGTTTCTGGGCTCTTGATTCTGTTCCATTAGTCTGTGTTTCCCTTTTTATGCCATGACAGACTTCTGTTGAAAAAAGCCATTGCAGTTTTGATAGGAGTTGCTTGGAATTTATAGATGGCTTTGGATAGTGTGAACATTTTGACAATATTTTTATCCATAAACATGGGTTCCCCTCCCCCATTTATTTGTGTCTTCTTTGGTGTTTTTCATCAAAGTCTTGTAGTTTTCAATTCCTTGGTTAAATTATTGTAATTGTTCGATGCTATTGTGAATAGGCTGGTTTTATTTCTTTCTCAGATATTTTGTATATAGTGTATATTTTGTATATAGTATGTAGAAGTATAGCTGATTTCTATGTTGACTTTGTATGCTTTGTCTTTTAATCCTGTGTTTTAACTGAACTGAACTGAATTCCATTCTTCACTGGTAGAATTTTAATACCTACATATTGGTACTACCTCCTCTTTCTCGTCCTCCACAACTAATCATTAAGCCTTAACCAGTCTGCATCTTAAATTTCCCATGTATTTAATGAGAGTACAGTAAAAATGCTAGCAGATTCTCCTTTAAAGGACTAGACAAGGTAAATATAAAGTTCATATTAGGGGGAAAACCACAGTGTAAAAATAGACATACCATGAAGGAAGTGCAATGAAGGGCTAGTGCTGCCAGGGGAGAAAATACATTATAAAGCTAAAATAACCAAAGCCGTTTGGTCAGTTTGTAAATAAGTAGCTGCTGCTGCTAAGTTGCTTCAGTTGTATTCGACTCTGTGCGACCCCATAGATGGCAGCCCACTAGGCTCCCCCGTCCCTGGGATTCTCCAGGCAAGAACACTGGAGTGGGTTGCCATTTCCTTCTCCAATGCATGAAAGTGAAAAGTCAAAGTGAAGTCACTCAGTCATGTCCGACTCTTAGTGACCCCATGGACTGCAGCCTACCAGACTCCTCTGTCCATGGGGTTTTTCCAGGCAAGAGTACTGGAGTGGGTTGCCATTGCCTTCTCTGTAGTAAATAAGTGGACCAGGGAACAGAACAGAATTGAGAAATAAATCTAAATATACTTGTGTGTGTTAGTCGCTCAGTCATGTCTGATTCTTTTTGACCCCATTGACTGTAGCTTGCCAGGCTCCTCTGTCCATGGAATTCTCCAGGCAAGAATACTGGAGTGGGTTGTCATTCCCTTCTCCAGGGGATCTTCCCAATCCAGGGACCAAACCTCAGCCTCCTGCATTACAGGCAGGTTCTTTACCATCTAAGCCAAATATACTTAGACATTTAATTTAGGATGAAAAGGATATTATTCTATTCAGGGTCATTGATAATATCAGTTTCTCTTATCAAAGGCACCAACGATTTCTGTATCACTAAATCCAGTGGACGTTTCTCAATCCTCATGTTTCTTGATCTTCTAGCAGCACTTGACCCATCTCGCCACTTCTTCCTCTTTGAAACATCAGGGCACTATACTCTCTTGTTTTTTTTCTAGCTGTTCTCTCATTCCCTTGGTGATCTTATCCCATCTCAAGACTTTAAATATCTATGTGCTGACAGCTCTCAGACCTATTTCTTTAGGATGGAACTGTCTCCTGAACTCCAGGACTAAACATTCAGTTTCCTATCAACATTTCCATCTGGACTTTAATGGGTTTCTCAAAATGGATAGGTTTAGATCTTTCATGAACCTTTCCCAAAGTGCTCTTCTGTAGCCTTCCTCGTCTCAATAAATGGCAAGACCAGCTTTCCACTGGCTCAGGTCAAAAACATTGGCATAATTTTGACTCATATTTTTCTGTCAAATTCCAAGTTCAATCAGTCAGAAATCATATTTGCTCTACCTTAGGATATAATCTAAAGCATAATCAAATTGGCATGTACGTCTTATTACTTACACTGCCATTACTTTGAGTCAAACACCCCATTGAGGGTTATTGCAGAATCCTTCTAACTGATTTTCCTGCTTCTGTCTCAGCCTCCTCTCCCAGTTAATTTAAAAAATTTTAAATACTCTATTTATTTACTTGTTTATTTATTTTTATTTTGGCTGCACTGGGTCTTGCTGTGCAGAAACTTTCTCTAATTGGGGCAAGCAGGAACTATGTGGACCTCTCATTGCAGTGGCTTGTCTTGTGCACAGGGTTTAGAACACAGGCTCAGTAGTTGTGGCACATGGGCTTAGCTGCCGCTCAGCATGTGGGATCTTCCTGGAGCAGGGATGGAATCCATGTCCCCAGAATTGACAGGCAGATTCTTAACCACTGAACCACTGGGGAAGTCCCCCAAATTTTGAACACTTTAAATTTTCTAATGTAGTACATACTCAGGGAAGTACATAAAGTATGTAAAGCAATTATTATTAAGTACAGATTCATGTATATAATACCCAGATCGAGAAATGGCCCTGGTGGTCCAGTGGTTAAGGCTCTGTGCTGCCGCTGCAAGGGGGTGTGGTTTTGATCCCTGGTCAGGGAATTATGATCCCATATGCCATTCAGCTCAGCCGAAAAATTAAAAAAAAGAAAGAAATGGCCCTCCAGGAACCCTGCTCTCATTACCCTCCTAATCACTATTGTCTCTATCTATCCTGCCTAGAAGTATTTATTTCAACTTTTATGATAATTTAAAAATTTGCTTTGCTTTTTGGTTTAAAATTTTATTTATGTCTCACTAAACAGTGGGGTAATGCTGCCTATTTTACCTTTAAAGTAAATATACATTCTTTTGTGTGTGACTGTGACTTGTGCTTTTAAGGTTTATCCATGTACTTTGTAAAAGTATTTCATTTTAATAGTGGTATAGCCATTACAAATCATGCTGATGTAAGCATTCTTACACATGTATCTTGCTGCATACATGTTTCAGTTTCTCAAGGTCATAGGATATACATATCTTCAGCTTTTCTAGGTAACACTTGTGACCAAGAAGTTGCAGCAAGGTACACTTCTGCTAGTAGTGTGTGAGAATTTCACTTGTTCTATGTCCTTGCCGACTGCATCGATGGCATCACTGACTTGAAGAACATGAATGTAAGCAAGCTCCAGGAGTTGGTGATGGACAGGGAAGCCTGGCGTGCTGCAGTCCATGGGGTCGCAAAGAGTCGGACACGACTGGGTGACTGAACTGAACTAATGTCCTTGCCAGCACTTTTATTGATGTAATTTAATTAATGCCAGTATACATGTGGTGTGGTCTCTTCTTGTCTTTATTTGCATTTACATGACTGACGAGGTTGAATCCTTTTCATATGTTTCTTTTATTTATTTATTTTTTGTCTATGCTGTGTGACTTGTGGGATCTTTGTTCCCTGACCAAGAATTAAAAGCAAGGAGTCTAACCACTGGACTGCCCGGGAATTCATTTCTGTGTTTCTTTTGTGGCATGCCTGTTCATTGGTTTTGCCCGTTTTTAAAGATTGAGGTTTTCATTTTTTTCTTACTGGTTTTTAGCAGTTCTCTATATGGTCTGGATATAAGTATCAACTATGTGTGTTGCACCTGTTTTCTCCAACTCTGTGACGTGAAGTTTTCTGTCTCAATGCTATCCTTTGGGCAGAATTAAAAAAGAAATCTTTTTATCTCGAAATTTCAAATGTACAGAATTCTTAACTGAGAATGGGATATATATATATCATGTCCCTTTACCTTTTTAATGTTTCAGTGTATAATTCTTAAGAACTTATATAACCAGTTGTTAAATTCTAGGAGTTTAACACTGATATAATACTTTTTAAAAAATTGTTGACTTATTTTTTACTGTGCTGGGTCTCTGCCGCACATGTTTCTCTCGAGTTGCAGTGAGCTGGGGCTACCTTTTTGTTGTGGTGCTTGGGCTTCTCATTGCAGGGGCTACTTTCTTGTTGTGAAGCTTAGGCTGTAGGTGTGTGGGCTTCGGTAGTTACGGCACATGGCTTAGTAGTTGCGGCTCCCAGGCACTAGAACACAGACCCAATAGTTAAGGTGCGTGGGGTTATTTGCTTCGAGGCACATGGGATCTTCCCTGACCTAGGATCCAGCTAGTGTCTCCTGCACTGGCAGGTGGATTCTTAACCACTGAGCCATCAGCAAAGTCCAGATATAATACTTAAAAAAAAATTATAGAATATACATAAGAAATGGTTAATGTGGTAAAAATTTGTTACATTTCTGTACCCTTCAGTTCAGTTCAGTTCAGTTCAGTCGCTCAGTCGTGTCCAACTCTTTGCGACCCCATGAATCGTAGCACGCCAGGCCTCCCTGTCCGTCACCAGCTCCCGGAGTTCACTCAGACTCACTTCCATCGAGTCCGTGATGCCATCCAGCCATCTCATCCTGGGTCGTCCCCTTCTCCTCCTGCCCCCAATCCCTCCCAGCATCAGAGTCTTTTCCAATGAGTCAACTCTTCGCATGAGGTGGCCAAAGTACTGGAGCTTCAGCTTTAGCATCATTCCTCCCAAAGAAATCCCAGGGTTGATCTCCTTCAGAATGGACTGGTTGGATCTCCTTGCAGTCCATTTATATACTTACCTCCTTGCAACCATTATCACCAGAACTTTTTCATAGCTACCACAGTTGAAATTCTGGACTCATTAAATGTCAGTTCCTCATTCCCCACTCCCAGTCCCTTTCTATCTCAGGATTTTTGGACTCATACAATATGTGTCTTTTTGTGACTGGCATATTTTGGTTAGTATGTCTTCATGGCTCATGCATATGGTAGCATGTGTCAACCTTCTTTTATAAGAGTGATTATATTCCTTTGTATCTACTATATTTTGTTTATTCATTTGCCAGTGAACATGTGAGTTGTTTCTACCTTTTAGCTATTGTGAATAATTCTGTAATAAACATCAGTGTATATATATCTGTTTGAATCCCTGTTTTCAGTTCTTTTGGATGTATATTTTGGAGTGGAGCTCTTGGGTTCAGTTTGGTTCAGGCACTCAGTTGTGTCCAACTCTTTGTGACCCCGTGGACTGCAACACGCCAGGCCTCCCTGTCCATCACCAACTCAAAGAGTTTACTCAAACTCCTGTCCATTGAGTTGGTGATGCCATCTAACCATCTCATTCTCTGTCATCCCCTTCTCCTCCCACCTTCAATCTTTCCTAGCATCAGGGTCTTTTCAGATGAGTCAGTTCTTCGCATCAGATGGCCAAAGTATTGGAGTTTCAGCTTCAGCATTAGTCCTTCCAATGAATATTCAGGTCTGATTTTCTTTGGGATGGATTGGTTGGATCTCCTTGCAGTTCAAGGGACTCTCAAGAGTCTTCTCCAACACCACAGTTCAAAAGCATCAATTCTTCAGCACTCAGCTTTCTTTATAGTCCAACTCTCACATCCATACATGACTACTGGAAAAATCATAGCTTTGACTAGACAGACCTTTGTTGGCAAAGTAATGTCTCTGCTTTTTAATATGCTGTCTAGGTTTGTCATAACTTTTCTTCCAAGGAGCAAGCGCCTTTTCATTTCATGGCTGCAGTCACCATCTGCAGTGATTTTGGAGCCCCCCAAAATAAAATCAGCCAGTGTTTCCACTGCTTCCCCATCTATTTGCCGTGAAGTGATGGGACCAGATGCCATTATCTTAGTTTTCTGAATGTTGAGTTTTAAGCCAACTTTTTCACTTTCCTCTTTCACTTTCATCAAGACGCTCTTTAGTTCTTCTTCACTTTCTGCCATAAGGGTGCTGTCATCTGCACATCTGAGGTTATTGATATTTCTCCCGGCAATCTTGATTCCAGCTTGTGTTTCATCCAGCCCAGCATTTCTCGTGAGGTACTCTGCATATAAGTTAAATAAGCAGGGTGACAATATGCAGCCTTGATGTACTCCTTTCCCTATTTGGTACCAGTCTTTTGTTCCATGTCCAGTCATGTTCCAGTTCCTGACCTGCATGCAGATTTCTCAAGAGGCAGGTCAAGTGGTCTGGTATTCCCATCTCTTGAAGAATTTTCCACAATTTATTGTGATCCACATAGTCAAAGGCTTTGGCATAGTCAATAAAGCTGAAATAGATGTTTTTCTGGAAGTCTCTTGCTTTTTCAGTGATCCAATGGATGTAGGCAATTTGATCTCTGGTTCATCTGCCTTTTCTAAATCCAGCTTGAACATCTGGAAGTTCATGGTTCACGTACTATTGAAGCCTGGCTTTAAGAGTTTTGAATATTGTTCTAGTAGCATGTGAGATGAGTGTAAATGTATGGTAGTTTGAGCATTCTTTGGCATTGCCTTTCTTTGAGATTGCAGTGAAAACCGATGTTTTCTAGTCCTATGGCCACTGCTTAGTTTTCCAAATTTGCTGGCATATTGAGTGCAGCATTTTCACAGCATCATCTTTAGGATTTGAAATAGCTCAACTAGAATTCCATCACCTCCACTAGTTTTGTTCATAGTGATGCTTCCTAAGGCCCACTTGACTTTGCATTCCAGGGTGTCTGGCTCTAGGTGAGTGATCATACCATTGTAATTATCTGGGTTATGAAGATCTTTTTTGTATAGTTCCTCTGTGTATTCTTGCCACCACTTCTTCTTAATGTCTCCTGCTTCTGTTAGGTCCATACCATGTCTGTCCTTTATTGAGCCCATCTTTGCATGAAATGTTCCCTTGGTATCTCTAAGTTTCTTGAAGAGATCTCTAGTCTTTCCCATTCTATTGTTTTCCTCTATTTCTTCTCACTAATCACTGAAGGCTTTCTTATCTCTCTGTGCTATTCTTTGGAACTCTTCGTGCAAATGGATGTATCTTTCCTTTTCTCCTTTGCCTTTACCTTCTTTTCTCAGCTATTTGTAAGGCCTCCTCAGACATCCATTTTGCGTTTTTGCGTTTCTTTTTCTTGGGGATGGTCTTGATTCCTGTCTCCTGTACAATGTCATGAACCTCTGTGCATAGTTCTTCACACACTCTGTCTATCAGATCTAATCCCTTGATTCTATTTCTTACTTCTACATTATAATCGTAAGTGATTTGATTTAGGTCGTACCTGAATGGTCTAGTGGTTTTCCCTACTTTCTTCAATCTAAGTCTGAATTTGGCAATAAGGAGTTCATGATCTGAGCCACAGTCAGCTCCCTGGTCTTGTTTTTGCTGACTATATAGAGCATCTCCATCTTTGGCTGCAAAGAATATAATCAATCTGATTTTGGTATTGATCATCTGTTGATGTCCACATGTAGAGTCTTCTCTTGTGTTGTTGTAAGAGGGTGTTTGCTATGGCCAGTGTGTTCTCTTGGCAGAACTCTATTAGCCTTTGCCCTGCTTCATTCTGTACTCCAAGGCCAAATTTGCCTGTTACTCCAGGTGTTTCTTGACTTTCTATTTTTGCATTCCAGTCCCCTATAATGAAAAGGACAATTTTTTTGGGTCTTAGTTCTAGAAGGTCTTGTACGTCTTCATGGAAGTTTTCAACTTCAGCTCCTTCAGCATTACTGGTCGGGGCATAGACTCAGATTATTGTGATGTTCAATGGTTTGCCTTGGAAACAAACAGAGATCATTCTGTTGTTTTTGAGATTGTATTCAAGCACTGTATTTTGGACTCTTTTGTTGACTATGATGGCTACTCCATTTTTTTCTAAGGTATTCTTGCCCACAGTAGTAGATATAATGGTCATCTGAGTTAAATTCACCCATTCTAGTCCATCTTAGTTAGCTGATCCATCTTAGCTGATTCCTAAAATGCGGCTTTCACTCTTGCCATCTCCTCTTTGACCACTTCAGTTTGCCTTGATTCATGGATGTAACATTCCAGGTTCCTATGCAATATTGCTTTTCACAGCATTGGACTTTGTTTCTATCACCAGTCACATCCACAACTGGATATTGTTTTTGTTTTGGCTCCATCTCTTCATTCTTTCTGGAATTATTTCTCCACTGATCTCCAGTAGCATACTGGGCACCTACTGACTTGGGGAGTTCATCTTTCAGTGTCCTATCTTTTTGCCTTTTCAACACAATGGTAATTCCGTTTAATCTTTTGAGGGAACATCACATTGTTTTTGCACAGTGGCTGTACCATTTTACATTCCCACCAACAATGCACAAAAGTTCCATCTTCTCCACCTCCTTGCTGGCACTTGTTTTCTGTTTTGATGATAGCTATCTTAGTTTGTGTGAAGTGGTATCTCATTGTAGTTTTCATTTATATTTCCTAATATAATTAGTGATGTTGAGCCTCTTTTCATATTATTTGCCATTGGTAGGGGCTTCCCTGATAGCTCATTTGGTGAAGAACATGCCTGCAGTGCAGGAGACATGGGTTTGATCCCTGGGTTGGAAAGATCCCCTGGAGAAGGAAATGGCAAGCCACTCCAGTATCCTTGCCTGGAAAATCTCATGGCAGAGGGGCCTTGTGGGCTGCAGCTCATGGGTTCGCAAAGAGTTGGTAATGACTGAGCAACTGACACTTTCACTTTCACATATCTTTTTCTGGAGATGTCTATGTCTTCTCGATTGGATTGTTTTTGTTGTTGTTGAGTTGTAGAAGTTCTTTACATATTCTGATATTACAGTTTAACAGATACATCTTTGAAAATATTTCCTCCCATTCTGTGGGCTCCTTTTATATTCTGTTAGTGTTTTTTGCACAAAAGATTTTAATTTTGATGAAGTCTGTGTACTTTTGTTATCTCTGCTTTTGTTGTCATACCTGAGAAATCTTGCCAAATCCAATGTCACAAGAGTTTCCCCTTTTTCTTTTCTAAGTTGTATAGTTTTAGCTCTTATGTTTGGTCCTTTTGAGTTAATTTTTGTACATGGTATTACATAAGGTCCAATTTCATGTTTTTGTATGAAGGAAAGTTATGACCAACCTAGATAGCATATTAATTTTTTTTCAATTTCTATCTAGTCAGGTTTTTTTAATATAAATTTATTTATTTTAATTGGAGGCTAATTACTTCGCAATATTGTATTGGTTTTGCCATACATCAACATGAATCTGTCACAGGTGTACATGTGTTCCCCATCTTGAACCCCCCTCCCAATTCCCTCCCCATACCATCCCTCTGGGTCATCCCAGTGCACCAGCCCCGAGCATCCTGTACCATGCATCGAACCTGGGCTGGTGATTCGTTTCACATATGATATTATACATGTTTCAATGCCATTCTCCCAAATCATCCCACCCTCTCCCTCTCCCACAGAGTCCAAAAGACTGTTCTATACATCTGTGTCTCTTTTGCTGTCTCGCATACAGAGTTATCGTTACCTAGATAGCATATTAAAAAACAGAGACATTACTTTGCCAACAAAGGTCCGTCTAGTCAAGACTATGGTTTTTCCAGTGGTCTTGTATGGATGTGAGAGTTGGACAGTGAAGAAAGCTGAGCATCGAAGAACTGATGCTTTTGAACTATGGTGTTGTAGAACACGCTTGAGAGTCCCTTGGACTGCAAGGAGATCCAACCACTCCATCCTAAAGGAGATCAGTCCTGGGTGTTCGTTGGAAGGACTGATGCTAAAGCTGAAACTCCAATACTTTGGCCACCTCATGCGAAGAGTTGACTCATTGGAAAAGACCCTGATGGTGGGAGGGATTGGGGGCAGGAGGAGAAGGGGACGACAGAGGATGAGATGGCTGGATGGCATCACCGACTCTATGGACGTGAGTTTGAGTGAATTTTGGGAGTTGGTGATGGACAGGGAGGCCTGGAGTGCTGCGATTCATGGGGTCGCAGAGTCGGACATGACTGAGAGACTGGACTGACTGACTGATCTAGTTTTCCCAGCAGTATTTTTTTTTCATTATAGTTTATTACAGGATATTGAATTTACTTTCCTGTGCTCTACAGTAGGTCCTTGCTGTCCTATTTTATATATAGTAGTGTGTATCTGTCAGTCCCAAACTCCAAATTTTTTCCTCTCCCTAGCCCTTCCCCTTTGGTAACCCTAGACTTGTTTTTTATATCTAGATATCTGTTTCTGTTTTGTAAATAAGTTCATTTGTATCATATTTTAGATTCCACATATAAGTAATATCCTATGATATTTGTCTTTCTCTTAGTCCCTGGTGACTCAGATGGTGAAGAATCTGCCTGCAGTGTAGGAGACCCAGGTTTGATTCCTGGGTTGGGAAGATCCCCTGGAAAAGGAAATGGCAACCCACTCCAGTATTCTTTCTTGAGTATTCTAATGACAGAGGAGAGTGGCAGGCTACAGTTCATGGGGTTGCAAACAGTTAGACACGACTGAGAAACTAACTTTCATTTTCTTTGGTTCACTTTGTATGATAATGTCTACATCCATCCATGTTGCTGCAAATGGCAATTATTTTATTCTTTTATTTATTATTTATTTTTAGTAAAACAAATTTTGGCCATACTAAGTGGAATGTGGGATCTTAGTTCTCCATCAGGGATTGAACCTGTGCCTTTTGCAGTGGAAGCATGGAGTCTTAATCACTGTATCACCAGGGATGTCTTTCATTCTATTTTATGGCTGAGGGTTGCCGTCTATGGGGTCGCACAGAGTCGGACATGACTGAAGCGACTTAGCAGCAGCAGCAGCGGCAGTATTTTATTGTATATATTTAGTACATCTTCTTTATCCAGTCATCTCTTGATGGACATTTAGGTTGCTTCCATGTCTTGGCTGTTGTTAATAGTGCTATTATAAATACTGTAGTGCGTGTATTTTTTCTGAATTAGAGTTTTCTCTGAATATATGCCCAGGATTCCAGCATAATGCTAGATTCCAGCACCATTTGTTGGAAAGACTCTTCTTTCTCCATTGAATGGTCTAAGGATTGTTGTTCAAAACCACTTGACCAAGTATGGAAGAGTTTATTTCTGGGCTAATTATTCTGTTCCATTGGTCTGTATGTCTGCTGTTATGCCAGTTCCACACTGTTTTGATTTTTATAGCTTTGTAGTAGGTTTTGAAGTCAGAAAGTGTGAGATCTCCAACTTAGTTCATTTAAAAAATTGTTTGACTGTCATTCTTTTATTGCATCAATTGAGACGATTTGGGGTTTTTTTTTTCCTTCATTCTATTAAGGTGGCATATCACATTGATTAATTTTTGTCCATTTACCATTCTCAAATTCCAGGAATAAGTCCCACTTGATTATAGTGTATAAACCTTTTAATTTCTCTTTTGGTTTGTGCATATTTTGTCTAGGATTTCTATGTCAGTATTCATAGAGGATATTTGTAATTAAAAAAATATATTGTTTGACTACATGCAGAGTCTCTTGAGGCTCCATATCAAATTTAGGATGGATTTTTCTATTTCTTCAAAAATGTCATTGGGATTTTGATAGGGATGACATTGAATCTGTATATTCCTTCAGGTAGTTTTGACGTTATAACAATATTGAGTCTTTGAATCCACAAATAGCTGTCCTTTCCGTTATGTCTTCTTTAATTTCTTTCAGAAATGTTTTGTAATTTTCATTGTACAAGATTTCATTTTTTGTTTTTGCCTTTTTGCATTATTCCTAAGTGCTTTATTCTTTTAGAAGCTATTGTAAATGGACTTGTTTTTGTAACTTCCTTTTCAGATTTTTCATTGTTAGTGTACAAAAATGCAACTGATTTTGATGTGTTAATTTTGTATCCTGCAACTTAATTTGTTCATTCTAACTTTGTGTGTAATCTTTAGGGTTTTCTGCATATAAAATCCATGTTGTCTGCAAACAGATAATTTTATTCTTTCTTTCTGATTTAGATGCCTTTTTCTTTTTTTTTTTGGTTTTTTGATTAGGTCTATGTTGAATAGAAATGAGAAAACAGGCATCCTTACCTTGTACCTGTTCTTAGAGGAAAGCTTCTAATCTTTTACCATTGAGTATGTTAGCTGTAGGTTTTCCATATATAACCTTAATCATGTTGAAGTAGTTTCTTTCTAGTTTTCTGAATATTTTTATCGTGAAAGAGTGTTGAATTCTGTCAGGCTTTTTTTGCATTGAGATGATCATGTAATTTTTTTCTTTGTTTTTTGTTAATGTGGTATATTACATTGATATTGGTGTGTTCAACCATCCTTATATTTCAGGAAAAAAATCTTCTTCGTTTTGGTGTGTAATTCCATATAAAATATTGTTGGGTTAGGTCTGCTAGTATTTTGTTGAGTATTTTTATGTCAGTGTTTATATGGGATATTGAGCTGTGCTTTTCTTGTAGTGTCTTTGTCTGCTTTGGTATAGGTAATGCTGGGTCTCAGAATGAATTAAGAGATATTTCCTCCTCTTCAGTTTTTTGGAAAGAGTTTGAGGGGATTGGTGTTTAATCTTTCTTAATATTTGGTAGAATTCAATGGTGAAACCACTTGGTCTTGAGCTTTTATTTGGGAGGTTTTTGATTACTGATTGAGTCTCTTTACTAGTTACAGGTCTATTCAGATTTTCTACTTTTTCATGATTCAGTCTTGGTAGTAAGAGTGTATGTTTTAGGAATGTGTCGATATCATCTAGGTTATTCAATTTCTTGGTATAGAATTGTTCATAGGATTCTTATAATCTTTTTATTTCTGTAGAAGTAGTAGTTACGTTTCTACTTTCATTTTGTTAAATAATTTTTTTTTTTGTCTTGGGCAGTGCTGGATATTCATTTCTGTATGTGGGCTT
Source organism: Budorcas taxicolor (assembly GCF_023091745.1). NCBI lineage: Eukaryota > Metazoa > Chordata > Mammalia > Artiodactyla > Bovidae > Budorcas > Budorcas taxicolor. The sequence goes on along the minus strand of NC_068910.1, from coordinate 196,980,613 downwards.
TCTTTAGTTGTAGTGAGGTGAGTGGGGGCTCCTCTCGTTGTGATGGGTAGGCTTCTAATCGCAGTGGCTTCTCTTATTGAAGAGCACAAGATCTAGGGTGTGCATGCCTCAGTCGTTGTGGCTTCTGGGCTTTAGAGTGTGGGCTCTGTAATTGTGGCAGGGATCAAACCTGTGTCCCCTGCATTGGCAGGTGGATTCTTAACCACAGGACCACCAGGAAAGTCCCCCCACTTTCGTCTCTGATTTTAGTAATTTGAGTCTCTTTTTGCTAAATATTTATCCATCTTACTAAATATTTGTCAATTTTGTTGATCTTTTTGAAAAACGAACTTCTGGTTTTTACTGATTTTTTTCTTCCCTCTATTTTTTCTATTTTTCACTTATCTCAATTCTAATATTTATTTCCTTCCTTCTGCTCTTGAGGTTTAGTTGTTTTTTTCTTGTTAAGCTCCTTAGGGTGTAAAGTTGGGTTCAGAACTTTCTTAGTGTAAGTGTTTACAGCTTTAATTTCTCCTCTTAGCACTGTTTTTGCTGTATCTCATAAATTTTTGTATGTTTTCATTTCTTGATATTTTTAAATTTCCCTTGATTTCATCTTAGTTCATTGGTTGTTTAAAGAGTGTGATGTTTAATTTCCATCTATTTGTAAGTTTCCAGTTTTCTTTCTGTTTCCAGTTTCATTCCATTGTGATCAAACAAGATAGTTTGTATGATTTCAATTTTTAAAAATTTCTTAAGCTTGTTTTGCATACGACTAACATGTAGTCCATCTGATGTAATACTTTTGTTTACCAAGCAGATTCCAGTTCAGTCAGTTGTCCCATAAATGTCCTTTATAGCATTTTCTTTAGTACAGGATCTATTTCAGGATCACATATTGCATTTAGTTGTTATATTGCATTAATTTCCTTTACCCTGTGACAATTCCTCAGATTCTTTGTTATGACATTGAAGGCTGCAGAATGAATTATTTCATAGGTTGTTGCTCAGTTTGGGTTCTGACATTTCCTCATGATCAGATTCAGATTAGATATCCCAGTCTGTCTGCTACATTAGTGATATTGTACTGCTTAGATGATCACATCTGGAGGCAAGTGGTGGCCATCTGCCCTTCATTGATGATATTAATTTGATCATTGTTTTGGTGTTGTCTGGTTTCGCCACTGTGTAGTTACTGTTTTTCCTTTGTAGCTGATTCTCACTGGAAAGATGCTTTGAGGCCATATAACTGTTCCACGTTATACTTTTGCTCCTTGATTATCTATCGATTATTCCTGTCCAAACCAGTCTTTACAAGGTGGTTATTTTCTAGCTCCACCACTTGCTTCATATTAATTGGCATTCTACTTTAAGGAAGAGCCCTGCATTTCTTGGGCATTTGTTCATTTCATTGACTTAATATAGGTTCATGGATTTCAGATTTTACTGAGTGGTTTATAATCCATCACTATCATTATTTTGATGCTCAAATCGTCCTTCCCTGTAAGCTGGCTTCTGTGCCCTTTTTATAGGAGAACCAGTGTCAAATGAATACCTTATGGATAGTGTGTTTAAGTTCTTGAAGCTTTTCCAACCCTGAAGTCATGAAGATACTTTCTGTTTTCTAAAGGCTTTTTAATTTTGTGTTTTATATATTCATCTAAAATTGGAGTGGCTTTTACACATAGAGGCTAGTTTGATTTATTAAAGAAATATTTTTCCAATACAGGAACCTAATTGACATCTAGCCTTATAATGAAAAGAACGTTGTTTCCTGCTCTGTAATGTCATTTATGTCACGAATCAAGTGTCCACATATCAAGAGTGTTTACTGCGCTTTCTCAGTCTGTTTGCTTATCTCTATGGCAATCAGTATGATACTATCAATAACAATGGCTTTATAACAAATGCTAATATCTGGTACAGCAAGTTGTTCCCCTTATTTTCTTCAAGTCATATGGATATGGGATATTCTTGACCCTTTGCATTTCCACATATTTTGCAACTTTGAGATATAATCGATATATGGTGAACTGTACACATTTAAGTTGTGTAATTAAGAGTTTTTTGATGCATGTTTATAGCCATGAAGCTATGACCACAATTAAGATAATGAACACAGCCATTACTTCCCAAAGTTTCTTCATGTATCATTGTAATTCATTCTTTCCTACCTCCCAGCCCTGTCCTCATGTTCATCGACTTTTATCACACTAGATTAATTTGCATTTCTAGAATATTATGTTGATATAAACAGAATCATACAAAATGACATTTTACAAAATAACATTTTGTATGTACAAAATATATACCAAAAGTATGTACTTTTTTTCATTCACAGTTTTCTAAAATTTTATTTTATTTTATTTTATATTTGACTCCACTGAGTCTTTGTTGCTGTGCATGAGCTTTCTCTAGTTGCGACAAGCAGGGCCTATTCTAGTTGTGGGTGTATGCTTCTTATTGTGGTGGCTTCTCTTGTTGCAGAGCATGAGTTCTATGCACGTGGGTTTCAGTAGTTGTGATGCATGGGCTTAGTTGCAGGACGGATCTTCCAGGATTGAACCTATGTCCCTTGCATTGGCAGGTGGACTCTTAACCACTGGACCACTAGGGACGTCCACTATGTACTTTCTTTTTGTTTGTTTTGTGCCATGGGGCTGGTTTCATTCACTTCAGTTCAGTTCAGTTGCTCAGTCGTGTCTGACTCTTTGTGACCCCTTGAATTGCAGCATGCCAGGCCTCCCTGTCCATCACCAACTCCCAGAGTTCACCCAAATTCATGTCCATCGAGTCAGTGATTCCATCCAGACATCTCATCCTCTGTCGTCCCCTTTTCCTCCTGCCCCCAATCCCTCCCAGCATCAGGGTCTTTTCCAATGAGTTGACTCTTCACATGAGGTGGCCAAAGTATTGGAGTTTTAGCTTCAGCATTAATCCTTCCAAAGAACACCCAGGACTGATCTCCTTTAGAATGGATTAGTTGGATCTCCTTGCCGTCCAGGGGGACTCTCAAGAGTCTTCTCCAACACCACAGTTCAAAAGCATTCATTCACTTAGGATAATTATTTTGAGATTCACTTGATGGCATTGGGCTGTTACTAATTTTTGGCTGTTATGAGTCATGCTCTTATGAACGTGTGTTTGAGTCCATGTGTAGAGTGGAGAAGATAGACCTTTCTAGCTAGGCCATTCTAGCAAGATTCCAAACCACGGAGCCATAAAATAAAGATTGATACACACAGGTAATAATCTAAGGACTAAAGTCCTTTATATAAAAACATCTGTCCAGTAAGAAAATAGGCAAAGAACATGAACAGTGAGTTGATAGATAATTGTAGTAAGATATTTATTGCAAGACTGCTTGCTATAGCAAAACTCTGGAAAAGACCATCAGTAGGTGACATCAGTAAATATGTGATACATATTTTACTATCCTGATGTGGAGTGATCATCAGGAAGTTCCAGAACAATGTGTGGTGCACTGTGCCGGAGAGAAAATAAGAAGGAAAAAATATATAGATGCTCCCATATGCATGGATGTCAGAGAAACTGACAGCGGTTGTTTGGGGGATGGAAATTGGAGGCCTGGAAATAAGGGCTGGCATGTAGACTTACATTCCACTGTATCCCCTATTCTGGTTAAATATTTTATAATATGTCTTTATTATCTTTAAGTTAGAAACTAGAAATCAAAGCATATCAGTCTCTCAGAACACCAAACATTGATTATTATCATTATCTCCAGATGGCTTCACTTAAAGTGACTGGTTCATTTTAGGCAAGCTGCAGACCAGTGCCTTTCTTCATCTATAAATAAGGTGATAATAGTACCTAGGCTTTAATGACACAGTCTCCTGAAGTGCTTAGAAAAGTCCTTAGTGCATAGCAAGGTCTGCATCAGGCCACCTGTTAGGGTGTGGCCCTACAGATGAATGACCCTGAGATGTTAGCTACACTGCAGGTCATTTTGCTGAGAGAGAACCAGGCCACGAAGATTTTTTGATGGCAAGGCAGGGAAAACATGGGTCTTTACTTTAGGCATCTGTGAGCTGTATCCTAACCTGGCTCTGCCACCATGTCACCACCTTCTCTGAGACTGAACTTTCTGGAATTTTCTGGTTTCAGGACACCTCCTATTTATTCATCACTGGCCCTGACGTTGTGAAGTCTGTCACCAATGAGGACGTTACTCAGGAGGAACTCGGGGGCGCCAGGACCCACACCACCATGTCAGGTGAGGGGCCTTGAGGCTTACCTCATTGTTGTCAGACATGGAGAGGAGGCGTTGCTACAGCTGACAGTCTGGTACAAATGTCGCTTCATCGACAGAGCTTATTTGAATAGACTGTAGTGTGATGTATTATCTACCGATAGTAATAAATGTGGATTTATAGCTCAAACTTGCTAACTAATGGGGGTACTTCTAATGCTTTTGTAGTCTTTGAAAATGTTGAACTAACTAGAATGATGGCTGTAAGAACTGTGATTCATGTGAGTATAGTTGAACTTAAAATTGCATTTTGATGTGACTTTTTAAAAAGAAAATAATTATTTGGCTGTGCTGAGTCTTAGTTGAGGCAAGCAAGATCTTTAGTTGTGGCGTGTGGGATCTAGTTCCCTGATCAGGGATTGAACCCAGGCCTTCTGCATTGGGAGTGGGGAGTCTTAGCCCCCGGACCACACCAGGGAAGTCCCTTGGTGTGGGGCTTCTTTTACTCCAAAGTTGGGTTATGTTTTAAGAGTCAGTGGCATCTTACTGGTCACCATTGGCCACTGAGCACATGGTCAAGACCTGTGTGCTCACGAGCTGGGTCATAGCTTTTCACCTCCCCAAGGTTAAGTGTCACATATGGAAGATTATCCTTTGCTTTCACCGTTGAAAGATGCTGTTTATACACAGAGGCATGTAATTGGGAGCAGAGCAGGAATCTGGTATTAGAGAAGACAGTTGTTGAAATAATGATTGGAATTCCATAATTCCTTGGCAAAAGACCTCAAGTTGTGAAAGTATTGCGTACCACACAGCAAGCAGTGTAACTGAAGATGGGAGAAATTGCCTCTTTGAGAGATTTCAGAGCATGGGGAGGCTGGTGGATGATCTCTGCGCCTCGCTATATTGTGCTTAAGGCATTGGATCATTGTTTGATTGCAGCATTTCTTTCTTAGTGTACATATAGTCGAGGTATGTCTTAATGTCCGTGAGGTCTTAACATTTGATGAAATTTGCTTAAAAAATAAAAGTCAGATCTCTTGATTCCCCCCACCCACAAAGTTGTTCCTCCCCTATCTTGAGTGGGGGTCACCTTGACACACCCCTTTCTCTCACCTCTCAGGTTCTTTCAGCTCTCTAGCCAGCACTCTTCTCACTGCTGACCCACAGCTTGTCACATTCCTATCTCAGGGCTCAATTGACAGCAGTTTTTTCCTTACTGGAATATAAAATCATGTTGCGACTTTTTTTTCCCCTTTGTTCGCAGTCTTGACTTTATTGTAGATTTATAGATCACAGTGCAGAAGTTCTTAAATTAATACCATGATTGGAAATTAACCATGGTATTTTCAAAAATGTATGTATTTATTTAATTAGAGCATAGTTTTATAATGCGTTCATTCCTGCTGTACAACAGAGTGAGTCTGCTATGTGTATATATACATCCCCTCCGTTTTGGATTTCCTTCCCATTTAAGTCACCACCGAGCACTGAGTAGAGTTCCCTGTGCTATGTAGTAGGTTCTCACTGGTTATCTATTTTATATATAGTAGTGTCTATATGTCAGTTCCAACCTCACAATCCATCCCACCCTAAATAATGTTGAGTCTTGATGGAGTCTTAGATTTGATGAAATATGCAATTTTTTTCCTGACTGCAATAGTATTACATGTTTGTGGTAGACGACTTAGAAACTATAGGAATAAAAATCACTAGGAATTTTATTACCCAAAGATAAACACCATTCACTTTTTGGTTATACCCTGCAGTCTTTTTGTGCAGATGGATGTGAATATACAGCTGCATACTCAAACATACGTGTATAATGTTCCTTTGTGGCCTGTTTTTTCATTTGACAGCTTAATGTAATGAATGTTTGTGACATTATATTTTCTTCTATAACATAATTTTAGCTTTAAAAGCATCATTTGGTATCCTGAATCTTAGGCTCTTGAGCTGTGTCTGATGCACTCAGCTCTGTAGTCTTAGAGTAAGACCCAAAAGATGCTCTTTATGTACACATATGTATATTTATTTTTTAGTAATAGCTTTATTGAGATATAATTCACATAGTGGGCTGCGTTTGGGAGAGGGGCCAGGGGAAACTCCAGTGACTAGGTGATATTAGGGCAAAAACTTGTATAATGAGTGACCCCTGTAGGGGTGTAGATTTGGAGCAGAAGAAACAGGCTGCATAGACAGAGGATCAGCCTGAAGGTGTGTGGTGGGATGCCGTCCTCAGTGGAGGTGGGCAGCAACAGGGCTGTCAGCCAGCCTGCCCTAGAAGGGGCAGGTGGGCATGAAGCTGCATCTCTGGGCTGACAGATACCCTGGCTCATCATGTCCTCCCTGTCTTCTCAGGCGTGGCCCACAGGGCATTTGAGAATGATGTTGATGCTTTATGTAATCTCCGAGAGTTCTTCAACTACCTACCTCTCAGCAATCAGGACCCAGCTCCTGTCCTTGAGTGCCATGACCCCAGGTGAGTTACAGGTTGGGGTCCTTCTCTGGCCCCCCTGCTCTGGCTAGATCTCCAGGATCTGCCCTGGTGGGCAGCTGGGAGTAGATTGTGGAGTGGAGTCAGGTGTAGGCATGGTGGTGGCATGTCTGGGTACACAAGCCAAGAAAGATATCATTTATTTGTTAAAATTTTTTTCTTTTTAAATTTATTTTTGGCCATGCTGTGTGGCATGCGAGATGTTAGTTCCCCAGCCAGGGATCCAACCTGTCCTCCCTCCAGTGGAATTGTGGTGTCTTAACCACTGGTCTGCCAGTGAAGTCACAGAAGATTTTATTTTTATTTTCCTTTTTCCTCTGTAATACCTGACAAGTAGCTTAGGATTAAAACAAATGGGGCCCCCAAATATTATTTCTGGCAGTCTTAATTTGTTCAGAATTGGGATAGATTTTGTTTGTATTAACATAAAGTAAATCAGTGTGAACTGATACAGACAGCGTGCCCTTTAGGAAATGTGCTTATGCACACTTGCTTGTGGCCAGAAGCTAGAGCAGCCCTGGGGAAGGCCGTGTTGCTGGCCTCCCTGTGAAGACCTTCTTCACTTTCCTTCTTGCTCATTTGGGCCACTGTCTGATGTGGGGGCACTCCACAGAGTGAACCAGACGCCCAGCTGGGGAACCACTGCTCCAGACCTCTGGCGGCTTTCTTCTCCGCTTTGTTTCCTCTGTGATTTTGAAGCGCTCACTTGGCTTACACGACTTCTGCAGAAGGATTTGAAATTGTGTCCCTTGAGAAGCCATTTTCAGACCCTCCCCTGTGGGTGGACCTGGGCTCCCACCTTTTGGGCTGTGTCTGGGCCAGAGTCATGTCCCCAGGACCCCTCCCTGTCTGCCTGCCTTACTCCTCAGGGGACCCAACCAGTGGCCCACTGTGTGTGGTCATGAAAGGGAGAGTGGTCATAAGGCCCAGAGCAATGGGCACAGCCTCCTTTTCTGAGCCTCTGCACTGTTTGGGGGTTCTTGAAAAGTTTAGGACATCTTTGAAGGTGTTATGGACCAAGGGCCTACACATGTCTGAATAGCCTGCTTTGGCCCAGACATGGCTGCTTTCTATTCAGTTCTAGGGAAGCTGTATGTGTCTGAGTAAACAGCTAATGAACAGTAGGGAGGCCTTTGTTACTGAGTGGGGTGATGCCCAAAACCCCAGTGTGGGAATTGTGTTGTTCCCACAAGACAAAATTAGATGGGCGTTGTCTTGTTCACTACATGTCTTTAGTGCTCTGTACAGTCCCTGGAATCTAGGAATTGTTCAGAGGATAAATGAAGGCATCACCACATTCAGGGTAATAAGCTCATTTTCTCCCTCTAAATGAAAATGGGAAGATCTTCTGGGTTAATATCAAACTCAGGTTCATTTTAATGTGATGGTAACATAGGAATGTATCTTTGAGGACTGCTTTGCAAGCCCAGCAGGAACAGAATCAGTCCAGCCCCTAAACTCTTGTCTCCCCCATTTCCCTCTCCTATCCCCCACCACCCGCAGAAGGCACCTGGCTCTTCCATGTTGATTAAATCTACTTCTTTTTCTACCCAAAGTGACCGTCTGGTTCCTGAGCTTGACACAATTGTCCCTTTGGAATCTACCAAAGCCTACAACATGGTGGACATCATACACGCTGTGAGTCCCACACCTGTTTGTCTGTCTGCTGGCTTGGCAGTGTGCATGTCCTTGTGCTTTGGCTCAGTGAGGAAGTGCAGGACCCACACGCCTTCATAGCAGGCACCACAGACAGGCCATGGGGTGGCACAGAACCAGGGCACTGAGGAACATGCTGTGGGAAGAGTCAGCGGCTGTGGCCACCCTACTGGCTCAGATGGACCTGAGGGAGGGGCAGCATTTGGGCCAGCAGAGCCCAGAGGTCCTGAGCTGGCACTCTGTGGCCCATGGAGAAGGGGCCCTGTGTCCAGAGCCTGGAGCTGAGGTGGGTTGACTCTTCACACACTGCTGTTTGGGGTCTCATGCTTAGAGGATGTTTTGTTTCTCTAGAGAAAGGAGAGTTCACGAGGCATCCCGTGCCAGAGTTGAGGGATATGTGTGTAGGTCTGAGGAGCACAGGAGTCCTTTGTACCTTTTTCTTGGTGTAGTGGATTCCTGGCTCATTAAGTGAAGAGGACGGTGTTGGAGTGAACTGGAGGCGCCTGTCCCTGGCCATTGTCTCCCTCCTGCTTCCCTATGTGCTCTCAGCTCTCAGCTCTTCTTGCTTAATTTAGCCCAGGCAGCTCTGTGGGGTCAGCCTCTCCCAAGGCCCTGGCTCCCCCAGGGACCTGTTCCTTCGCCCCTGTGCTGTGGGAAGCCAGCGTGAGTCAGCAGCTGATCCTTGTTGCCGGGATCATTGCCTGCTGAGCACCGTGTGAGCCCCCTTCCTCCAGCATGCCCTTCTCTGACCTTGGCCTTTACTACTCTCTGCACCTCACAGTTGTCCTGTCCGTCTCTCACTGTCTCTGTCCCTTTCTTCTGGAGCCCTCCATGCCTTCTGGACACTTCCTTCCTGGCCCAGCTTGGACTCTGCCATTGTGCCAGATATTAGTAGCCAGGCCCTGTTCTTAGTGACACTGTGACGGACAAAACCCTACCTTGGCGACCTCACCTCTGGGTAAGAGATTCAGAGAGTGAAAGCATACCCAGCATGGGTAATTTTAGGTCCAAAATTACAGTGAATAAGGTAAAATGGGTCTTTGTTGTCAGTGCCCCAATTCTCTTTTGATCCTATGGAGCACCATCCCTGGTTCAAGGCTGCAGTCATCTGCCCATCCACCCGTGTTGCTAGCCTGCTGGGGGGAAGCCCTGGAGCCTTGCTCCAGCCTGAGCTGGGCCCTCGGTGTGCCTCTCTGGCCCCTGGCTTGAATATGTGTTGTGAACCTCCCCTCAGCCCCTGGTCTTATCTTCTTCACTCTTCCTAATCCAAACCCTAACTTCCTTGTCTACTCTGCACTCAAATCACATGACATTGGCATTTCCTTTATGGAGAAAATTAAGAGCATCAGTTTCCTCAAGCCCCCCATAGGTGCCATTTCTCCCCCCACCATCCCCCTCCCAACCCCCCACATTGTATCTCCCCAGGCTCAGGGAATGAGGTGCCTTCACCGGGGCTCCTTGCTCTATCCCTGTCTATCTGGCCTCTTGCTTTCTTTCCTGGTTTAACTTTTCCCTCTCACAACTCCTTCCTCTGGGCAATCAATGTGTTTGAACATGTATGGACTTCTCATCTGCTAAAACATGCCCCTCTTTACCTGTTTTTCTGCTTAACTGCTGTCCATAGTCTTTTCTCCCTTTTTCCTCCATCTCCTCATGTCTCTTCTTCCTTTATTCCTCTCTGGAACCTGGCTTCTGGTTTTGTCCCTCTGTTGAATGACAGCCCTCCTGATGACTTCTCCAGTTGCTAACTCCAGGGGACCAAGAGCATTAAATAGGTATAGTTACAGAGGTAACCATTATTATTATTATTATTATTTTTAACAATTACAAGTCTTCCTAAAAACAAAGCAAAATTATGTAGAGCAGCTCAAATGCATCACATAGAGAAACAGAGAAGCCTCCCTGGTGTTCTCTTCCAGGCACTGTTTCCCGCTAAACCTTTAAGGGAAACCACCATCCTGACTTAATAGCACAGTTTAGTTTTTCTTGGTTTTGTATATTATAGGAATGGAGTCACATAGTGTGTGGTCTTACCTGTCTGGCTGCTTTGCTTCAACTTGACAATTGAAATTCGTCTGCATTGTTGCATTGTGTATTGTTCCCATGGTTCTTCATCTTTTGTATGAACTGACCACAGTTTATCTACTGTTGATGGGCATTGGATAATTCTGGTTTGAGGCTATTGCAAATAGTTCTGATATGATCATTCTGTTATGTGATTTTGGCAAAAAACAAAACTTTCACATCTCTGAGTCCATACTGAGAGTGGAAGCACCACGTCACAGTCGTGCATCCATGGAGCTTGAGTGGACACTGCCCAAGTGTTCTTCCTCTTAAAAGGACACCAGTCCTTTCAGACTAGGGCCTGAATCTTTATGACCTTGTTTACTTTATCTCCTTAAAGGTCCTGTCTCAAAGTATAATCACACTGAGTGTTAGGTTTCAACATATGAATTTGGAAGGAGGCGGTACACAGTTCAGTTCATAAAGTGCTATAATAAGAATGTGCAAGTTTTCTTTCTTTTTCTATGGACTGAACAACTGGAATAGCATTGGGATTTTCTCCTCTTTAAAAATGTGGGAGAAATTCTTGTAAAATTGTCAGTGCCTAGTGCTTTATTATTATAATTTTTTGATGGAGGAGTGGCTTTTTGATAACATCCTCTGCTCTTTAATAGTAATGTCTCTAAACTTTATCTTTGCTGGGGTAAAGTATATAAATTTTTGGTAAAGTATATAAATTTTTTTCGGTGACTCACCTATTTTGTCCAGATTTTTAATTTTACCTGCATAGGGTTATGTAGGGTTATATAGTTTCAGATCAGCAAAATCTGTTTCAGTGGTTTTCTCTTCTGACATTTTGTATTCTGTATTTTCTTGATAGTTACCTAGAAGTTGAAATATTTCACTGACGTATTTTGAAGGGTCAACTTTCAGAGTCTTTTCTTTTTTAAGGCTATTTTTTGCTTTTGTATTAACTCCTTTTCTCCTTTCATTTAATCATTTTTTTCCCCTTCTCAGATTTTTGAACTGGAAGTTTAATATATTTTCTTTAATTTTGATATAGCCACATCCAACTGCAGGGGAGGTTAGGAAATAGGGCCATTTGGCCATCGTTTCTGTTACAGTGGTAGAAATGGAAGCTGGATTTTTGGTGGATACTTAGGAGGCTACACTCTCTTAATACTTTCAAAATAAAAGTAAATAATATGTACAAAGGAGAAAATATAGTATAGAAACATGTAAGGGGAAATGCAAAACATTTCTCTCCTTATCAGTCTTTCTCAGAGGTGACTACTATTAAGTTTCTTGTGTATCTTTTCAGAAAACAAATTATATGTCAAATATGGGTCAGTATATTTACTTTTAACTGAAAAAAATTATTATAGACACTTGCACACCTTGCTGTTTTTCACTTTCTTTCCCAATCATGACATAGAAATTTACCTTATTCATTGTGATGGCTGTATATTATTCCATTGTATGGATGGAACATTATTTAAGCATCACTGTACTGATGGACAGTTTAATCTTTTATAGTTTTTGCTTTTACAGTAGTGATGCAGAAAACATCTCTGTGTATCAGTATGTTTTTGTGACTGTATCCATTGGATCAGAATGGATATTTGGCCAGTAATGGAATTTGGCCAGAGAACAAAAGTCTTAAAATTTTTTTTTTCCTTTTTTTTTTTTTTTAAGAAAAAAGGGCAGGAGAGAAGGTGGTATTTCTGGGTAGTTATGGTCTTCTAAATCCAAAACTGTACACATCCTTGAAAAACTGTATGTAGGTCAATAAGAAGAAAAAAAAAAACCCTACCAATTCCATGCATTTATTGTAACTGGAAGACAGGAAACCATAAATTTAATATAAAAATGAGTGGAACAATAAATACCACTTTCTAGTTGGACTATTTCTTGAGTTTTGGCTATAAGTCTCTGTGGAGAGCGAGAAGAAGTGTCAAGATGTTGCTCAGAAGGAGAAAGGAATTCAGAAGAAACCACTCAGAAAGTTCACTGTAAGAGTGAAAATATTGGAAAAGAGTCCTATTAGTTTAGAAGAGTTACTTCAGAGGGGAGATTTAAACATGCATAAGAATCAAGAAGGCAGTCATGGAAGGGTATTCCTTCTTGGGAAGAAAAGATTTAAAGGAAGAGAGAGGCACCTTTCAGTTCAGTTCAGTCGCTCAGTTGTGTCTGACTCTTTGTGACCCCACGAACCGCAGCACACCAGGCCTCCTTTAGTCGGTGATGCCATCCAACCATCTCATCCTCTGTTGTCCCCTTCTCCTCCTCCCTCAATCTTTCCCAGCATCAGGGTCTTTTCAAATGAGTCAGCTCTTTGCATCAGGTGGCCAAAGTATTGGAGTTTCAGCTTTAATATCAGTCTTTCCAGTGAACACCCAGGACTGATCTCCTTTAGAATGGATTAGTTGGATCTCCTTGCAGTCCAAGGGACTCTCAAGAGTCTTCTCCAGCATCACAGTTCAAAAGCATCAATGCTTCGGCACTCAGCTTTCTTCATAGTCCAGCTCTCACATCCATATATTACTACTGGAAAAACTGTAGCCTTGACTAGACGGATCTTTGTTGACAAAGTAATGTCTCTGCTTTTTAATATGCTATCTAGGTTGGTCATAACTTTCCTTCCGAGGAGTAAGCATCTTTTAATTTCACGGCTGCAATCACCATCTGCAGTGATTTTGGAGCCCCCCAAAATAAAGTCAGCCACTGTTTCCACTGTTTCTCTATCTATTTGCCATGAAGTGATGGGACTGGATGCCATGATCTTCGTTTTCTGAATGTTGAGCTTTAAGCCAACTTTTTCACTCTCCTCTTTCACTTTCATCAAGAAGCTCTTTAGGTCTTCTTCACTTTCTGCCATAAGGGTGGTGTCATCTGCATATCTGAGGTTATTGAGGCACCTTTGGAAATTATGAAATGAGGGAACAATGAAGAAAGAGATAAATTTATGTGTTTGCAAGATAAAAAAAATTTGAAGGTCGTAATACCCCTTTCCCTACCACTCTAATATCCAGACACCCATTAACTAAATGGCACTTTGTTATACTGACAGAAGAGGGTGCTCTTGAACTGGGAATCTTGTTCACCATCCAAACTGCCAACCTTGTTCATTCAGATACAAGTAGTTTATCTATATAAAGCTACTAAAATTAGAAAACCAAAAATGAGAATGAAAGACTTCAATTGACAAAACTCCTTTCAGAGTAAGAGTTCATTCAGCAGTTGATCACCCTGCAGTTGTGTTCAATAGCCTCAAATCATTTGAATTGTGAAAAATTCAGAAACAAATAACAGAATAGACATAAAACAGGAAGAAGTAAAAATTAGTGGTGACTGAATTAAAATGTGGGGAACAAAAGCACATATCAGAAATGAAGACAATTATAAAGTGCTCTAGGGAGAAAATTTGAATGAAATTTAATAGGGAATGTTGAAGAAAGGGGGAAGACAACCAAGAATATAAAGAAAAAGGTAGAAAAAAATCAGAAAACAAGTGATTAAAGTGGCAAAGAAGACTGAACATATATATAACTGGAGTGTCTAATGAAGGACAAACAGGAATAGAATTGATGTGTAAAACTGTAATCCAAGAAAGCATTCCAGAAAGAAGACCCAGAGCTACACTCCCACTGAGTATATGGGAAAATTAACCAAGACTGATGAAACTCTAGTTAATATCCACATATAACCATTAGATTAAAAAAATCCTCAGATCAGTCATGACTGAGCACATAATGCATGTACAAACAGGACTTTGAGGCAAAAAGATGAAAACTTACAAGGTTGGGAGGACTAGAGTAGCAGCAGGTTTCTCAAAAGCAACAACAAAGTAAGGCAACAATAGAAAAGCACTTCTGGAGACTCCAGGAAAGAGTATGGGACTCAGGATTTTATGTCTGGCCGAGCTGATGTTCATGTATGAAGACTAAAGAAAACTAGTTTTAAATAGGTAAAACTGAGGGAATTCTGTGTTCCCAGGTGTTTCTTGAAGCTACCAGAGGATGAGATTCATCCAACCAAGAGATAACTGGAGAAATTTTGGCAAAGGGATTGATGGTACTTATTTAATTATAAGGCTAAAACTGGGTTGGGAATGAGTGTTTCAATTGGAGAAAAAAATGCCACTGAAAGATGAAAGAGAAGGATGAGGGAAAGAGTATAACAATAAGTTCACTGATAGCTGTGGCTCAACAGATTTTAAAAGTAGACAGCTCAGTTAATAAAGATATTAAATGGGGAAACAGACTAAGGGCATTAAAAAGGTATAATTGCAGTGGCAACCACTAGATAAAAAATATACATCTTTTTAGATGACAACATAAAGCATATCAGTTAGAACAGCAAATACAACATTATAAGAATAAAAATCTGAAATACCAATAAATATGAATGGCTTAACTTATTAAATTGATCTCATTTATTAAACGAAAAAGATGTTCAATACACCTCATAAAGAAAAACCATCTTAATGTGATGTACAGGAGACAAAGTGATTCTGAAAAGTTAAACATAAGGGATGGGCAAAGGTATGTCAGGAGAACAGAAATAGCAAGTATGTGTGGGCCTAATATTGGATGATGTAAAATTCAAATATTTACTGTGACAAGGAAAGACATTGTCACATAGAAAGATCTATGCCCTAAATGATACAACTGCCATCTTTGAAAAAGAAAAGCTATAGGATATTCAAGTAGACATAGATAGAAACAACTAAACACACCTTAATTAGTACAATGTACATGAAATGGACAAAAAAATTAATATATGAAAGATCTCAGTAACATCATAGATAGATGATGTTACTTCACTTTGAAGTGAAGTGAGGTTGCTCAGTCGTGGCTGACTCTTTGCGACCCTGTGGACTGTAGCCTACCAGGCTTCTCCATCCATGGGATTCTCCAGGTAAGAGTACTGGAGTGGGTTACCATTTCCTTCTCCAGGGGATCTTCCTGACCCAGGGATCGAACCCGGGTCTCCTGCATTGGAAGCAGATGCTTTAACCTCTGAGCCACCAGGTAAGCCCCATTTCAGACTTTACAGCCTGGTAAAAGGCAATGAGAAGGCAGTGGCAACCCACTCCAGTACTCTTGCCTGGAAAATCCCATGGACAGAGCCTGGTAGGCTGCAGTCCATGGGGTCGCTGAGAGTTGGACACGACTGAGCAACTTCACTTTCACTTTTCACGTTCATGCATTGGAGAAGGAAATGGCAACCCACTCCAGTGTTCTTGCCTGGAGAATCCCAGGGACGGGGGAGCCTGATGGGCTGCCATCTATGGGGTTGCACAGAGTCAGACACGACTAAAGCGACTTAGCAGCAGCAGCAGCAAAAGGCAATGAATCTTATTCTCAAGTGCACATGGAACATTTACAAGAGTTGATCACATATTTGGTCAGAAAGAAAGCATCCTAGCAGCCCATAAAGCAAAAATATTATAAATAACACTGATCAAAACTAGAAATTTATAGCTACAACAATACTCATTTGGAAATAAATTTTCTGTTAAACAATTCTTGCATAAAAGGAGAAAATACAAGCCAAAATGACAGAATTATAAGGTGGTGCTAGTGATGAAGAACGCACCTGCAAGTTCAGGTAGATGTAAAAGATGTGGGTTTGAGCCCTGGGTCAGGAAGATCCCTTGGAGGAGGGCATGGCAACCCACTCCAGTGTTCTTCCCTGGAGAACTCCATGGACAGAGGAGTCTGGTGGGCTATAGTCCACATGGTCTCAAAGAGTTGGACATGACTGAAGCAACTTAACTTGCACACATGACAGAATTAGAATCAAGATAATAAAAACACTTCATATCAATATCTACAGAATACTCTCTGTGAGAGGAGGAAAATTTATAGCTTTCAATGCTTAGTAAAAAATGAAAGAAGGAAAAGAAACTAAATTCTGTACTCAGAAAGTTGGGGAAAAATAAAATTTTCTAAAGAATTATAAGACTTTAATAATAAAGAAATTTTATGATTTTGGATATAGAAAAACAACTGTAGCTAATGGAATAGAATAACTACTAGACAAGTTAAAAAGACAAGTAAAAAGTACAAAGGTAGAAATATAGATCAATGAAACAAAATAGAAAGCCCAGGGATAAATCCACGCACCTATGGATACCTTATCTTTGACAAAGGAGGCAAGAATATACAATGGAGAAAAGACAGTCCTTTAACAAGTGGTTCTGGGAAAACTGGTCAACCACTTGTAAAAGAATGAAACTAGAACACTTTCTAACACCATACACAAAATTAAACTCAAAATGGATTAAAGATCTAAATGTAAGACCAGAAACTATAAAGCTCCTAGAGGAAAACATAGGCAAAACACTCACATAAATCATAGCAGGATCCTCTATGACCCACCTCCCAGAGTACTGGAAATAAGAGCAAAAATAAACAGATGGGATCTAATTAAGCTTAAAGGCTTTTACACAACAAAGGAAGCTATAAGCAAGTTGAAAAGACAGCCTTCACAATGGGGAAAATAATAGCAAACGAAACAACTGACAAAGAATTAATCTCAAAAAATATACAAGCTGCTCATGCAGCTCAATTCCAAATAAATGACCCAATCAAAAAATGGGCCAAAGAGCTAAACAGACATTTCTCCAGAGAAGACGTACAGATGGCTAACAAACACATGAAAAGATGCTCAGCATCTCTCATTATCAGAGAAATGCAGATCAAAACCACAGTGAGGTACCATCTCATGCTGGTCAGAATGGCTGCAATCATAAAGTCTACAAACAATAAATGCTGGAGAGAGTGCAGAGAAAAGGGAACCCTCTTACACCGTTGGTGGGAATGCAAACTAGTACAGCCACTATGGAGAAGAGTATGGCGATTCCTTAAAAAACTGGAAACAGAACTGCCATACGACCCAGCAATCCCACTGCTGGGCACACATGCTGAGGGAACCAGAATTAAAAGAGACACATGTACCCCAATGTTCATTGCAGCACTGTTTACAATAGCCAGGACAGGGAAACAACCTAAATGTCCATTGGCAGACAAATGGATAAGAAAGCTATGGCACATATACACAATGGAACATTCAGTTCAGTTCAGTTCAGTCGCTCAGTCGTGCCCGACTCTTTGTGACCCCATGAATCACAGCACGCCAGGCCTCCCTGTCTATCACCATCTCCCGGAGTTCACTCAGACTCATGTCCATCGAGTCTGTGATGCCATCCAGCCATCTCATCCTCTGTCGTCCCATTCTCCTCTTGCCCCCAATCCCCCCCAACATCAGAGTCTTTTCCAATGAGTCAACTCTTCACATGAGGTGGCCAAAGTACTGGAGTTTCAGCTTTAGCATCATTCCTTCCAAAGAAATCCCAGGGCTGATCTCCTTCAGAATGGACTGGTTGGATCTCCTTGCAGTCCAAGGGACTCTCAAGAGTCTTCTCCAGTACTACAGTTCAAAAGCATCAGTTCTTCAGCGTTCAGCCTTCTTCACAGTCCAACTCTCACATCCATATATGACTACTGGAAAAACCATAGCCTTGACTAGACGGACTTTAGTCGGCAAAGTAATGTCTCTGCTTTTGAATATGCTATCTAGGTTGGTCATAACTTTTCTTCCATTACTCAGCCATTAAAAAGAATGCATTTGAATCAGTTCTAATGAGGTGGATGAAACTGGAGCCAATTATACAGAGTGAAGTAAGTCAGAAAGAAAAACACCAATACAGTATATTAATGTATACATGTGGAATTTAGAAAGATGGTAACAATAACCCTATATGCGAGACAGCAAAAGAGACACAGATGTAAAGAACAGTCTTTTGGACTCTTTTGGGAGAAGGCAAGGGTGGGATGATTTGAGAGAATAGCATTGAAACATTTATATTACCATATGTGAAATAGATCGCCAGTCCAGGTTCGATGCATGAGACAGGGCGCTCAGGGCTGGTGCACTGGGATGACCCTGAGGGATGGGTGGGGAGGGAGGTGGGAGGGGGGTTCAGGATGGGGGGACACATGTACACCCATGGCTGATTCATGTCAATGTATGGCAGAAACCAGTACAATATTGTAAAGTAATTAGTCTCTAATTAAATAAGTTAATTTTAAAAAACGAAAAAATAAAAAAATGCAAAGGAAATATAAGAAATTTCAAAATCACAAGAGGTGAGATGAACTGGACATTTTATTTGGAAAATACATTTTACCAAAAACTGACCCTCTTAGACGTAGAAAGCCTAAGTAGACCCAATTACATAGTAGTTGTTTCACAAAAATAGCAGCAGGCCTAGATAGTTTCATATGGGAATTCTGTAAAACTTTCAAAGACCAAAGAGTGACAATGCTATATAAATTGTTTCAGAGACTAGACATTAAAGACACACACACACACACACCCTTTACAAATTCTTTTCATGAAGCAAGTATGGCATTGATACTTGAACCTGATGTAGAGTAGAAAAACATTTCAGATTGGCATCACTTACCATCACTTGGCAGGAATACCAAATAAATGTTAATAGATTCCAACACTGTGTTAATATATACCCTAAGGAAGTAGGATTTATTGGAATGCAAGGTTGGTTATATAGAAAATCTATGCTGTACTCTGTTAAAAGATGGAAGAAAGATCATGTAGTTGTTTTCATAGATGCTGAGAAAAGCTTTTAAGAAAGTTCAACACCTAATACACACACGAGACTAGGAACTGATGGATGTTTAACATTATAGACTTTAATATACACTTCTTCAAAACCAAGCATCTTACTTGATATGGAAATACTTACACTAAGATCTGGGATGCTGTCCATCTTCACTATTATTTAACATTGTACTGGAGGTATCAGCCAATGCAGTTTGGCAAGAAAGTCAACTAGAGGCCAAAAGCTTTGGGAAGTTTAACCTATGCTTGTAGAGGAGATAATATGCTAAAGATGCTAGAGAATGTGTGATAAATAGAATAAATAGGGAACAGGATATAAAATTAACCTAGGAATAGTGTTCATATACACAAACAATAACCAATTGTATATGGTAGTGTAAAAACTCCTTTTACATAGCAGTAAAGATAGAACTGGACATGGAACAATGGACTCCTTTTCAAAACTGGAAAAGGTGTAGGTCAAGGCTAAATATTGTGACCCTGCTTATTTAAGTTTTATTCAGAGTACATCCTGCGAAATGCTGGGCTGGATGAATCACAAGCTGGAATCAAGATTGCTGAGAAAAATATCAACAATCTAGATTTGTAGATGATACCACTTTAATGGCAGAAAGAGAAGAGGAACTAAAGAGCCTCTTGATGAATGTGAAAGAGGAGAGTGAAAAAACTGGCTTAAAACTCAACATTTAAAAACCTAAGGTCATGGAATCTGGTCCCATCACTTCATGGCAAATAGATGGTGAAAAAGTGGAAACAGTTGCAGACTTTATTTTCTTGGGCTCCAAAATCAATGTGGACAGTGGCTACAGCTATGAAATTAAAAGACACTCCCTTCTTGGAAGAAAAGCAATGACAAACCTAGGCAGTGTATTAAAAAGCAGAGACATTGCTTTGCCAACAAAGGTCCGTCTAGTCGAAGTTATGGTTTTTCCAGTATTCATGTACGGATATGAGAGTTGGACCTAAAGAAAGTTGAGCACCAAAGAATCAATGCTTTTGAGTTGTCGTGTTGCAGAAGACTCTTGAGAGTCCCTTAGACAGCTGGGAGATCAAGCTAGTCAATCCTAAAGGAAATCAACCTTGAATATTCACTGGAAGGACTGATAGTGAAGCTGAAGCTCTAGTACTTTTGGCTACTTAATGCAAAGAGCAGACTCATTGGAAAAGACCCTGATGCTGGGAAAGATTGAGGGCAGGAGGAGAAGGGAGCCACAGAGGATGAGACGGTTGGATGGCATCACCGACTCAATGGGCATGAGTTTGAGCAAACTCTGGGAGATAGTGAAGGGGAGCCTGGAGGCTGCAGTTCATGAAGTCGCAAAGAGTCGGACATGACTTAGCAACTGAACAGCAACAAAGATAAAATATTTAGTAATAAACTTATAAGGCAAACTTTAAAACTTCTGAAAAACATGAACATAGGCTTAAACAAATGCAGACATCCCTTGTTCCTGGATATTGAGTTAATATAAAAATGTCAAAAGAGAAACTATGGCCATATCCTTTAGTAAAGAAAGTCACTCAGTCGTGTCTGACTCTTTGCAACCCCATGGACTGTAGCCTACTAGGCTCTTCCGTCCGTGGGATTTTCCAGGCAAGAATACTGGAGTGGGTTGCCATTTCCTTCTCCAGGGGATCTTCCTGACCCAGGGACTGAACCCAGGTCTCCTGCATTGTGGCCAGATGCTTTACCATCTGAGCCACCAGGGAAGTCTTATTAAAGCATGCTATAGTTAAAACAGGGTAGTCTTGACACATAAATAATGGAATAGAAGAGAAAAACTAGAAGTTGATTCAAGTACATGTAGAGTTCAGGCATATATGATAAAGCTGTTATGTCAAATTCTCAGGGCAAGATTAGCTTTTCAATGGTCCTAAAGAATTTGCTAGCGATTCAGTGGTTAGGACTCCACTCTGTCACTGCTGAGGGCCTGCATTCAGAAAAAGAAAATGGCCCTCCCTGCAAAATAATGGTGCTGGGTGACTGGATAGCTGGTTGCATGCTCAGTCTCTAAGGTGTATTCTACTCTTTGCAACCCTGTGTACTGTAGCCCACCAAGCTTCTCTGTTCATAGTATTTCCTAGGCAAGAATACTGGAGGGTGTTGCCATTTCCTTCTCCAGGAATTCTTCCTGACCCAGGTATCAAACTTGCATCTCTGCTTTGGCAGGTGGATTCTTTACTGCTGAACCACAAGGCAAGCCCAGATAGCTGGTTAAGAAAATATAAAATTATATTTTTAGTTCATACCATATATAAGAATAAACTACAAATAGATCAGAGAAGTAAATATAACAAGTGAACTAGTAGTACTAAAAGAAATCATGGATCAATTTCTCTAGGAGAAGATAAAGGATTTTGAACTGATTTAAAATGCAGTTTAAGTTAAAAAAAATTGATGAATTTGACTGTGTAAACATTTAAAAATTCGACTCCACATAGTAAAAAGTTTATACAGTTAAAAGACATCCAGGAATGGGACTTCCCTGGTGGTCCAGTGGCAAAGACTCCACACTCCCAATGCAGGGGACCAGAGTTCAATCCCTGGTCAGTGAACTAGATCCCCCATGCGGGAAGTGAAGAGTTTGCGTGCTGAAAGATCCTGCATGCCGCAGCAAAGATCAGAGATCCTGCATGCTGCAGCTAGGAACCAGTGCAGCCACATAAAAACGTGAATATTAAAAAGACAATCAGGGATTCCTTAGTGGTCCATTGATTAGAACTCTGCTTCCACTGCAGAGGGCTGGAGTTCAATCCTTGGTCAGGGAACTGAGATCCCACATGCCCCGAGGTGTGGCACAAAAGGAAAAAAAAAAAAGACAACCAACAACCTGGGAGAAAATACTTGTGACGTACATCACAAATAAAGGACCGATAACTCTAAAATGTAAAGAACTTTTAAAAAAAGAGAACAAAGACTAAAACTGATAAAAAGCAGGAAAAAATCATGAATAGATAGCTCACACAGACACACAAAAGATATGAAATGGACCTTAGACATCTTAGAAAGATGTTCAAGTTTACTCATAATGCTAGAAATGCAACTTAAAATTATACTGAATTGTTTCTCCTTTGTCAGATTGGCCAAAAACTAAAAACTTGGAAATACTTTCTGCGGTAAGTCTGTGGGGAGTAGACACTCTGATATATTGCTGGTAAGGGTTATGGTAATATCTGAGGTTTTGCCCTAGCAGTCCCACCTCTAGGGATTTACCTTGAAGATACACTTCTCACCATACAAAATTATAGATGAACAAGGTTACTACTGTTACATCATTATTTATGATTACAGAATATTCTAAGCAACTTGATTGTCAGTTTCACAATAATGTAAACAACACATAGAAGATTGATTGAATAAACTATGGTACACCCACACAGTGCAGTGCTATGCAGGAGTGAAAAAGAGTGAGGTAGAGCTGGAGAAGGCAATGGCACCCCACTCCAGCACTCTTGCCTGGAAAATCCCATGGATGGGGGAGCCTGATAGGCTGCAGTCCATGGAGTCGCAAAGAGTCAGACACGACTGAGCGACTTCACTTTCACTTTTCACTTTCCTGCATTGGAGAAGGAAGTGGCAACCCACTCCAGTGTTCTTGCCTGGAGAATCCCAGGGACGGCAGAGCCTGGTGGGCTGCCGTCTATAGGGTCGCACAGAATCGGGCACGACTGAAGCGACTTAGCAGCAGCAGCAGAACCCTCTGAACTCATATGGAGTGATTCCCAGGATATATTAATTGAAGAAACCCAGAGTGCAAGAGAGAGTATTTCTCTAAGGTGGAAGGGGAATCAAAATGTTATAAATGTATCTACTCATTTCTGCAATACACACACAAATCATAAATCAGAAAATGATGACATTCATAACATGGTGAGTGGAAAAGATTGGGAATGACATTATTAAACTATGTTAATGTTTACATATTAAAAAATAAAATCAATACTGGTTGGTTAACCTTTGAAATAAAAACAAAAGAACATGACTGTGTTTCAAGTGAATGACTTGAACACAGTATTTTGACTATACCTTTAGTGTAATGACAGAAATAAGGAAATACTGAATTGAAGTTGTATTTTCTGTGTGTCTGTATTTGGCAGTCATATGAATTCTGAAACTATTTCATTTTTATTTGCAAATTGAATAAATGTTTTGAGGTTAATGGAGTTAGATTCCACTGTAGGAGAAAGAGATATGGAAAGGGAAGTACTAGAATGAACCCTGTAGTTGAACTAGAATGACGTTATCAGTGGAACTCCTGACTTTCATATTACTCACAGAAATGTGTATATGAGTGTGTCTATGGACTTCCTATCTCTTTGCTCTGGGATAGCTTCTTGGAAGTAATTATTTACTCCACCTCTCCATCCCAGGGACCTGGGCTTCTTGAACAAATGGCTGTTTATATGTTTGGGGCAGGAAAAAAATATGAGATGAACCTGAAAGTAAGGTAATTCCAGAATGTAGGGTAATGCTCAAAGAACAATGGAGAAACATCAAAAGGGCATAGGATCTATCTTGAATGAGCTCTCACTGTCAAATATGGGAACATTTGAACATAAAGTAATGTTGGTAAAGATTGTAATCCACATGATAAAATATAAATCTGTAAATTCACACTGTGGATTTTCCATTAGTAAATGGGAAAGGCAAAGACATTTCTAACAGTAAAATGCCAATTAATAAGTGGAGAAGGAAAATGGAGTTAGAGAAATCATCTGACAGTTATTGTAGCAGTAATTTGGGTTCCCTGGTGGCTCAGAGGTAAAGGATCTGCTTGCCAGTGCTGGAGATGTGGGTTTAATCTCTGAGTTGGGAAGAGCCCCTGCAGAAGGGAATGGTAACCCACTCCAGCAGTCTCACCTGGGAAATCCTATGGGCAGAAGAGCCTGGCGGGCTGCAGTCCACAGGGTTGCATAGTGTCGGACATGACTGAAGTGCTCGAGCACTCAGCTGTGAATGCTAAGTAAACTTCCCGAGTAAAAACTTGATGAAGAATAGGGTTTTTACATAAGTTCAAAATACTTCCCCACAAAATACTAATTACAAGTGGAAAAATAGTGACTTTACAGGAGAGAAACCTGGCATATCTCACCACTATTAATGGGCAAATTGACTGTGCGTGCCTTTTGATGTGATGCACTTGAGAGGGTCGCTTCTGTGATATTCTGCCAAAAATGCTTAGGCTGAAATTAAACATGAACAAACATGAAACCCAAATAACCAAATAACCGACCTGTAGTCTTCAAAGATGTTATGAACATGAAAGACAAAGATGGAGGGGAAAAATTTAAGGGAGGCTAAAGAGACATTAGCCTTGCTTAATAGCGAAGAGTTGGACGCGACTGACTGACTTCACTTCTTCTTCACTTCAAAGAGACATTACCACTAAAAGTACCAGGTGACCAGACTTTTGTTGCTGTAAGAGATGTTATTGGAATCACTGACAACATGTGAATAAGATTTTATAATAGATGATATCTGTTAATATTAGCATCCTTATTTTGACAATGTCATTGAAGGTACATAGAAGACTGTCCTATTTTTAGGAGATAGACACTTGGGTACTTAGAGGTAAAGAAGCAGCATGTCTGTAATTCTCAAAATTCAGAAAAAAAGATTGCTTGTCTATACATACATAGTAGTAAATACATATACACACTTTTATACTTGAAAGACTAAGAGAAGAGTAAGGTAGATAGGGAGAGGGAATGATAAAGCTTATATGGTAAAATGTTAATAACAGGGAATGTGGGTGAGGAATATTTAAATTTTTTGTACTATTCTGGAAATTGTTATGTAAGTTTGAAATTATTTCAAAATAAGGTAAAAAATGTATTAAATATGCCAAGTTAAATAGAACCTTTAAAAAGAAGGGTGCACTCACTGATTTATCTTCCCCCAGCTGTGCACAAGGAGGAGGTACCACCTTTGCCCATTGTCCTGTTCACAGGGAGAACCTGTCCTAGGAGCAGCTGTCCTGCCTGTAAATCTGCAAATATCTGACTTCCTGTAATGTGGTTATATCTTGTTTATCATTTTGAGCTCAGGAGTGAATTTATCCCTGCAGGTTGTTGATGAGAGAGAATTTTTTGAGATCATGCCCAATTATGCCAAGAACATCATTGTCGGTTTTGCAAGAATGAACGGGAGGACTGTTGGAATTGTTGGCAACCAACCTAAGGTGGCTTCAGGTAGGAGGGAAATGCTCTAGATACAGACCTAAATCGGGGTAGGGGAGCGGATGGGGGCCAGGGCTGCCTGCGCCCACAGTGCCTGTCTTCCTTTTCCTCAGTCAAGGCCTTCTATGGCCAGAAAAACTCAAATAGATGTTGCAAAAGCTCCTTTCTTTCTTAAATTCTCAAAATTAACTTACACATCTGAAAATGCTTCTTTCATGCTTCTCTAGTGTTTTAAATGTTTATGGATTACTTTTTAACTTTTAAGCTCTTTGCTTTTTCAGAGGTCTGCCTTCTGTCCATCTGGTTATGCTATGACTAACCTACTGAACTGTGAGCTCAATGAGGCCAGGGGTGTTGGTGTCTTATTCACAGTCTTATTGCTAGTGCCTTCAGGGGTGCCAGGTACAGAGTTATATGTGACAAGTTAACAGCATCCTGCTGTGCACAATTTTCTGGTGAGATGGCCAAATTTGAATCCCAGCCGGGTGCTGGGGACTGTTTCATGCTCATGCTCAGGGTGGGGCTGGGGACTCTGCTTACCACTTCCCTCCTTACTGTCTTCCTTCTTAGGTTTCCTTTGCATCCCTGTGTGGGATGCATACACTTTTCCTTTTTGACCCAGTCTCAACTTTTGTTTCTGCCATGGCAATTTCTCCTTGTCTTTAGAAAAGGGTTTGTAAAAATGTTTTTTATTGTGGTAAAATATATTAACATAAAATTTGCCATTTTAACCATTTTTTGTGTTAGTGAACTATGGTTGATTTACAGTATTGCAGTTTTTATATACATTTGTGTGTGTGTGTGTGTGTGTGTGTGTGTGTGTGTGTGTGTGATATGTCAGTTCAGTTCAGTTGTTCAGTCATGTCTGACTCTTTGTGACCCCATGGACTGCAGTACACCAAGCCTCTCTGTCCATCGCCAACTCCTAGAGTTTACCCAAGCTCATGTCCATCTAGTCAGTGATGCCATCCAGCCATCTCATCCTCTGTTGTCTCCTTCTCCTGCCACCTTCAATCTTTCCCAGCATCAGGGTCTTTTCCAATGAGTCAGTTCTTTGCATCAGGTGGCCAAAGAATTGGAGTTTCAGCTTCAGCATCAGTCCTTCCAGTGACTATTAGGACCGATTTCCTTTAGAATGGACTGGTTGGATCTCCTTGCAGTCCAAGGGACTCTCAAGAGTCTTCTCCAACACCACAGTTCGAAAGCATCAATTCTTCGACACTCAGCTTTCATTTTAGTCCAACTCTCACATCCATACATGACTACTGGAAAAATCATAGCTTTGACTAGATGGACCTTTGTTGGCAAAGTAATGTCTCTGCTTTTTAATATGCTGTTCAGTTTGGTCATAGCTTTTCTCCCAAGGAGCAAGTGTCTTTTAATTTCATGGCTGCAGTCACCATCTTCAATGATTTTGGAGCCCAAGAAAATAGTCTGTCACTGTTTCCATTGTTTCCCCATCTATTTGCCATGAAGTGATGAGACTGGATGCCATGATCTTAGTTTTCTGAATGTTGAGTTTTAAGCCAGCTTTTTCACTCTCTTTCATTTTCATCAAGAGGCTTTTTAGTTCTTCACTTTCTGCCATAGGGTGGAGTCATCTGTGTATCGTTGAGGTTATTGACATTTCTTCTGGCAGTCTTGATTCCAGCTTGTGCTTCATCCAGCCCAGCATTTCACATAATGTACTCTGCATGTAAGTTGAATAAGCAGGGTGACAATATACAGCCTTGACGTACTCCTTTTCCTATTTGGAACCAGTCTGTTGTTCCATGTCCAGTTCTCACTGTTGCTTCTTGAACTGCATACAGATTTCTCAAGAGGCAGGTCAGGTGGTCTGGTATTCCCATCTCTTGAAGAATTTGTTGTGATCTACATAGTCTAAGGCTTTGGGGTAGTCAATAAGGCAGAAATAGATGTTTTTCCAGAACTCTCTTGCTTTTTCCATGGTCCAATGGATGTTGGCAATTTGGTCTCTGGTTCCTTTGACTTTTCTAAATCCAGCTGGAACATTTGGAAGTTCATGGTTCACATACTGTTGAAGACTGGGTTGGGGAATTTTGAGCATTACTTTGCTAGTTTGTGAGGTGAGTGCAATTGTGTGGTAGTTTGAACATTCTTGGGCATTGCCTTTCTTTGGGATTGGAATGAAAACTGACCTTTTCCAGTCCTGTGGCCACTGCTGAGTTTTCCAAATTTGCTGGCATATTGAGTGGAGCACTTTCACAGCATCATCTTTTAGGATTTGAAATAGCTCAGCTGGAATTCCATCACCCCCACTAGCTTTGTTCATAGCAATGCTTCCTAAGGCCTACTATGGTGAATGGAATTCACTAATGGTGAATGGAATTGTTTCCTCAATTTCTCTTTCTGTTTTCTCATTGTTAGTGTATAGGAATGCAAGGGATTTCTGTGTGTTAATTTTATATCCTGCAACTGTACTATATTCATTGATAAGCTCTAGTAATTTTCTGGTAGAGTCTTTAGGGTTTTCTATGTAGAGGATCATGTCATCTGGAAACAGTGTGAGTTTTACTTCTTCTTTTCCAATCTGAATTCCTTTTATTTCTTTTTCTTCTCTGCTTGCTGTGGCTAAAACTTCCAAAATTATATTGAATAATAGTGGTGAGAGTGGGCACCCTTGTCTTGTTCCTGACTTTAGGGGAAATGCTTTCAATTTTTCACCATTGAGGATAATGTTTGCTGTCTGTTTATCACATACGGCTTTTATTATGTTGAGGTATGTTCATTCTATTCCTGCTTTCCGGAGGGTCTTTATCATAAATGGATGGTGAGTTTTGTCAAAGGCTTTCTCTGCATCTATTGAGATAATCATATGGTTTTTATCTTTCAGTTTGTTAATGTGGTGTATCACATTGATTTGCAGATATTGAAGAATCCTTGTATCCCTGGGATAAAGCCCACTTGGTCATGATGTATGATCTTTTTAATATGTTGTTGGATTCTGTTTGCTAGAATTTTGTTAAGGATTTTTACATCTATGCTCATCAGTGATATTGGCCTGTATGGTGGGTTTTTTTTTTGTGTGACATCTCTGTCTGGTTTTGGTATTTGGATGATGGTGGCCTCATAGAATGAGTTTGGAAGTTTACCTTTCTCTGCAATTTTTTCTGGAAGAGTTTGAGTAGGATAGGTGTTAGCTCTTCTTTAAATTTTTGGTAGAATTCAGCTGGAAGATTTCTGATTACAGTTTCAATTTCTGTGCTTGTGATGCATCTGTTAAGATTTTCTATTTCTTTCTGGTTCAGTTTTGGAAAGTTATATTTTTCTTAGAATTTGTCCATTTCTTCCAAGTTGTCCATTTTATTGGCATATAGTTGCTGACAGTAGTCTCTCACGAGGCTTTGTATTTCTGTGTTGTCTGTTGTGATTTCTCCATTTTCATTTCTAATTTTGTTGATTTCTTCTACCGTTTTTTCTTGATGAGTCTGGCTAATGGTTTGTCTATTTTATTTATCTTCTCAAAGAACCAGCTTTTAGCTTTGTTGATTTTTGCTGTGGTCTCCTTTGTTCCTTTTTCATTTATTTCTGCCTTAATTTTTATGATTTCTTTCCTTCTACTAAGAAAGGGGTTCTTCGTTTCTTCCTTTCTAGTTGCTTTAGGTGTAGAGTTAGGTTATTTATTTGACTTTTCTCTTGTTTCTTGAGGTAAGCTTGTATTACTATGAATCTTCCCCTTAGTACTGCTTTTACTGAGTCCCATAGGTTTTGGGTTGTTGTTTCATTTCATTCATTTCTATGCATATTTTGATTTCTTCTGTGATTTGCTCTTTATTCAGAAGTGTGTTGTTTAGACTCCATGAGTTTGTATTTTTAATAGTTTTTTTCCTGTAGTTGACATTTAATCTTACCGTACTATGATCAGAAAAGATGCTTGAAATGATTTCAATTTTTTTGAATTTACCAAGGTGAGATTTATGGCTTAGGATGTGATCTATCCTGGAGAAGGTTCCGTGTGCACTTGAGAAAAAGGTGAAATTCATTGTTTTGGGGTGAAATGGCCTATAGATACCAATTATGTCTAACTGGTCCACTCTATCATTTAAAGTTTGTGTTTCCTTGCTGATTTTCTGTTTAGTTGATCTATCCATAGGTGTGAGTGGGGTGTTAAAGTCTCCCACTATTATTGTGTTACTGTTAATTTCCCTTTCATACTTGTTAGCATTTGCCTTACATATTGAGGTGCTCCTATGTTGGGTGCATATATATTTATAATTGTTGTATCTTCTTGGATTGACTCTTTGATCATTTATGTAGTGTCCTTCTTTGTCTCATTCCATGGCCTTTATTTCAAGTCTATTATATCTGATATGAGTATTCCTACTCCTGCTTCTTTTGGTCTCCATTTGTGTGAAATATCTTTTTCCAGCCCTTAACTTTCAGTCTGTATGTGTCCCTTGTTTTGAGGTGGGTCTCTTGTAGACAGCATATATAGAGGTCTTGTTTTTCCATTTAGCCAGTCTTTGTCTTTTGGTTGGGGCATTCAACCCATTACATTTAAGGTGATTATTGATAAGTATGATCCCGTTGCCATTTACTTTGTTTTGAGTTTGAGTTTATACCCTCTTTCTGTGTTTCCTGTCTAGAGAAAATCCTTTAGCATTTGTTGAAGAGCTGGTTTGGTGTTGCTGAATTCTTTCAGCTTTTGCTTGTCTGTAAAGCTTTTGATTTCTCCTTCATATCTGAATGAGATCCTTGCTGGGTATAGTAATCTGGGTTGTAGGTTTTTCTCTTCCATCACTTGAAGTATGTCCTGCCATGCTCTTCCGGCCTGAAGAGTTTCTATTGAAAGATCAGCTGTTATCCTTATAGGAATCACCTTGTGTGTTATTTTTTGTTTTTCCCTTGCTGCTTTTAATATTTATTCTTTGTGTTTGATCTTCACTAATTTGATTAATATGTGTCTTGGGGTGTTGTGCCTTGGGTTTATCCTGTTTGGGACTCTCTTGGTTTCTTGGACTTGGGTGGCTATTTCCTTCCCTATTTTAGGGAAATTTTCAACTATTATCTCCTCAATATTTTCTCATGGTCTTTCTTTTTGTTGTCTTCTTCTGGGACTCCTATGATTTGAATGTTGGGGCATTTTACATTGTCCCAGAGGTCTCTGAAGTTGTCCTTATTTCTTTTAATTCTTTTTTATTTTTTCCTCTCTGCTTCATTTATTTCCACTCTATCTTCCACCTCACTTATCCTATCTTCTGCCTCTGTTATTCTACTGTTGGTTGCCTCCAGAGTGTTTCTGATCTCAGTGATCGCATTATTCATTATTGCTTGACTTTTTTTTCCTTCTAGGTCCTTGTTAAACATTTCTTGCATCTTCTCAATCCTTGTTTCCAGGCTATCTGTAACTCCATTTTGTTTTAAAGATTTTGCATCATTTTTCCTATCATTATTCTGAATTCTTTTTCAGGTAGACTCCCTATCTCCTCATCTTTTGTTTAGTTTGGTGGGCATTTATCATGTTTCTTTACCTAGTGAATATTTCTCTGCCTTTTCATCTTGTTTAGATTGCTGTGTTTGGGGTGGCCTTTCTGTAAGTTTGTGGTTCCTCTTTATTTTGGAGGTTCTCCCCTGTGGATGGGGTTGGACGAGTGGCTTGTCAAGGTTTACTGACTAGGGACGCTTGCCTCAGTGTTCTGGTGCGTGGAGCTGGATCTCTTCTCTCTGGAATGTAATGAAGTGTCCAGTTGTGAGTTTTGAGATGTCTATGGGTTTTGTGTGACTTTGCGCAGCCTGCATATTAATGCTCAGGGCTATGTTCCTGCATTGCTGGAGAATTAGTGTGATATGTCTTGCTCTGGAACTTGTTGGCTCTTGGGTGGAGCTTGGTTTCAGTGTAGATATGGAGGCTTTTGGATGAGCTCTTGTCGATTAATGTTCCCTGGAGCCAGGAGTTTTCTGGTGTTCTCAAGTTTTGGATTTAAGCCTCCTGCCTCTTGTTTTCAATCTTATTCTTACAGTAGCCTCAGGAATTCACCATCAATATTGCACCGATGATAAAATATCGAGTTTAATGGAGGAAAGATTCTCCACTATGAAGGATATCCAGAGAGGTTCACAGAGTTACATGGAGAAGAGAAGAGGGAGGAGTGAGATAGAGGTGACCAGGAGAAGAGGGGGAATCAAAAGAGGAGAGAGCAGTCCAGCCAGTAATCAGTTCCGTATGTGCTCTCCACAACCTGGAACACCCAGAGAAGTTCACAGAGCTACATAGAGAAGAGAAGAGGGAGGAAGGAGATAGATGTGACCAGGAGGAGAAGATAGGGAGTCAGAAGGAGAGAGATTTAGCCAGTAATCAGTTCCCAAAGTGTTCTCCACAGCCTGGAATACCGAAAGAGATTCACAGAGTTGGGTAGAGAAGAGAAGGGTAGGGAGGAGATAGAGGTGACCTGGGGGAGAAAAAGGAGAGTCAAAAGGGGGAGAGGGCAATCAAGCCAGTAATGACACTCCTAAGTTAAAATGGGTACTGAAGATTGGCTTCTTAAAGGTACAAAATTGATAACACATACAAAAAAACAAAGATCAAAAATCTGGAGTAGAGGTTAGACTCTCAAAAATTCAATATTAAAAAAACAAAACAAAATCAGAAAAATTATAAAAAATATATATGAATTTTGCTTTAAAAATAGGGTTCTTTTTTTTTCCAAGGTAGTAGTAGGTTATAGAAATGAAAAGTAATGGAGTAACAAAGGAATTAAAATTTAAAAAATGATAATAGTAAAATATACCTAGGAATTTCTCTGGAGCTGTTGTAGGCAGTGTGGGGTCATTCAGTTTCAGATAGTTCCTTGTTCTAGCTTATACTTCTTCTCAAGGTCTGCAGGCCCCTTCCAATGTAGTTGGTCCTAACTACAGGGTTTTAATCTATTGTACCTGTCACTTCCAAAGCGGTTCCATCTGTTTATTTTGGCTTCTTCTGTTTGCAAGTCTCTTCAGTGTCTAATTTCCGCCCTGACACAAGGGGGTGGAGGTGGTCACTTATTTAGGCTCACTTGTTCAGTTGTGCTGTGGGAAGGGAGGAACACTGCAAACAAGTATCACTGACATGTGTGGGGAGTGTTTGCAGTGTCTGGGACACACTGGGTTTGCCCCCACTCACAGCATGTGTGCTTTCCCAGTCTACCCTGCTCAGGCTTCAGGTTGATCTGCAGGGGAACTGTCTAAAGCGGGCCTTGGGTTGCGTGCAGGTCCCAGATTTAAGCTGCTCCAGTTCAGATTCTCAGGTATTCCGCAAAGGCACAGACTCAGTTGGGCCTGCATTTTGTGCCCTTCCCAGGTCCGAGGAGCTCAGGCAACCAAATGCTTGGTGAGCGCACTCTTCCCAGGTGGGGCGGTGCATCTTATCACCTCCCTGGTCCCAGCCACTTGGTTTCCTGAGTGCGCAGTGGGAACGCTGTCTCAGGTGTGCCGCATGTCTCCTCTGGGGAGCTGATCTCTGACTGCAACCTTTCTGGTGGATGTCAACTGTCACGATCCCTGGAAGAGTTGGTTAGCAACTGGGGGCCTCCTCAGTTTGGTGGAGGATGCCGTCTCTGGGGCAGAGATTGCCCCTCTCCCTCCAGCTCCGGTGGTTGCCTGCCTGCCTCTCTGCCTCCAGTGGGGAATGGGCCAGTCCGCAGCCAGCTAGCTCTCCTCTGTTATCTGTTCAGTCCTTTGTTCTGTGAGTGGGCCTGGCAGTGCCTTAGGTTAGAGCTTTTCGCAGGAAAGGTCTCTCTTTCTCTCTCTCTCTCTCTTTTTTTTTTCTCTCTAGCTATCCCACAGTTTGGGTTGCTACCTCAGGTTAGCTCCCTCAGACTGTCCTCAGGGCATTCAGGCCCAGTCCTTGCCCTAAGCAATGCAGCCCATGCCTCCCTGTTCAGCCCCTGCTCGCTGGTGGCAGATGCAAGCGTCTGGGCTACTTTACTGCTGGGACTTGCAGTTAGGTGTGTACTATGTGAGTTTTATTTATTTATTTTTTCCTCCCAGTTATGTTGCCCTCTGAGATTCCAAAACTCCCCACAGACCCGCCGGTGAGAGGGTTTCCTGGTGTTTGGAAACTTCTCCTCTTTCACAACTCCCTCCCTGGGACAGGTCTCCGTCCCTAACTCTTTTGTCTCCTTGTTTATCTTTTATATTTTGCCCTACCTCCTTTTGAAGACAGTGGGCTGCCTTTCTGGGTGCCTGGTGTCCTCCGCCAGCATTCAGAAGTTGTTTTGTGGAATTTGCTCAGCGTTCAAATGATCTTTCGATGAATTTGTGGGGGAGAAGGTGGTCTCCCTGTCCTATTCCTCTGCCGTCTTAGGACCGCCCCCCGAACTTTATTCTTTTGTGTGTGGAAACTTAGTTATCCCAGCATCATTTGCTGAAGAGAGTATTCTTTTCCTATTGAATGGACTTGACATTTTTGTCAGAAATCAATGGTCTAGAGATGTATAAATTTATTTCTGATTTTTCAATACCGTTCCTTTTGTCTACATGTCTGTCCAAATGCTGGTATTACATTGTTCTGATTACTGTAGGTTTCTAGTAAGTTTTAATAGTGGGAAGTGTGAGTCTTCTTGTGCTGTTCTTTTTCAAGATTATTTTGTAGCCCTCTTGCAGTTCCATATGAATTTGACTATTGATTGGCCTTTATATTTTTGCAAAAAAGGATGTTGGAAGTTTGATGGTGAGTGCAGTGTGTCTATTGATCACTTAGTGTACTATTGACATTTTAACTATGTAAACTCTTCTGACCCATGAACACAGGATGTCTTTTCATTTATTTTGGTCTTCTTTTATTTCTTCAGCAGTATTTTGAAGTTTTTACTGCATAAGTCTTTGAGTAACCTCTTGGTCAAGTTACTCCTGACTGTTTTATTCTTTTAGATGCTATTGTAAATGGAATTCCTTTTTTGGTTTCCCTTTCAGATTGTTCGTTATTGGCAGATAAAAGGCCAAGTATGCACCTGCTTTTGGTTTCCTGATCTTGTAACCTGCAACTTTGCTGAAATTATTACCTTGAATAGCTTTCTTGTAAATTTTCTGGAATTTTCTATACATAGGATCATATTTATGCAAATAAAAATAGTTTTACTTCTTCCTCTCCAACTTGGGTGCCTTTTTTTTATTAACTGCTCTGGCTGGAACTTCAGCACAGTGTTGAATGGCAGTGGTACTAGTGTGCATCCTTGTCTTGTTCCTGATCCTAGGGTGAGAATTTTGTGTTTCAAGGCTTCCCTGGTGGCTCAGAGGTTAAAGCATCTGCCTGGAATGCTGGAGACCCGGGTTCGATCCCTGGGTTGGGAAGATCCCCTGGAGAAGGAAATGGCAACCCACTCCAGTACTCTTGCCTGGAGAATCCCATGGAGGGAGGAGCCTGGTAGGCCATAGTCCATGGGGTCGCAAAGAGTCGGACACGACTGAGCGACTTCACACTTCACACACTTCACACATTGAATAGGATGTTAGCTGTAAGTTTTTGTACATGGTCATGATGTTCGGGAAATTTCCTTCTGTTTGTAGTTTTCTGAGTGTTTTTCATGAAAGGTGATAGATTTTGTCAAATGCCTTTTCTGTGTCAATTGAGATGATCAAGTAGGTTTTGTCCTTTGTTGTATTAATGTGGTATATCATACTGATTGATTTTTTTGGTATATTGAACCACTTTTGCATTTCTGTAGGTTTTAATAAACATGTAATGATATGTATCTACCATTTGCAGCACCATACTAAATGGTTTCACTTGCCTTAAAAATCCTCTGCCTATTCATGACTCCCTTAGCCATAACCCTGATAGCCTGATAACCACTGACAGTCACTCATGCGTCTATTATTTCTATAGTTTTCCAAAATTTTGCAAAATACTGTATAGTTAGAACCACACATAATGTAGATTTTTTGGATCAGGCCCTTCCAACTTGTTATATGGGAGAAGCTGGCCTGATAAAGCTTTTTACTCCGTGATTCAAGTTTCCTCCATGTGTTGTCATTGCTTAATATCTGATTTCTTTTTAGCATTAATATTACATTGTCTGGTTATATTACAGTTCATTTTTCTATTAACCTACTGAAAAATGTCTTCGCTGCTTTTAAGTTTTGGCAGTTATGAATAAAGCTGCTAAAAATACGTATGCAAGTTTTTATGTGGACATGCATAAGTTTTCACCTCATTGGGTAAATATGGAGGAACATGATGGCTGGCTCAAAAAAGTAAGAGTGTGTTTAGCTTGTAAGTAAACTTGTAAGTATGTTTATTTTGCCAAAGTGTCTTCTAGAGTGGCTGTACTAATTTGCATCCCTACCAGCAGTAAGAAGAGTTCTCTTGCTCCACATCTTTTTTCAGGATTTGGAGTCAGTGTTCTGAATTTTGGCTGTTCTGATAGGTGTGTAGTGGTATCTCATTATAATTTGCATTTCCTTGATGACGTATGATGTAGAACATATTTTCATATGCTTATTTGCCATGTCTGTGTTTTCTTTGGTAAGGGATCTGTTCAGGTCTTTTGCCCATTTTTTTAATTGGGTTGTGTTCTTATTGTTGAGTTTGTTTGATCTAAATATATAGAGGTAAACTGAAACAAGCTCAAGAAAATGAGTTTATTCAGGAATAGCAGAGGAACTGTAA
The DNA here is from genome assembly GCF_023091745.1 of Budorcas taxicolor. Taxonomy (NCBI): domain Eukaryota; kingdom Metazoa; phylum Chordata; class Mammalia; order Artiodactyla; family Bovidae; genus Budorcas; species Budorcas taxicolor. The sequence goes on along the minus strand of NC_068910.1, from coordinate 196,944,826 downwards.
TTTAGGACAAGCAAACTGTAGCAAGTGACAGATGAGTCCATTGAGGGTTTGGGGCAGGTTGTATTTATGGACAAGGAATGTAAAGAGGGGAGAGTGCAGTTAGAGTCAGTTAAAATAAACAACAAATGGAGACCAGCCTTGAAAACTTCCTGAGCAGACAAAAATCAGTTTAGCCACAGAAACAAAACTCAGTTCAGCCCCCTCTTTGAGTCCAACCCGACCTGGGTCATCTCCCGTTTTTAAAGTTCCTGAGTTTGATATGAGACAGCCCCTGGTCAACCCCCTGTCATCTGAGAAAATTTTGGCACTATTGGTGTTCAATAAATCAGGCATTTTAGAGAAATCAGTTTTTTAGTCTTTAAGTTTTTTCTCCCTGAGGACAAATGTATGTGATTCTCCATTTTATGTCCTCTCCATTTTATATCCTGTTTTAGACTGACATTCTTTCACAAGTTTTAAGAGTTCTTTGTATATGTTAGATAGCAGGCTTTTGTCAGACTGTGTGTTTTGTAAGTATTTTCTCCCAGTCTGTGATTGTCTTCTTGTATTCTGGATAGTGTCTTTCACAGAGGAGAAATTTTAATTTTAAGTCCTGCATACCAATTATTTCTTTCATGGATCATGCCTTTGAAAGTAGAGTATCTAAAAAGTTAACTGCCATACCCAGGGTCACCTAAGTATTCTCCCATGTTGTCTTCTACGGGTTTTATAGTTTTGTGTTTTACATTTAGGTCTGTGAATCCATTTTGAGTTAGTTATTTGTGAAAGGTATAAGGTTTGGGTCTACATCAGTTTTTTTGGATAGGGATGTTTCAGCATCATTTGTTAAAAAGACTGTCTTTCTTCCATTGTATTACCTTTGATCCTTTGTCAAAGATTAGTTTATTATATTTATGTAGGTCTGTTTCTGGACTCTTTTGTTCCGTTGATTTGTTTCACCAATACCATACCTCATTTAACCAATACCATACCGCTTGATGATATTGAGTCTTTCTATCCATGAACATGGAATATCTCTTCACTTATTTAGATTTTTGAGTTTTTTAATCTTTGTAAACTCTACATAAGAGTTTTGTAATCTTCCTCATATAGATCTTGTATATGTTTTGTTAGATTTATGTCTATATATTTCTTTCTGGCAGAGGGGTGTGTGCTAATGTAAATGGTATTGTGTTGTTACTAATAGTTTCAAATTCATTGCTGGTATATAGAAAAGTGATTTACTTTAGTAAATTCACTTTGGATCCCACAGCTTTGCTGTAATTATTAGTTTCAGCAGTATTTTTGTTCTATAGGATTTTCCACGTAGACAATCATGTCATCTGTAAACAAAGTTAGATTTCTTCCTTCCCAGTCTGTACGGCTTCTATATATTTTCTTTTCTTGGTTTGTTGTATTAGCCAGGACTTCCAGTACAGTTTTTAAAAGGAGTGGTGGCGCATGTGGTCTTCGATCTTTGTTGGCAGCATAGGTCTTCAGTTGGGGCATAAGAACTCTTAGATGCAATATGTGAACTCTTAGTTGTAGCATGTGGGATCTAGTTCCCTGACCAGGGATCAAACCTAGTCCACCTGGATTGGGAGCATGAAGTCTTAGCCATTGGACCACCAGGGAAGTCTGTTTTTCAGATGTTGAATCAGCCTTGCATACCTGGGGTAAATCCCATCTGGAAGTAGTGTATAATTATTTTTGTCTATTACTGAGTTTGATTTGTTAAATATTTTGTTGAGGATTCTTGCATTTATGCTTGTGAGAGACACTGGTCTGTAGTTTTCTTGTAATGTTGTTTCAGTATTAGGGTGATGATGGCCTCATAGAATGAGTTAGGAAATATTCTCTCTGATTGTATCTTCTAGAAGACATCATAGAGAACTGGTGCAATTTCATTTTTAAAGGTTTTGTAGAATTCTCCAAAGAACCTTTTTGGAGTGCGCTTTTTGTTGTTACTGTTTTATTTTTTGGCTACACCACATGACTTACACAATCTTAGGTTTCCTGACCAGGGGTTGAACACAGGCCCTGGCAATGAAAGTGTGGAGTCATAACCACTGGACTGCCAGGGCACCCCTGAATTTTTTTTTTAAATCATGTAAGAAATAAAAAGTGGCATTACAGTAATAATGCCAGAAATAATAACCAGAAATACAGTAATAATGACTTTCATTTTCCCCATGTAGTTATCTTTACTGGAGATCTTGATTTCTTTATACGGTTTTGTGATACCATCTACTATCTTTTTATTTCAACCTGGTGGGCTTGCTTTACCATTTTTTGTAGGGCAGGCATAGTGGTAACAAACTCTTCGGCTTGTTTATCTAGAAATGTCTTAATTTGTCCCTCATTTTTGAAGGACAGCTTGCCAAGTGTAGACTTCTTGGTTGAGATTTTACTTTTTCAGCACTTTGTTTCTTAAATTTTTAATTAAAGTATATTTATTTGCTGTATAATATATTATAGTATACAATATAGTAATTCACAATTTTTAAAGGTTATAATTTAAAAATATTTATAGTTATAAAATATTGACTGCATTCACTATGTTATACAGTGTATCCCATAGCTTACGTTATACCTTGTGTCTCTTACTCTCTTACCCCTATATTGCTCCTCCTGTCTTATTTCTCCCCATTGACAACCACTAGTTTGTTGTCTACATCTGTGTCTGATTCTTTTTGGTTGTATACACTAGTTTGTTATATTTTTTAGATTCCATATATAAGTGATATACAGTATTTGTATGATACTGGCTTACTTCGCTTAGTATAATGCTCTCCAAGTCCATCCATGTTGCCACAAATGGCAAAATTTCATTCTTTGTATGTCTGAGTAGTAGTCCATTATATGTATGAGTGTTAGCCACTCAGTCATATCTGACTCTTTTGACCCAGTGGACTGTAGCTGGCCAGGCTCTTCTGTCCATGTTATTCTCCAGGCAAGAATACCGGAGGAATAGTCATTCCTGTTTCCAGGTGATCTTCCCAACCCAAGGATGAACCCAGGTCTCCCACATTGCAGGCAGATTCTTTACTGTATGAGCCACCAGGGAAGCCCATTATACATATATACCATTTTTCTCCATCTGTTCATCTGTTGATTACTTAGGTTGCTTACATATCTTGACAATTATAAATAATGCTGCTGTGAACATTGGAGTGCATGTATCGTTTTGAATTAGTGGTGGTTTTTTTTTTTTGGATACATACTTAGGAGTGGAAATTACTAGGGCAGAAGCACTGAATAGACATTTTTCCAGAGAAGAAATACAAATGGCAAACATGCCCATGAAAATATCCTCAACCTCGCTAATCATCAGGGAAATGAAAAGTCAAACCCACAATGAAATATCACCTCACACCTGTCAGAATAGCTATCATCAAAATGAACACAAATAAATGTTGGCAAAGATGTGGAGAAAAAGGAGCCCTTGTATACTATTAGTGGGAATGTATATTGGTATAGCCACTATTCAAAACAGTATGGAGGAGTCTCAAAATACTAAAAAATAAAACTACTATTAAAAAAAATAGGAGGAGCAAAGACTGCCGCCACATTCTGCCTAGCAATCTGTCTGCTGCAGACACTGGGGTATCCCTCCAGCACCTTGCTTCAGAGAGGGGAGGATCCAGTGATGAGTCTGTGGCTTGGAAGAGCGTCTTCACCTGACCACGCCAGGCACCTCGATCTCAGACCTTCAACCTCCAGCACAAGATCAAGCCCTGAGCCTTTAGAGTGGAAGCACTGACTCCAAGACCATGGACTACCAGAGAACTAACCCTGCTGCTGCTGCTGCTAAGTCGCTTCAATCGTGTCCGACCGTGTGACCCCATAGACGGCAGCCCACCAGGCTCCCCTTTCCCTGGGATTCTCCAGGCAAGAACACTGGAGTGGGTTGCCATTTCCTTCTCCAGTGCATGAAAGTGAAAAGTGAAGGTGAAGTCATTCAGTTGTGTCCGACTCCCAGCGACCCCATGGACTGTAGCCCACCAGGCTCCCCCATCCATGGGACTAACCCTAGGGAGTATCAAATAGTGAGAACTCATGCAAAGGAAACCTCTTGAATACAAGACCCAGCATCACCCAACAACCAGTAGCCCCCTGTGCAGGATGCCTCATCTAAACAACAAACAAAAGGAAAATATCACTCAGCCTTGCCCATCAGATGAAAAACAAACAAATAAAAGCACAGCACAAATCTCACCTATACAAAGCTTACACAAACCACTGGCCCAAACTTAAGAAGGCCGAAACCAAAAGAAAGAAAGAATTCAGCCTTGAAGCCTGGGAAAAGGAAACCTGAAACACAATAAGTTAAAAAAAAATAATGAAAAGGCAGAGAAATACTACACAAATGAAGGAACAAACTAGAAATGCAGAAGTCCAAATAAATGAAGAGGAAATAGGCAAACCACCTGAAAGAGAATTCAGAATAATGATAGTAAAGATGATCAAAAACCTTGATAAAAGAATGGAGAAAATGTAAGAATCAATTAACAAAGACCTAGAAGAATAAAGAATAAATATACAGAGACAGACAACACAATTACTGAAATTAAAAACACTTAAGAAAAAATCAATAGCAGAACATCTGAAGCAGAAGAACAAATAAGTGAGCTGGAAGATAAAATGGTGGAAATAACTTCTGTACAGCAGAATAAAGTAAAAAAAAAATGAAGTGAGGATTGTATCAGAGACCTCTGGGACAATATCAAATGCACCAACATTCAAATTATAGGGGTCCCAGAAGAAGAAGAGAAAAAGAAAGGGTATGGGAAAATTTTTGAAGACATTATCATTGAAAATTTCCCCAACAAGGAAAAGGAAATAGTTAATCAAGTCCAAGATGCGCAAAGAGTCCCATACAGGATAAACCCAAGGAAAAACATGCCAAGACACATACTAATCAAGCTAACAAAGACTAAACACGTAGAAAGAATATTAAAAGCCACAAGGGAGAAGCAGCAAGTAACATACAAGGGAAACCCCATACGCTTAACAGATATCTTTCAGCAGAAACTCTGCAGGCCAGAAGGGAATGGCAGCATATATTTAAAGTACCGAAAGGAAAAAATCTACAACCAAGATTATTGTACCCTGCAAGGGTCTCATTCAAAATTGATGGAGAAATCAAAAGCTCTTCAGACAAGCAAAAATTAAGAGAATTCAGTACAACCAAATTAGCTTTACAACAAATGTTAAAGGGACTTATCTAGCCAAGAAATACAAGAGAAGAAAAAAGATCTACAAAATCAACCCCAAACAGTTAAGAAAATGGCAGTCAGTTCAATTCAGTTCAGTTCAGTTGCTCAGTCATGTCCGACTCTTTGCAACCCCATGAATTGCAGCACGCCAGGCCTCGCTGACCATCACCAACTCCCGGAGTTCACTCAAACATCCATTGAGTCGGTGATGCCATCCAGCCATCTCATCCTCTGTCATCCCCTTTTCCTCCTGCCCCTAATCCCTCCCAGCATCAGAGTCTTTTCCAATGAGTCAACTGTTCGCATGAGGTGGCCAAAGTACTGGAGTTTCAGCTTTAGCATCATTCCTTCCAAAGAACACCCAGGACTGATCTCCTTTAGAAAGGACTGGTTGGATCTCCTTGCAGTCCAAGGGACCCTCAAGAGTCTTCTGCAACACCACAGTTCAAAAGCATCAATTCTTCGGCACTCAGCTTTCTTCACAGTCCAACTCTCACATCCATACATGACCACTGGAAAAACCATAGCCTTGACTGGATGGACCTTTGTTGGCAAAGTAATGTCTCTGCTTTTTAATATGCAATAGGAACATATATATCAGTAGCTACTTTAAATGTAAATAGATTAAATACTCCAACCAAAAGACACAGACTGGCTAAATGGATACAAAAACAAGACCCATATATATGCTATCTATAAGAAACCCGCTTTAGACCTAAAGACACATACAGACTGAAAGTGAGAGGATGGTAAAATATGTTCCATGCCAATAGGAAGGAAAAGAAAGCTGGAGTAGCAGTCCTCATATCTGACAATTAGACCTTAAAGAATATTACAAGAGATAAGAAAGGACAGTACATTATGATCAAGGGATCAATCCAAGAGGAAGACATAACAATTATAAATATTTATGCACCCAACACAGGAGCACCTCAATACATAAGACAAACACTAATAGACATAAAAGGAGAAATGGACAGTAACACAATAATAGTAGGAGACTTTAACACCACACTCACACCAATAGACAGATCATCACAACAGAAACTTAGTAAGGAAATACAAGACTTAAATGATACATTAGATGAGATGGATCTCATTGATATCTGCAGGACATTCCAACCAAATGCAGATGAATACACCTTCTCAAGTGCACATGGAACATTCTACAGGATGGACGACATCTTGAATCACAAATCAAACCTCAGTAAATTTAAGATAATTGAAATCGCATCAAGCATCTTCTCCAACCACAACGCTATGAGACTAGATATCAATTACAAGAGAAAAACTGTAAGAAATACAAGCACCTCGAGAGATTAAGCAACACATTTGTAAATATCAACAGATTACTGAAGAAATCAAAAGGGAAATAAAAAAATTTCTAGAAACAAATAACAATGAAAACACGACAACTCAAAACCTATGGGATGTACCAAAAGCAGTTCTAAGAGGGAAGTTTATAGCAATACAATCCTACCTCAAGATACAAGAAAAACATTGAATAGACAATGTAACTTTACACCTAAAACAACTGGAAAGAGAACAATCCCCCTCCCCCCCACCCCGCCCCTGCAAATTAGTAGAAGGAAAGAAATCATAAAGATCCTAGCAGAAATAAATGAAAAACAGTGAAAGAAACAGTCAGGTCAGTCGCTCAGTTGTGTTTGACTCTTTGCGACCCCATGAATCGCAGCACGCCAGGCCTCCCTGTCCATCACCATTTTCCCAGAGTTCACTCAAACTCATGTCCATTGAGTTGGTGAGATGCCATCCAGCTATCTCATCCTCTGTCATCCCCTTCTCCTCCTGCCCCCAATCCCTCCCAGCATCAGAGTCTTTTCCAATGAGTCAACTGTTCACACGAGGTGGCCAAAGTACTGGAGTTTCAGCTTTAGCATTGTTCCTTCTAAAGAACACCCAGGGCCAATCTCCTTTTGAATGGACTGGTTGGATCTCCTTGCAGTCCAGGGGACTCTCAAGAGTCTTCTCCAACACCACAGTTCAAAAGCATCAATTCTTCAGTGCTCAGCTTTCTTCACAGTCCAACTCTAAGCTTAATAGAACTAAAAGCTCATTCTTTGAGAAGATAAGTAAAACTGACAAACCTTTAGCCAGACTCATCAAGAAAAAAAGAGAGAAGAATCAAATCAACAAAATTAGAAAAAGGAGAGGTTACAACAGACAATGCAGAAATACAAAGGATTATAAAAGACTATTATGGAAAACTATGGGCTTCCCTGGTGGCTCAGAGGTTAAAGCGTCTGCCTGCTATGTAGGAGACCTGGGTTCGATCCCTGGGTCAGGAAGGTCCCCTGGAGAAAGAAATGGCAACCCACTCCAGTATTCTTGCCTGGAGAATCCCATGGACGGAGGAGCCTGGTGGGCTACAGTCCACGGGGTCGCAAAGATTCGGACACGACTGAGCGACTTCACTTCACTTACGGACAACTATATGGGAATAAAATGGATAATCTGGAAGAAATGGACAGATTCTTAGAAAAGTTCAATTTCCCAAGACTGAACCAGGAAGAAATAGAAATTATGAACAACCCAATTACAAACACTGAAATTGAAACTGTGATCAAAAATCTCCCCCAAAACAAAAGCCCCGGACCAAATGGCTTCCTTCACAGGAGAATTCTATAAAACATTTAAAGAGCTAATGCCTATCCTTCCAAAATCTTTCAAAAAATCGCAGAGGAAGGAACACTTCCAAACTCGCTCTATGAGGCCATCATCACCGTGATACCAAAAACAGACAAAGACAGCACAAGCTACAGGCCAATATCACTGAAGAACATAGATGCAAAAATCCTCAACAGAATTTTAGCAAACAGAATTCAGCAACACACTGAAAAGCTCATACATCATGATCAAGTTGGGTTTATTCTTGCAAGGATTCTTCAATATATTCCAATCAATCAATTTGAGAAACCATATTAACAAATTGAGAGATAAAAACCATATGATAATCTCAATAGATGGAGAAAAACCTTTGACAAAATTCAGCACCCATTTATGATTAAAACTCTTCAAAAAATGGGCATAGAAGGAACCTACTTCAACATAGTAAAGGCCAAATATGAGAAACCTACAGCAAACATTATTCTCAATGGTGAAAAACTGAAAGCAATCCCCTTAAGAATAGGAACAAGACAAGGGTGTCAACTTTCTCTACTGTTATTCAACATAGTTCTGAAAGTCCTGGCTACAGCAATCAGAGAAGAAAAAGAAGTAAAAAGAATCCAGATTGGAAAAGAAGAAATAACGTGCTCACGGTATGCAGATTACATAATACTGTACATAGAAAACCCTAAAGATAGTATCAGAAAATTACTAGAGCTAATCAGTGAATTTAGCAAAGTGCAGGATACAAAATCAATACACAGAAATCACTTGCATTTCTGTATACTAACAATGAAAAATCAAAAAGAGAAATTAAGGAATCAATCCTATGCACTATTGCAACAAAAAGAATTAAATATCTAGGAATAAACTTACTTAAGGAGACAAAAGAACTGTCCACATAAAATTGTAAGACACTGATGGAAGAAATCGAAGATGACATAAACAGATGGGGAGATATTCCATGTTCCTGGGTAGGAAGAATCAATATTGTGAAACTGACTATACTACCAAAGGCAATCTACAGATTCAGTGTGAACGTTATCAAATCACCAATGGCATTTTTGACAGAAATAGAACAAAAAATTTCACAATTCATATGGAAACACAAAAGCCCCTGAATAGCCAAGGCAGTCTTGAGAAAGAAGAATGGAGCTGGAGGAATCAACCTTCTTGACTTCAGATTATACTACAAAGCTACAGTCATCAAGACAGCATGTTACTGGCACAAAAACAGAAATATGGACCCATGGAACAAGATAGAAAGCCCAGAAATAAACCCATGCACCTATGGGTACCTTATTTTTGACAAAGAAGGCAAGAATATACAACGGGGGAAAGACAGCCTCTTCAATAACTGGTGCTGGGAAAACTGGACAGCTATGTGTAAGAGAATGAAATTAGAACACTTCCTAACACCATACACAAAGATAAACTCAAAATGGATTAAAGACCTAAATGCAAGACCAGAAACTATAAAACTCTTAGAGGAAAACATAGGCAGAATACTTGATGACATAAATCAAAGCAAGATCTTCTTATGACCCACCTCCTAGAGTAATGGAAATAGAAACAAATGTAAACAGGTGGGACCTGATTAAACTTAAAAGCTTTTGTACAGCAGAGGAAACTAAGGCTGGTGAAAAGACAGCCTTCAGAATGGGAGAAAATAACAGCAAATGAAACAATGACAAAGGATGAATTTCCAAAATATACAAGCAGCTCATAGAACTCAATGCCAGAAAATCAAACAACCCAATCAAAAAGTGGGAAAAAGACCTAAACAGACGTTTCTCCTAAGAAGACATACTGTTGGCTAACAAACACATGAAAAGATGCTCAACATTGCTCATTATTAGAGAAATCCAAATCAAAACTACAATGAGATATTGCCTCACACTGGTCAGAATGGCCATCATCAAAAAGTCTACAAACAATAAATGCTGGAGAGGGTGTGGAGAAAAGGGAACGCTCTTGCACTGTTGGTAGGAATGTAAATCGATACAGCCACAATGGAAGATGGTATGGAGATTCCTTAAGAAACTAGGAATAAAACCACCATATGACCCAGCAATCCCACTCCTAGGCATCTACCCTGAGGAAACCAAAATTGAAAAAGACACATGTATCTCATTGTTCATTGCAGCAGTATTTACAATCGCTAAAACATGGAAGCAACCTAGATATCCATCAACAGATGAATGGATAAAGGAGTTGTGGTAAATATACACAATGGAATATTACTCAGCCATAAAAAGGAAAGCATTTGAGTCAGTTCTGATGAGGTGGATGAACCTAGAACCTATTATACAGAGTGAAGTGAGTCAGAAAGAGAAAGGTAAATATCGTAGTCTAACACATATATTATCACCCTGTTTATTTAACTTATATTCAGAGTACATCATGAGAAATGCTGGGCTGGAAGAAGCACAAGCTGAAATCAAGATTGCCGGGAGAAATATCAATAACCTCAGATATGCAGATGACACCGCCCTTACGGCAGAAAGTGAAGAGGAACTAAAAAGCCTCTTGATGAAAGTGAAAGAGGAGAGCGAAAAAGTTGGCTTAAAGGTCAACATTCAGAAAACAAAGATCATGGCATCTGGTCCCATCACTTCATGGCAAATGGATGGGGAAACAAACAGTGGAAACAGTGTCAGAGTTTATTTTTCTGGGCACCAAAATCACTGCAGATGGTGATTTCAGCCATGAAATTAAAAGACACTTACTCCTTGGAAGAAAAGTTATGACCAACCTAGATAGCATATTGAAAAGCAGAGACATTCCTTTGCCAACAAAAGTCCGTCTAGTCAAGGCTATGGTTTTTCCATTGGTCATGTATGGATGTGAGAGTTGGACTGTGAAGAAAGCTGAGCGCCAAAGAATTGATAGTTTTGAACTGTGGTGTTGCAGAAGACTCTTGAGAGTCCCTTGAACTGTAAGGAGATCCAACCAGTCCATTCTAAAGGAGATCAGTCCTGGGTGTTCATTGGAAGGACTGATGCTAAAGGTGAAACTCCAGTACTTTGGCCACCTCATGCGAACAGTTGACTCATTGGAAAAGACTCTGATGGTGGGAGGGATTGGGGGCAGGAGGAGAAGGGGACGACAGAGAATGAGATGGCTGGATGGCATCACCGACTCAATGGACGTGAGTTTGAGTGAACTCCGGGAGTTGGTGATGGACACGGAGGCCTGGCGTGCTGCAATTCATGGGGTTGCAAAGAGTCGGACATGACTGAGCGACTGAACTGAACTGAACACGTATATATGGAATCTAGAAAAATGGTACTGAAGAACTTATTTACAGGGCAGCAGTGGAGAAACAGACACAGAGAATAGACTTATGCACATGGGGAGAGGGGAGGAGAGGATGAGATGTATGGAGAGAGTAACATGGAAACTTGCATTACCATATGTAAAATAGATAGCCAATGGGAATTTTCTGTATGTTTCAGGAAACTCAAACAGGGGCCTGTATCAACCTAGAGGGGTGGGATCGGGAGGGAGATGGGAGGGAGGTTCAAGAGGGAGGGGACATAGGTATACCTGTGGCTGATTCATGTTGAGGTTTGACAGAAAACAACATAATTCTGTAAAGTAATTATCCTTCAATAAGAAAATAAATAAAAAACAGAACTTTCATCGCTTTACATATGTATGCCATTGTCTTCTGGCCTCCATGGTTTCTGCTGAGAAATCAGTTTGTAGTCTTATTGACGATTCTTTGTATTTGATTAATCACTTACTTTTGCTACTTTCAGGATTCTTTTTCTTTAGATAGTTTGTTTGACTATAATGTGTCTCAGCGTGGATATGTGTGAGTTTATTCTACTTAGGCTTACAGTTCTTGGTTTTGTTTCTTCACATCTTGTGCCAGATTTGAGAAATTTTTTTGGATATTATTTGTTCAAACAATGTCTCTACTCGTTTCTCCTCTTTCCTCCTTACGGTACTGACTTGCTGTATATATCGGTTTACTTCATGATATTCATAGTCCATTAGTCTCTAATCACTTCAGTTTTTCTTTTCTTTCTGTTCCTTTGATTGGATAATTTAAGTTTTTGTATTTTCAGGATTCCTCATCCTTCTTCCTGTCTTCTCAATTCTGTTGAACCCCTGTAGCGATATTTTCACTTCCGTTATTGTACTTTTTAGTAATAGAATTTGTTTGGTTCTTTTTTATAATTTGTTTATCCATTGATAGTCTCATTTTGTCCATACATTTTTTTCCCTGTTTTTTGTTTGTTTGTTTAGTTCTTCATGTTTTTCTTTACCTCCTTGAGCATATTTAAAACAGTTGTTTTAAAACCTTTGTTTAGTAAATTTATTGTCTGGGCTTCCTTAAGGATGATTGTTTATGTTTATTTTGTTCATTTGAATGGTTCTACTTTCCTGTTTCTCTGTATGCTTTTTTTTAATTGCTTTTGAAAACTGAACACTTGAATATTATAATGTGTTGAACTCTGGGATCACATTCTCCCCCTTTTCCAGAGTTTGTTGTTTTTTGATTGTTGAATGCTGTAGCGGTCTGTTTGTCTAGTGTCTTTTCCTAACTGGTTTTGCAGGGGCTGTGTTCCTTGTTCTCTTCCTTAGCTTGTGTCCAACTGCTGTTTGTGACTGAGGTGCCAAAATAGACAGATAAGAGAACATCTCTTTTAGTCTTTGCAGTTTGGCTCTGTATTGAGGCTTTCTTTCAACACTTGGCTAGACTTAGACAGAGTTTAGGGATCAGCCCAAGGTTAAAGCTTAAGATCCTCTCAGGTCTTTTGTTTTGTAATGTTATTTCATTTTCATTCATCTCAAGGTATTTTCTTTTTTAGAAATATTTTTATTGAAGTACAGTTAGATGGCATCATTGACTCGATGCATATGAGTTTGGGTAAACTCTGGGAGTTGGTGATGGATAGGGAGGCCTGGCATGCTGCAGTTCTTGGGGTTGCAGAGAGTTGGACTTGACTGAGTGACTGAACTGAACTGATAGTTGATTTACAGTTTTGTGTTAATTTCTGCTATACTGCATAGTTAGTTGCATTCTGGTTTATCACAGGATGTTGAATATTTTCCCCTGTGCTATACAGTAGGACCTTGTTGTTTATCCACTCTGTATATAATAGATTGCACCTGCTAACAACCAAACTCCTGATTTTACTTCCCCCATACACCCTCCCCCTTGGGCACCGTGAGTATGTTTGTTCTCTGTCTGTGAGTCTGTTTCTGTTTAGTACAAATGTTCACTTGTGTCATATTCTGTATCCCACATATCAGTGATATATGGTATTTATCCTTCTGTTTCTGACTTACTTCACTTAATGTGATAATCCCTTGGTCTATCCATGTTGCTGCAAATGGCATTATTTCATTCTTTTTAATGGCTGAGTAATATTCCATTCTGTATGTGTATACACCACACACATCATTCTGTCACTGGACATTTAGGTTCTTTCCATGTCTTACCTCTGAGCCACCAGAGTCCCTTTCCATGTCTTGGCTGATGTAAATAATGCTGTTATGAACAATAGGAATCCATGCATATTTTCAAATTATAGTTTGTCCAGGTATATGCCTAGGAGTGAGATTGCTGTGTCATACTTCACCTCTATTTTTAGTTTTTTGAGGAACCTCCATACTGTTTTGTGTTGAACTACACTCATTTTCCTGCTCTCTCTCCAGCATTTATTATTTCTAGACTTTTTAATGTGGTCATTCTGACTGGTGTGAGGTGGTACCTCATTGTAGTTTTGATTTACATTTATTTAATAATTAGCAGTGATGAGCATATTTTCATGTGTCTATTGGCCATCAGTGTGTCTTCTTTGGAGAAATGTCTGTTTAGGCCTTCTGACCATTTTTTGGTTGGTTATTTGCTTTTTTGTTATTGAATTGTAGAAGCTGTTTATTTATTTTGGAAATTAAGCCTTTGCTGGTTGCATCATTTGCAAATATCTTCTCTGAGTTGGAAGTTTGTCTTTTTCATTTTGTTTATGGGTTCCTTTGCTGTTTGAAAGCTTATATGCTTGGTTGATCTCATTTGTTTATTTTTGCTTTTATTTCTGTTGCCATGAGAGACTGACTTATGGAAATATGGGTGTGATTTATGTCAGAATGTTTTGCACATGTACTGTTCTTGGAGTTTTATGGTGTCTTGTCTTACATTTAAGGTTTTGGCCATTTTGAATTTCTTTTTGAGTATGCTCAGAGGGTGGTTTACATGTTGCTGCCCAACTTTCTTAATATCACTTGCTGAAAGACTGTTTTTTCCCATTGTATACTGCCTTCTTTGTCAAAGATTAATTGTCCTTAGCTCTGTGGGTTTATTTCTGGGCTCTGTTTTGTTTCACTGATTTATTCAAGGTGCTTTCTAATTTCCCTTCTCAGATCTTTTCTGAGCATACATCTCGCTCTAGGCATATCTGCCTCTTTCTGAATTCCCTTGTAGATACAGTGGCTCTAGAATGTCCAAATTCTGGCCCACCCCCGCCAAACCCCCACGCTGCCTGTTTTTTTCCTCCCTGGCCTTAGATGATCTCAACTGTAATCTTTTTCCCCAGATGTCTGTTGGTGGTTCTTTTTTCTCACAGTGAGTGTTGGCTGCTACTTTTGTGGTCTGGATGAGTTCTGAGTTAGGTACAGAGATGAAAGGCTTGCATCATCTTTCAGGGTGCCCTCACACAAGGTAGAACAGACCTACATGGTGATTTGTGTCTGAGGTCGTCTTTCCTTCCTCTAGAACCAGGGAGAATGTGGGGAAAGTGTAATTCAAAATGCCACAAAGCTTTTCTGCAGTTTCTAAATTGCCTTTTTCCCATTTCAGCTTTTGCTTAACTTGTCTGTTTCAGAATGTTGACAAAGTTAGTTCTGACTGTTTCTGCTTGTTTTTTGATGCTTCTCTTTGAGGATAGGAGCTAGGTGCTGTCTGTTCCGCCGTTTTGTTGTTTAGAAATCATGTTTACGCACTGACTGTGCATTTTGTTCCTGTGGTGAGTTCTCATCTGTTCACGTATTCTTGAGTTCCTCCTCCTTACTGTGTCTGTCCCTGGCGTGGACTTCACATGATTTCCTGTGTCTGCACAAAGAGATTTCTTGTCCTGAGACCATGTCTGCAGGTTCTGGCACCCTCCGGTACAGGCACACTCTCACAAGCTCTCTTTTGAAGAAACTGCTTGGCTTATTCTGGAAACTTTATCTTCAAATATGTAGACTTCTATCCAAGGCCTTCCTGAGCCCTTACTGGGGTCTGAATACTTGGTTCCATTGTGGTTCTTCAGCTTCCCTCCTTCTGAGTTTGTAATTTTCTTTGTGATATTTATGGAGTGTCATAAAGTGTCAGAGGCTCACAGAGGAGGCCTTTGTCATGGTTCTCATTTCTGTTTCTTTTTTATTGATGTAGTTGATTTACAATGTTGTGTTAACTTGTGCTGTACAAAAAAAGTGATTCAGTTATACATATATTAATATATATATACTTTTTCATAGTCATGATAAACCATGGGGTATTGAATATAGTTCTCCATGCTATATAGTAGGACCTTGTTGTTTATCCATTTTATGTATACTGGTTTGCATCTGCTAATCCCAAACTCGCACTCCTTCTCTCCCCTTTCTCTCCTCCCCCTTGGCACCCGTTCTTATTTCTTCCTTGTAGAATTTGCCAGGGCTCGTTGGACTTCCTGGGTGCCAGATGCTCTGACAGGCCTGGACTATGATGAGGCAGCCAAGCTCTTGGACCTAGGGCCCACTCTTGGTAGCTCAGGGTCACAGGTTTTCCATTTCTATTTTCAATTCCCCAATGATTTTATCTTGTTTTGGTTGTCATTGCTCATATGTTTCTTCCTTTTGATTTTTATTCTGACCTCTTTTCCATCTTGCGGTTTCTTAATTTAGAGTTGTCTTCATCCCAAGACTCATCATTTGCATTCTTTATTAACATAGATTTGGATAGAGAGGGAGGAGGGGAGATTTAAAACATTTTTTTTTTACAGTTATAATTTACAGACCATAAAATGCACGGCATTTACATGCTCATTTGGGTGGGTTTTGGCAAGTTGACAATTCATGTGTGCTAAATCACTTCAGTCATGTCTTTGGGACCTATGGACCATAGGCTCCATGGGATTCTGCAGGCAAGAAAACTAGAGTGGGTTGCCATGCCCTCCTCCAGGGTTCTTCCCCACCCAGGGGGAGACTCCCAACCTGTAATCACCATCCAAAATAATTATAGAACATGTCTGTCATCTCAGACATTCCCTCTGGCATTTAGCAAGAGGGAAGCTTTGCCTATTGTTTTTATTTTTTGAGTTGTCTTTTTATTGTTTATTTCTAAGATTCTTTATATATTCTGATGTGAACCCTTTGTCAGATTTGTATATTTTAAATATTTTTTTCCTGCTCTGTGACTTGTTTGTTTATTTAATTAAGTCTTTTGACTCACATTATTTTTAAAAAGTGGTAAAATCCTTTTTATCAGTGTTTGACTTCTGATTAGAGCTTTTGTGTCCTGTCCAGGAAATCTTTGCCTACTGCAAGGTTTTGAAGATAGTCCAAGTTACCTTCTTGGAGCTTTGTGGTTGTGGGTTATGTTAAGCTCTGTGATCCATTTTTGGTTGATTTTCGTGTGTAGAGTATGGAGTGAAACAGTATTACCGTTGGTTAAGAAAGACTTGCTTTCCACATGGTTTTGGTGCGTGGTCTGAAATCAGTTCTCTGGGTCTGTTTCTTCCCCGTCTGTCCTGTTTGGTTGCTGGTTTTGCCCGCCTTTATGCTTCTGCCATCTTGTCTTGATTTCTGAAGCTTTATGGTTCTTAGTGGTTCTCTACTAGGGACAATTTCAATGTACTGGGAACATGTGGCTATATTGGAAACAGTTTTGATTGTCACAGTGGGTGTGACGGGTGGAGGGGGGCTCCTGACATCTAGTGTGTCTAACCCAAAGATGGTGACTAAACATTCTACATGCAAAAGTCAAACCCCCATAGCAAAGAATCATTCTGTCCAAAATGTTGGTAGTGCTAAGACAGAGAAACCCTGCTTTTGTGAGTCTTCAGGTTAGCTAGTGGAAGTCTTCTGATACTGCTATTTAAAAAAAATACCATTTGACTAGTCTATCTCCTTTGTATTACCATATGAATTTTCAGTTCAGTTCAGTCGCTCAGTCGTGTCCGACTCTTTGCGACCCCATGAATTATAGCACGCCAGGCCTCCTTGTCCATCACCATTTCCTGGAGTTCACTCAGACTCATGTCCGTCGAGTCCGTGATGCCATCCAGCCATCTCATCCTGGGTTGTCCCCTTCTCCTCCTGCCCCCAATCTCTCCCAGCATCAGAGTCTTTTCCAGTGAGTCAACTCTTTGCATGAGGTGGCCAAAGTACTGGAGCTTCAGCTTTAGCATCATTCCTTCCAAAGGAATCCCAGGGCTGATCTCCTTTAGAATGGACTGGTTGGATCTCCTTGCAGTCCAAGGGACTCTCAAGAGTCTTCTCCAACACCACAGTTAAAAGCATCAATTCTTCAGTGTTCAGCCTTCTTCACAGTCCAACTCTTACATCCATACATGACCAATGGAAAAACCATAGCCTTGACTAGACGGACCTTAGTCGGTAAAGTCATGTCTCTGCTTTTGAATATACTATCTAGGTTGGTCATAACTTTTCTTCCAAGGAATAAGCGTCTTTTAATTTCATGGCTGCACTCACCATCTGCAGTGATTTTGGAGCCCCCCAAAATAAAGTCTGACATTGTTTCTACTGTTTCCCCATCTATTTCCCATGGAGTGATGGGACTGGATGCCATGATCTTCGTTTTCTGAATGTTGAGCTTTAAGCCAACTTTTTCACTCTTCTCTTTCACTTTCATCAAGAGGCTTTTTAGCTCCTCTTTACTTCCTGCCATAAGGGTGGTATCATCTGCATATCTGAGGTTATTGAGATTTCTCCTGGCAATCTTGATTTCAGCTTCTGTTTCTTCCAGTCCAGCGTTTCTCATGATGTACTCTGCATATAAGTTAAATAAGCAGGGTGACAATATACAGCCTGGACGTACTCCTTTTCCTATTTGGAACCAGTCTGTTGTTCCATGTCCAGTTCTAACTGTTGCTTCCTGGCCTGCATACAGATTTCTCAAGAGGCAGGTCAGGTGGTCTGGTATTCCCATCTCTTTCAGAATTTTCCACAGTTTATTGTGATCCACACAGTCAAAGGCTTTGGCATAGCCAATAAAGCAGAAATAGATGTTTTTCTGGAACTCTCTTGCTTTTTCCATGATCCAGCAGATGTTGGCAATTTGATCTCTGGTCCCTCTGCCTTTTCTAAAACCAGCTTGTACATCAGGGAGTTCACGGTTCATGTATTGCTGAAGTCTGGCTTGGAGAATTTTGAGCATTACTTTACTAGCATGTGAGATGAGTGCAATTGTGTGGTAGTTTGAGCATTCTTTGGCATTGCCTTTCTTTGGGATTGGAATGAAAACTGACCTTTTCCAGTCCTGTGGCCACTGCTGAGTTTTCCAAATTTGCTGGCATATTGAGGGCAGCACTTTCACAGCATCATCTTTCAGGATTTGTAACAGCTCAACTGGAATTCCATCACCTCCACTAGCTTTGTTCATAGTGATGCTTTCTAAGGCCCACTTGACTTCACATTCCAAGATGTCTGGCTCTAGATTAGTGATCACATCATCATGATTATCTGGGTCGTGAAGATCCGATTTATCAGTTTCTACAAAGGCATTTCCTATGATTTTGATAGGAATTGCTTGAAAATGCAAATTTGTCCAGCTATGCTAGCCTATTAAGCTTTAAATCTAAAATAATAAAATAGTGTAAGTAATTAAGATTCAATACGATTAGGAGCTTAGTCTCTCACTTTCCCTATCATGTTTCAGGTGTTCAGTAGCCACATGTGTCTAGTTGTTACTATGTCAACAAATAACAGAGTCAGAGAACATTTTCTTCATCATAGAAAGTTCTCTTGGACAGCACTGGCATAGTTCAGTTTGGGAATTTATATATTCTTCTGATCCATGAGTATTTAAGTTTTTTATGGACATTCTTTATCAGACAGTAGAAGTTCCATTGCACTCATAGTTTACTGCTGGTTTTTAATTATGAATATTGGATTTCCTCAGATGTTTGTATCTGTTGTGATGACCGTATTTTTTTTTCCTTTAATAATTTCACTGCTTTTCACACATTAGATCAGCTCTGGATTCTTGGGTTAAACTGCACTTGGCAGTGTTTTTCTAATATCTCAGAACTTTTCATGAGGGATTTTGCGTCGCATTTTCTTGTCCCAAAACAAGAAGTTTTGGTATCAGGATAATGCTCGCCTCGTAGAATGCTCTGCAGACCGTTCTGGGTGAGGGGACTTACTAGTAATTGAGCTCTTATTCTCTTCTGTGCCATTTTACCGATACCGTCTCCTTTAATCCTTACAACTATGGTAGGGCTTCCCTGGTGGCTCAGTTGGTAGAGAATCTGCCTGCAATGCAGGGGACCCGAGTTCGATCCCCTGGAGAAGCAAATGGCAATCCACTCCACGGTTCTTGCCTGGAGAATCCCATGGACAGAGGAGCCTGGCGAGCTGTAG
Organism: Budorcas taxicolor; assembly: GCF_023091745.1. NCBI lineage: Eukaryota > Metazoa > Chordata > Mammalia > Artiodactyla > Bovidae > Budorcas > Budorcas taxicolor. The sequence goes on along the minus strand of NC_068910.1, from coordinate 196,925,417 downwards.
TCCACGAGGTCGCAAGAGTTGGACACAACTTCACGACTAACCCACCACCTCCATAGTAGGGGAAGTAACATCCTTCCTTTTAAGGTGGGGAATCTCAGGCTCAGAAAGTAATTTCCCCAAACACATGGCTGTGGCTGATGGAGGCAGAATCCAATTGCAACTACAGAGACTCTAGAAGACCAGCCCTTGGATGAGGGCCTCCCACTGCAGCTCCAGGGGTGAGGTGGGCTGTGCCTCAGGTGACCACTGCCCTTCAGCTCACGAGACAAAAGCTGGATGTCTGTGCTGGGGTGTGGTGCCAGCCGCCGGGGCCGAGCCACTGCTGGGTCCTCTGGCCAGAGCCAGGGGGAGTCTCCTGTCCCCCCTGTTTTTCTTGGAGTATGAAGCTCTCCTTTAGTTTCTCTGATGACGAAACTTTGGTACCCCTGTAGAAACCAGCTCTGAATGGTTGCCCAGTGTGGGTGGGGCTGGGACTGGTTTCTCTCTTTCTAGGATGCTTGGACATTAATTCATCCGTGAAAGGGGCTCGTTTTGTCCGATTCTGTGACTCGTTCAACATTCCCCTCATCACTTTTGTGGATGTCCCTGGCTTCCTGCCTGGTGAGTCACTGAGGGAGCTGGGTCAGGAGAGGTGGTTTTGCCCTGAGACGCCGCTTTATGTGGAGGTCCTCTTGCACAGGATTTGTGACGTTGCCATCCTCTGGGCGTCTGGAGGTGGGGACTGGCTGGGGGTGGCCCTGTGGGGAAGGGGAAGCCCTCACAGCTGAGAGTGGGGGTTGGCCCCGGGGAGACTCTGTGGGTATCCGGTAACTTGCTCCTGCCACAGGCACTGCGCAGGAGTATGGGGGCATCATCCGCCACGGCGCCAAGCTGCTCTACGCGTTTGCAGAGGCCACTGTGCCCAAAGTGACGGTCATCACCAGGAAGGTGAGGAGCTCAGGCTGGAGGCTGGAGCCTGCTCACCCCCAGCGGTGGGGCCTGGGGGTTGGGGGTCTGGCCGAGAGGGTCAGCAGTGCTGGAAGGAGTCTACGCCTCATTCCCCTTAACAAGTTCTCGAGGATGGCTCGGCGTGGATGGTCCTGCAGACACGCCCGGCAGAGAAGTCCCTGCTCATCTGGGAGTGGGAAAAGGCCGGAAGACCATGACCGTGAACTGCGAAAGGCCTGTGGCTGCACCCTCGTATTCCTGGGCCTCCCAGCCCTGGGCCTTCAGGAGCCCAGGAGGCCCAGTCTTGCTTTCCAGCCTCACTTCACTTGGCTTCCTAGGGTCTTACAGGGATGTGATCTGGCTGACTCAGGCTCTAACGTCCAGCATCTGGGACTGTTCTAGGCCTACGGTGGCGCCTATGATGTCATGAGCTCCAAGCACCTCTGTGGTGACACCAACTACGCCTGGCCCACAGCGGAGATTGCTGTCATGGGGGCAAAGGTAAGACCCTCCAGCTTCCCCTTCTCCTGGCTTCAGGGACTCCATGCTCCCCGCACAGCTGGGAAGTGTTGGGAAAAGGCCTGGGCCCCTGGGGTCGCCAGGCCTCCAGGGAGTTGGGGTCTAGACCCTGGCAATCCCCCTCCTGCACTCTCACTTCAGGCACGGACCCAGGTAGTAGGGGCCTCGAGTGGGTTCAGGGATTCAGTAGAACAGAAAGGGCTGAGTCAGCTGAACTAGTTGTTGGAGGACTGGATGTTTCCCCAACCCCATCCCCAGCTCCCAAGAGGTCCTGGAGCCACTCTGCAGCCCACGGGGGCCGAGCTGTAGTCCCGACCCTGCTGACTTTGGGCAGGGTGCCCCCTGTTGCCTAGTCTACTAACCACTCCTTTCCTGCTTTGAAATAGCTGTCGGGGTTGAACTAGGTATCTCCCAGGCCCCAGCCTCCCCAAGCTGACTTTTAGGGGTTCTGACAGGACGGCTTCTCTCTCAGGCCTCATTTTTCTACACTTGCATTTTAGTTTCTCTGCCTCTGGCCATTGAGTTGTGTGCTCAGGGCTCAGGATAATGAAAAAGTGTAATAGCATTCTGCTTCCCTTGGTAAGGGGACCTTGACTCTTACCAGTGGAAACTGGGCCAAATATCTTGGCCTCGGAGAAGGACAAATGCACTTGGAGAGATTAGGACAGAATCTAGGGAGGCAGGTGATGCCTCGGCCTGGGCCACCTGGTCATTGGAGCCGTGGCTGAGCATCCATTGCAGCCGGGGGTTTATGGTGGTCGCTCCAGGCCCCTTGGGTGGCCACTGCTCTCCAGCACACTTTGTTTACCGAGACATTTGCAATCACTCCCAGTGATGTTGGGGGGGAGGGCTACCCTGGTCTCCGGGGGCCTCCAGGGCGATCACCAACTCCTCTCGTGACAGGGTGCTGTGGAGATCATCTTCAAAGGGCACGAGAACGTGGAGGCGGCTCAGGCAGAGTACATCGAGAAGTTTGCCAACCCTTTTCCTGCAGCCGTGAGAGGTGGGCCTGTGGTGGGGAGAGCAGCTCGGCTCAGTTGTTGGGTTGCTTGCTGCTTATTTTGCTCGAGAAGGCCCACCTTTGCCCTTCCTGTTGAGTCTGGAGACTGGTGAGGGCTGGCTGGACCCTGAGCCGTCATCACTTAAGGGCAGAGAGGCCTGTATGGGCCACTTTGTAACTGTGATCAAGAAAACATTGCTGAAGTGGCTAAATCTCTCTTCGTGGTATTCCAGCTACCCAGTACTGTGAAAAATCTACTCAAAACAAAGTGGTCTGAAATAACCTCCCTGCACCTTCCCCTCATAGTTCTGAGTGTCAGCATTTGGTCTGGTCTGGGCTGAGCTGGGTCGTGGTTCTGCTGGGATCAGTCATGGAAGTATGTCATCTAGCTGCCTGACTGGGGCTGGATAGCCTGTGGTGGCCCCACGCACATGGCTGGTGCTGGCTCTCAGCTGGACTCTCCTTCACGGGGTTGCTTATTCTTTGGGAGGTGCGTCCTCGTGCTCTGCAGGGTGTTCTGAGGGCAGCAAGAGGGTGAGAGGGGAAAGAAGGTGCCTTGAGGCTTAGGTGTGGAAGTTGCAGTGTTACTGTTGCTACATTCTGTTGGCCAAGGCAGTTTACAAGGCCAAGTGAAGAAGTACAGTCCACTTCCTGATGGGAAGAGTGGCAGAGAAAGTGGCAAGACAGACTTATGCACAGGATGGGACGGATGATTGTAGTGAGTTTTTAAAAATAAAAGTGTACTTTCTTAATTTTATTCCGTACTAAATTCATCTTGACAGGATGGAAGAGGGCTCACATTTTCCTTTTCTTGCTGAATGTTTCTGGGCCAGTTTGGGACCTGCCAGAGGAACAGGGGGCTCCTGGGGTCATGGGGAGGTTGGCAGGACTGAGCCTCTCTTGTGTCGGCCTGGCCCTACATGCACACTGTTGGCCCCATAAGGTGGTGCCCACACTGAGCACCATGTGAGGGCTTGGTGGGCAGCAGGTGATCTGCTTCCTTTCCTGTGCTTCCCCAGGGTTTGTGGACGACATCATCCAGCCTTCCTCCACACGTGCCCGAATCTGCCGTGACCTGGATGTCCTGGCCAGCAAGAAGGTACAGCGCCCTTGGAGGAAACATGCGAATATTCCATTGTAAATGAATCAGGGAAAGAAAAACCAGGAGCTAATTACTGCCTGGCCATTTGTATACGCCCCTGCCTTTGCAGTCATGAAACCTGGGAATCAGAATACCATTAATCACTTGAAATGGCTAAGTTTATTAAATTCTAGAAAGATTTCATTTGTGCCTTACTGTAAAATTATTTTATTAAAAATCTTAACTGATATATTTTGAGCTTAAATTTCTTTTTCTTTCTTTGTGGTAGAAATCTGAAAAATGAAGAAAACTAGAAAGAAAACACTATAGTGTGATCACTTTGAGCTGACCCTTATCTGTGTGTTGTTTTCCTTTCTTTCCCTAAGAATTAATTTTTTTCTCTGAAGGTGAGATAATAAGCCTTTAGAGTGAACTACTTATCCGCTTAGGCATCAGTTTTCTTACTTTTATGGTATAATATTTAAATGATGTATGCTATCCGTTTCCTTCAGGAAATGTTGAGGATTAAAGGTATTTATAATTGTGTTGTATACATGTGTGTGTCTATCAGAATAGATGCTTAGGAAGCATATGCTGTATAGTAATTGCTTACCTTATATTAACTTCTTTCCAGAAATGTGTTCCCAGATTTAAAAAACTTTTTTGGGAAAATTTCAAACCTGTGGAAATGTGGCAAGAGTTGTATACTCTTTACCTAGGTTCTCCAGTTCTTAACACTTTCTACAATTGCTTCATCTCCTACATAAATGTATAATTGCTATTTTTATTGACCTGTTTGAGAGTAAGTTGCAGAATCATAACTCTTTGTCTCTCCAGATTTCAGTGTTTATTTCCTGTGAAACAAGGCTCATTGTCTTACATGGTCTTTAATGAGATTGACATTTTTGAAGCATGTTTGTAAAATATTTTGTAGACAGTCACTCAGTTTGGGTCTGTCTGTTTACAGACATTTAGATCCAGGTAAGAATAATTCACAAGAGTGTTCTTTTCTTATATTACATTAGGAAGCACATGTTAGTTTTTTCCCATTATTGATGAAATTGAATCTGATCACTTGGTTAAGGTAACAGCTGCAAAGATGACAGCCTTTGTAATTTTCTCTTTGTAATTAGTAATGAATCTGGGGGCATTTTGTAAGCCTGTCAGCACACTTTTGTCTAGTACTTGTAGTATGATTCTTGCCTCAATCAGCTTTTCTGTGTTGGTTATAAAATACTATATTTCTGATCCTATCATTTTATCCATAAGGAAGGAAGGAAGGAGTTTTCTCTTCAAAAAATTTTTTAGTGTCAATTTAGATGTGTAAATTATTTTTTCATTTTTAAACAGTTTTCCTGAAATAGTTTATTTTTCTTACTATGTTCAGTTGTGTCTGACTCTGGGACCCCATGGACTGTATCCTGCTAGGCTCCTTTGGGAATTCTTCAGGCAAGAATTCTGGAGTGGGTTGCCATTCTCCCAGTTCAGGGATTGAACCCAGGTGGTCCTGCAATTGCAGGCAGACTTCTTACTGTCTGAGCCACTAGGGAAGCCTTTTCTTACTATACTACCTATCACCCTATCAGATTTTCAAACACACATTATACTAGTTACATTTTTCTCCCTGTCCCGCACCTTCACCCCAGGGTTTTTTTTTTTTTTTGCATTTATGTATGATTTTTGGCTGGGCTGGGTCTTTTTTGTTGTGTGGGCTTTTCTCTAGTTGTGGCAAGTTGGGGCTACTCGTGCTTGCCCTGCTCAGGCTTCTCGTTGCGGGGTGCGGGCTCTAGGGCATATGGTTTCCCAGGAGTTGCGGCGGGCGGGCTCAGGACTTGCGGCTCCCAGGCGGCGGGCAGGCTCAGGAGTTGCGGCTCCCAGCACAGGCTCTGTAGTTGTGGTGCACGGGCTTAGTTACTCTGAGGCATGTGGGATCTTACCAGACCAGGGATCAAACCCGTATCTCCTGCATTGGCAGGAGGATTCTTTACCACTGAGCCACCAAGGAAGCCCCAGCCTAGGCTTTCTTGAGATTGAGAATCATATATTCATAGCTGAAATCTGTGCTTGGTATATAATTTCATAGATGCTTGTTTTTAGTGAATGAATATATTCCATCATGGGTTCTTTAAAGATTTAATGTTACACATTTTGATGTTCAGAATTTCCTGATATGGCCGGAGGGGTGCTCTTTCAAGCTGGTTTCTTAGTCCTTTTGGTCTGTTACAGTAATTTTTTGTGCCCTTGCTTATTTTTTGACACAGGATAATATATTAGGTTCATGATGTTTTTCTTAGAGCCGTGGTTTCTTTTAGTAGATGAAATTTGAATGCAAACATTGACCCTAGATTTTCACATTGATACTGGGTTGTCATTGCTTCTAGGTATTTTCAGCAGACTAAGATTTATCCTGGTATGTGTGTGTATATATATGTACATGGGGAACAGATATACATGAAAATATATAAATTATGTATATTTTTGAAAATTTGAGTTCATACTGAAGCTTTTAATTCTAATCTAATGGATAAGTTATTTGCCTTTTATTCCATAATTAGGTCTTCTCCTACACTGATGAAATGGGCTCTTATTCAGTATATACTTGACCCTTGAACAATGCGGGGGTTAGGGGGGCCTGCCCTCCTAACGTCAAGAAGCCATGTAAAATATAGTTGGTTCTCCCTATATGCAGATCCAATCTGTGGTTCCACATCCAGGATTCAATCAACTGTGTGCCGTGTAGTACTGTAGTAGTTACTGTTGAAAAATCTGTATAAGTGGACTTGCCCAGTTGAAACCTGTGTTGTTTAAGGGTATTTTACTCACTTGCTTAGTCCTACAGTAAACACCAATTTCAGAGATACTACAGCTTTATCAACATCAAACCTTCTAAAGTTCAAGACTTTTTTGTAATTGTTTCCAAACAGAAGGTATGGTTGTTTGGATTAGTAACTTGGGTGGTTATCATTTTTAAAGAATCAGTCCTTTATGTTTGTAGACCACTTTATAGAGTTTTTTCCCCCACCCTTGTTGATTTTATTTTTCTGAGTATGTAAACTGCTATACCAGCAATGGTGATTTTAAGGGATTCCAACATGAAGATTTAAAGCACGGGTGTGCTTCTCTGAGGTGAGAATTCTGAATCCTCCAATCCCTGATGACTTTCTGTTCCAGACTCTTAGCTCCAAAGGTCTGTAAGCCCTGCTTGATTGTATCATTTTAAGCTCAACTTAACCCACATGTGACTACCATCCATTTTTCCCATTTCTGCCAGTCACCCCACCATTCTGGATAGATAGGTTTATGCCCCTAGTTATTTTTCTTGAGCATCTTCCCTCTGTTGGAGAATGGCAATCTCCCACTCTAGTTGGGTTCTGAGTTCTTTTACAACAGTCTTCCCCCACCTCTTGCCCATCTCTGTGGCCTCCTGCTAAGCCAGAAATCCATGTCCAGATCTTGTTGCATTTCTAGCACTTCTAATGGATAGCACCCTGCTCTCCAGAGTCTGGAGCCCACAGGTATGTCCCTGTCCTGCCTCTAGTGAGTTTTGAGAATACTGTCTTGCTTCAAGTAGCTCCAGTCTGCTCATGCAGTTCATCTCAACTTGTATTGAAATGATTCTGCTCATAACATGTATTTTTTTTTAAGCAGCTTATGGTGCATTCCTAACCCTCCTTTCTAGACCTGAAACATAGTTTTGTCTTCCAAGCTAGGTGATAAGTTCCTAGTGGGTAGAGATGTTTGGCCAGGGGTCCTTTGTACTTCTCTTTGGCACCAGCAGTAAGATTAAGCTGTGGGAACTGGGAAAGGAGTGGTGGCAGATTCTGGGGTTTTTAGAGGCCTCCTGGCTAAGAAGAATCATATAGGTTGGCTAGTGTGTGGCTCAACAGCTTGAAGTTGCTCGGCCAATCCAGTTTCTGGGGTCTGCCAATCTAGGATTTGGCCCTTTTGAAAACCAAGCTGGTGGTGAAGGAAACATGAGGCTGTAAGATCTTGGCAGCTTTGTCCAGTAGACCAGCCTCTGTGGGTTACAGAGTGGCACTGAATTCTCATGGGCTGATGTTTAGTCATGCCTTTCCCAACTGTGGTCTTGTTTTTAGAGGAAAATGATGAATCTTGTCACCAGATTTACTTAGTATTTAGTAGGTAGGTACTTCCCATGTCCCTACTGTCTTTGTGATAATTTGTGTCCTTGGGAGTAGAAAGCTATCCTTCTCCTTTGCAGAGCAGGGCACTTAGGAGGGCAGGGATGGAACCTTAGCTGAGTTTGGTCTGCTATGAAGAACCTGAACAGGCACTAAGCCTTTGCTTCCCAGGAATATCCTGCTCCTTGTTTGATTGATTGATTCTTTTCTGAGAGCAGGGCCAACAACAGTCATAGCCAGGGTAGTAGAATAACACCTGGGTAAAGCCCTGGTCTAATCTCATAAGCACAAACCTTCAAGATGAGCTGCTAGAGCCCCAACTTAATCACCTTCCACCTTTGGCTGCCCCAGAGTCCCCGCTGCCCATTTATCCCCTGCGTTCCTGCTGCTTCTCATGGACATCTCAGGCCATCTAATGACCACAGCCCAGAGAACACGGTGGGGCCCGTAAAGTGTAGGACGTGATTTTGTGCAGTGACATCTGGCAGCGGTGTCAAGAGAAACCTTCACTTTGGCAGCCACATAGAACACAAGTGGTCTTTAAAGGGCATGGTCGTGCATAAGTGCTGGGTCTGGATCTCAGGCGGGGGAAGGTCCCAGGCTTCAGACCATTTGATAATCCATGAATGCCTCCCCCAACACTTAGCCCACAAGAGACTTCCTCTTGAATACTCAATTGGTCTAACCAGTCTTTCCCTCTCTCCAAGGAAATCCAATGGATGAAAGAAAACTGATGAGCTAGTCCTAAAATTCTACTTGCTTAAAAAAGTAAAGCCTCACTGATACAGTGATTTGCTGTTGTTTTAACAAATTATCCTCAAGAGCAAATTCTCAGTTCTTGGTTAAAAAAAAAAAAAAAAAGGAACGCCTCCTCATTCTGTTGGACAGGATGAGAAACCACCTCTTTCAAGCTTTACCTGATACGAACAATAGGATGACTACCACAAGCCTGATTTTGAACAGTTTATTAAAGGAAAGGTGAAGCATCAGTTTCAAATTGTACAAAAGGAAAAAAACCTCATATTGCAAATGTACAATTTACAGAATTACTAGCAAAACCAATCAAGGAGACACTGAAAATACAAAAATTCGACTGACTTCAAACTAAACTGGAAACCCATTGGAGTAGATACTAAGCCTTTTCTGTCGTGTGGTTGTCTACGATTCTAAGTCGGCACTGGTTTTTCCACATGAAACTGTCCAGCAAAGGACCAATCTGTGCAGGTGCCAGGGCTGGTGTGGTGGACAGTCCAGTCATCCCTGCCCCATCACGTCCAGTGAAATCCATATTTCTGGAAGAAAGCGATATCCCAGCCCCCCTAAATGGAGCCCAGGAATTGCTAAATTAGCAGATAAAACATTTTTGGTGACCAAGTTTTTTTCAGAACTGTACAAATGTTGAGAAGTTTGTTTACTAAAAGGATGAATAAAATAACCCATTTTGCTTTCCCACATAGTCACTGGGTGCACAGATTTGTTTTTTAAAAAGCACTTTTTTTTTTTTTTTTTGGTAAAAAGGGAAAGCAGAGCCTCATCATTCTGTTGCAGCTACTTTAAAAACCAGCCGGGAAACAGCTGTGGTGGATTGGTTTGCAAATTCTGAGGCTTACTTTTAAAATCAGAAAGGAAGAAACTAAGTGGGCTTTTTAAAATAACAGTAGCAGCAAGTCATAAAAGTCTAAGCAGAATGTAACTCTAAACCATCGAAGGCTGTCCTGAAGAGTCATAATTTCTTTCCCCCAAAGAATTATCCTTAATATGCACATTTAACACTGAAATGTAGCTGTATTTCAAGGTAAGCTTAAGAACTTCACCCTCTAAGCACAGACTTCTATGCAGCACATACTTCTATAATTGGTAAACTTAATTCACAAAATTAGTGCATAAGGGTATTAAGTGCATGGGAAGTAGACACGGTTATGTTACACTTAAAATTACGTTTGAATGGCAAAGGAGTTCATGATTATCTTTTTAAGAAAATGGAAGTCCATGTAACTTGAATTTGGCAGGGCATGAAATAAGTGGTAAAAACAGCAAACTGATAACTTGAGAACCATTTTTGTTTTACTGAGAATACTTTATTTGCTGGTAGAAGTTGCTAAAAATGCACAGAACAAATACCAATAGAAAATGTACTGTATTTGAATCTCCCTATTCTATATAAAATGAACGGTGTACAGCATCTGTTGGAAAAATGGCTGCATGGACATTTCTTATTTTATGCCCCCTTATAAATAAAAATAAACCTTTTTATTCAAGAGTATATAAAATCTGGGAATTCATATCCATGTCCACAGAGGGTGTGTGGTTTTTGGCAGAGATGCACTGTCAGAATTTCATCATAGCTTGTCAATATTCTGCTCCTCCATAATCCCGTATTCCACATGGTCAACCAAATCCAGTGAGCTCCAAAAACACTCTTCGGCAATTAGGGTGAGCTGCTTACTCATAGGTTTAATAAAAATGGTTAGCTTTTAAAACATAAAAAGGCAAAATGTTAAAACGGTTCTTAAATTGTACAACAGGAAAATAAAGTTAAAAATATTTTTTTTTACTCAATGCTGAGTTTTCATAAAACAGGTGTATTACAGTGTTTATCTTGACAGCTGTTTTAAAAATTTAAAATTTCTTCCTCCCTCCAGAAAAACACACACATCTGTACTGGGATAAGTCCAATAATAGGACACAAATGATTTTTCAGGTCAGTCTTTCTGAGGTGACATTCACCAACATTCCCTTGGGTAATTTACATGCGCCTCTTCTGTCACTGCAAAAAGAGATTGACCTTAATCATTTGATTAAAAAACAAATCAGATCACATCAAAAGTGTTTTTTTTCCCCATACAAGCTATCACAGTATATAGGCCTCTAGCTCTAAATAATAGAGTTCCAGATTTGTAAGTTTTCTTCAGACTTCAGAACATAGGCATTCCAAATCCCTAGAAAAAATGAAACATAATTATTAACTTCATGCATAAACAAGACCCAGAAAACACAAGAAAGAACAGTAATAATTTAACATTTACTGAATCGTCTTCTATGATAGCTGCAGAATCAAAGAAATCTGGCCTCAACTCAGCTCTCTCTCGCCGATTTCTTGACGGGGGCTGGAAAGAGAAACCGATACTTAATTTTTTCCTGAGATACACTAAGACAAACTGTGATAATCAGCTAATATTTCTATGGTATCATTAATATAAATAACTATTAAGTGTCACCTTGAAAGGAAAAGAGTCAGACTTATAGGAGCATACATTAAAGAAAAATCTAGCTTTGGCTCTTATCACTTAGTTTTTTTTTTTTTAAAGGCTTTCAAATTACAATGAATGTATAAAAGCATATAATTCGGGGGCCTATAAACAAAAAACACACCTTTCAATCATGGAATAAGTATAAGATTGATCGAACAGTAGGTGACAAAACTTCACTAACCTCCCTACCCCAAGTAGGTAGATGGAGAGCTACTGATGGGGGGGTTGAAGGCGGTTATAGACCGGATATGTCTCATTTACATTTCTTACCAAACTTTTTCATTATGTAAAATTCAAAACACATAAAGCATACTGCTATGAGCTAAATTATGCCCCTCAAATTAATATAGTTAAGTGCTAACCCTTAGACCACAGAATGTGACTGTATTTGGAGATGATAGGGTGTTTAAAGAAAGAGGTGAGTGAGGTAACAGGAGGTCATATGAACGTGAACGTGAAATTGCTCAGTCGTGTCCGACTCTTTGGAACACCATGGACTGTAGCCCGCCAGTCTCCTCTGTCCATGGGGATTCTCCAGGCAAGAATACTGGAGTGGGTTGCCATTTCCTTCTCCAGGGATCTTCCCGACCCAGGGATCGAAGCCGGGTCTCCCACATCGCAGGCAGACTCTTTACCCTCTGCGCCACAACCTGCAGCCCACCAGGTGTGTCTGCCCATAGATTTTCCAGGCAAAGTTACTGGAGTGGTTTGCCATTTCCTTTTCCAGGGGATTGTCCTGACCAAGGGATTGAACCCTGGTCTCCTGCACTGCAGGCAGATTCTTTACCAACTGAGCTACCAGGGAAGCCCAGAGGTCATATGGGTGGGTTCTAATTCAATGTGATCTATGTTCTTATAAGAAGAGGAGACACACACAGAGGAAACATCATGTGAAGACAAAGGGAGAAGATGGCCATCTACAAGTCAAGGAGAGAGGTCTCAGAATGAAATTAATGTTGCTGACACCTTGCTCTCAGACGTCTAACCTCCAGAACTGTGAGAAAATAAATTTGTTAAGCCATCAGGTCAGTGGTGTATTTGTATGGCAGTCTAGCAAATTAATACACAGAGGAAGCAGTATGATGAACCCCTGTGCACCTATCACCCAGCTTCAACAACTTTCAAACATTTGGCCAATCTTGTTTCATTCAATCGCCTTTTTTTTTTTCTCATGTCATTTCACTTCTGACTTCAGTGTGTCTCTTAACAGATCTCATTTTAAAAGAACATAACCACCATGTATTTCAGACAAAGTTAATCATTTCTTAGTATACCTACACTAAGTCCATATTCAGACTTCCTTATTTTAAACATGTCTCTCTTTACTGAACAGATAAGGTCCATATTCTGCAATTGGTTGCTATGCTGGAGCATAGTGTATATGGTCAGATTCCAATTTAAAGTACGAGAGGCCAGATGCACATGCTGCACTGAAAGACAGATCTAGGGAAGCGCTTTTTCATGAATGTAACAAGGAGCCAGTTCCTATTATTGCCAGAATTCAAAATCTGACTTGCTTTGAAAGCAGGTTTGAAAAACACAAGCTCATCCAAATGTCACACCCACTGTTGGTCAAGGTTACCCCCTCTTGTCCCTCACAGGGTTCTTAAAACAAGAGCATCATCTTACACCAACGCTTTCACATATTTTAACAGAAAAAAAATGTATTGAATTTCCTTACCAGGTCAATAACCATGGTGTCTTCAAATTCTTCATTCATATCTTCTAACTGGCTCCGGGATGACATCATCACATCTTCAAAGATGGGCTCAGCATCTTCCTCCATGAGACCCCGACTGATACAAAAAGATACAGTCAGAAAGCTGTTCAGACTCAAAGAACCTGGAATCCTGACTCTTATATTGGGTTTGCGAACCAGTTAAAGCACCTTCCAGTTGCAGCCAACAGACTGCACAAATTATGCTATTGAACTCAGGTAATTAAGGATCATTCATTTGATTCACTCAAGATTTCATCTCAGTTCATTAGAAGGAAGTTAAATGCAATAACGATATTACTAGCTAACTATGTACACAAATTCCCACAGAACTCTAAGTGATTGGTACCATTATTATCCCAAATTTACAAATGAGGAATTGGAGGCACAAAGGTTTTAGAGCTTACCCAAGACCACACAGCTGACAAAGGCCAGCACTAGGATTTAAATGCTGAATGCGTTAAGAGCCCATGCCCTCCATTCCTATTCTACGCTGCACAGCATATTTGAATTATGATTTTAACTCCTAAGACTAAACATCAGAGAAACCCAAGTCATTACACAAAATGACCATCATCACAGTCGTCATGTTCTCCTGACACTTGATGGAACACTTACACGGCATGCCTTACTCCAGTTCTCACTTTCATGTAGTTCATTCCTGTTCTGTCCTTCCGATTTAAGTCTTCTAATTTCGGCTGGCCTAACCAAGAGATCTGCATCTGAGGACTAAGAGAGGGTAGTATTATTCATTTTGTGGCAGCAGAGGTGGGGTTTAGGTAATCAGTCCCATGCTAAGAAGGCATAGTTGGTTGGTCTAATCCCATGTAAGGGGAGTTACTGGATTTATTCCAGGGTCAAGGTTGAGATGATTATCAAAGGACCTGTCTTGGCAGAAATGGTAGTAAGCTGGAGATCCCTAAGTCCCCAAGAGCTGTGGCAGCTAGTTGTTAGGTGTGAAGGCAATTGGAATATGTCATCCCCAAATATGCCTCTATGAGACAGAAACTATTTTGAGCTGAAGGCAATTAAGAAGCAGCAAAACACACACAAAAAAGTTCTCCTTTTCATCCTAAAAGGGTAGGAAATAAATTATCCTTTTACTGGAGACAGACTCTGACGAGCCCAGAGATGGCAGCAGAGGAACCTGCAAACAAACCTTGCTAAACAAATGCTCTTTCTTCCTGGTTAAGAAAGACGAGGACTACCTAGCCCTGGTGCCACCCCTAGTCCAAACTCATGTGTCTTGTCATTTCTTCACAAATGTATTGTTTCTTTGTCTAAAAGGCTTAAAAGGTTCCTACTCGGGTTACTTCTTCAGGTCTTCCTTCTCTTGTGAAGGCTCCCCTGTACATGTAAAAATTTAATAACATTTGTATACTTTTCTCCTATTAATCTGTCTTTGTCAGTTTAATTTTTAGACCCAGACAGGGGCTCTAAGAGGGCTGAGGAAAACTTTTTCCTCCCCTATTAGGTACTTAAATTATCAGCTTAATTCCCCAAATCCCTACTGAACAAGAACGTTTCTCAGACTCCTGTATCCAGCTGCTACCCTACTTACAAGTGTTCCTAGCTGGACACTCAGTCTCCTAAGGGACAGGAACGATGCTGGCTTGGTGGCTCAGAGCTTTCTAGAGTTGAACAAGGAAGGGTAGACCACATTTTTTCTTAGCCCTTCGAGGAAGTTTGGAGTCAGATACATACTGGGCTAAATCTTCACCTACACTCTGTCCTTCCTGAAACATGGACACTTGCATACATTTGCTTCTTGAGAGTTTTATAGGATGCAAACTTGGATGGGATGACTCTCTGGTAGCTAAAATCTGCCACATGAAGTTCTCTCAAAGCAGCTGTCTTTGTATCATGTGAGGCTACCACCTTGATTCAACCTATAAAACTATAGCACGAGAAAGATGACAGACCACTGCCAGGAGGGCCTGACATGGTATAAAGTCAGGAAAGCAAGGCAAGCTGCTCAAATAAGACTTCCCACTGCCCAAGGAAGTGAAGTAGGAATGTTGGTCATAAGGCAAACTCCTCTCTAAGACTGCTCAGTTATGCAGGAGCTGACAATAATTATCCTTTCAGCTTTGAAGATGGCAGATCTTCAGAGAAAGGATTCCTTATGAAAACCCAAGATCTGAATACTTCTAACATTTCTAACCTTTCTCTTTTCAACCTGCTAAGTTTGTTGAGTTTGAGTGAGAATTCTTTTATCCATCAGAATAACTCACAGAATTATTCTAAATGAATAGAAACACAAGTGAGGAGCTTAGAGACTTTCAAATTTGAATGGAAAAATAACAGAAAAACTTAAGGTTTTCATAGCAAGTCATGCCATCACCCTGACTTTTCTGTGATTTGCAGAGCCATGGTACCAGAAAACACTTTAATCTCTGGTGTGGGAAAAGGTAAGAGCTTGATTCTCTTTTACAGAAAGAGCAACTATTCTCAGAATTTATCACCACTTTAGAAGATACTATATATATTCTAATATAAGTTATTTAATTTCTTGGTGGTTTTGTTTTCTCATGAATTGAGAAAAGAATATGCTCGGACGAAATAATTCTTCTTACTTTAACAGTTGAAGGTTTATGCCAAGAAAACCATTTTTTACTACTCACTTGTGTAAAAAGTCGGGCTCGGAGCCATGTTCAGACTCAGGCTCCTGAATCTGCTCTCCCATGGGCCGGCTGTTCTCCCGCAGGACAGTGGAAGTGAGCTGTGGTGCAGGCAGGGGGCCAGGAGTCTGAATCATGGTGTCAGTCCTGTTCAGCCACGTATTATCCAGGCTTTCATCTGTAAAATTCCAGTCGGAGTCACAGAATGTCATGGGTGGAACGAACTCTGGTAGAAGTTACCGCACACATTCAAAGAGCATGGCCCTGGAGTGGACTGCGTAGGTTTGAATTCCAGTTATACCACTCACTTGTGTGACTTTGTATAAGCTATTAAATTTCCAAAATTCAACCTCCTCATATACAAAATGGAATATCAGTAACTGCCCTCCCTATTGTAAGGATTAAATGAGGTAATGTATATAATCAGCAAATAAATGTTAGCTATCCTACATTATCATCTCTTCTAAGTCCCTCCACCTCCAGAGAGAGGAAGAATGTAGCTAGCCAGAGACCCCTCTACCTTCCTTTGCTCAAGCAATAAAGGGCCTATTTGCTGGGTCTTACAGGGGCCCCAGGCAGTAGCACTGAAAGTCTGGCTTCACTGAGAAATCAGCAAATCCTGTTACTTACTTAGGCTCTGGTCACCAGACAAGTACCTCTGCCAAGTTACACTTCTAGGGCTGGATCAAGGGTCTGCTCTCACACCTTTACCTTCAACCTCGTTAGGGAAGTCTTCCCTGGGCACCCTGCTTGGCCCCCACTTACCATTCTTTTTTAGCTTCTAGAGGAAGCAGAATCATTCTTGCTCACTTAGGGCTTAATTTTATATACTGTCCTGGCAGTGATCTGTAATGTGCATTTGCTATCTCTGTAATCAGATTTAAGTTTCTTCAACAGACCAGGAACTATTTTTTCCTTCTTCTAAAGATCATTCATAAAGGCTTGAACAAGATTAAGTCACTGTTTATAGCATCATTTGCATATTTAAATTCTGATAAAATACTATGTAATCATAAAGTTCTACCTATAAAATTCTAAAGTACAACTGATCCTTGAACAATATAGTTTGAACTGTTGGGTTCATTTAAACATGGATTAAAAAAAAAAAAATGTATTCCAGTACTGTATGCTTCACGGTTGGCTGAATCCACGGATGCAGAACCATGTATATGGCCTGTAAAATTAGATATGGATTTTCAACTATGTAGGTGGTTGCTCCCCGTCACCCCATTGGTTCAAAGTCAACTGCATTTTCTTGTGTCAGAAGAATTTTAATCACAAGATATATTACGAAGTTTTCCTTCCCCATTAAGTCACAGAGACAATGTGCACGCGAGACTTCTCTTTAGCCACCAAGCATTCTATTGCCCTCAGGTTTTCTAAAATTTTGTCAGATGCACGTATGTTCCAGATAAGCTTTTTTGTTCCTGGAAATATCTACCTACTATCTGGTTAAGGTCATTCCACTGATCTGAAGCTCACTACCAACTTTCTTCTAAGTCAGCCAAGATTACATCTTTTATTCATATCCCTTTCATTTAACATTTAATTCAAAACTGTTATTCTCTGCTGCATTTAAAATTTGATGACCATAGGAATGGTTTCATTTAGGTTTTTTAACTTGGTAAACCATCTTTCAGCTTTCTACTACAGGTCATCTCCAAAAAAATCTTCTGGGCTCCATTAAGAGATTGGTCGCTCCCTGTCTGTTTCCAGAGAACCTTTTTGGCCCATCAGAGCACTCACCATGTTGAACTGAAACCACCTGTTTCTGTCTCCCTTTCTGTAGTATGAACTCTTTTTTAATACCAAATCCCCAGCATCTAGCACAGTTCTTAGGATGGTGCTTGGTAAAAACTTACTGAATAAAAGAATAACTTCAGGAAGAATTTATTCTTCTAGAAGAGATCCTCCTAACCCCTCAAGATTCCTCAATGAAAACACTTCTTGCAAAGCTCTCTCATCTTCATCCCAAACCCTGTTGCTTAAGGGTTCTGGACACCTAACCTACCTCAATCACTTGGTAAATCTGAAACTGATACAGAGAAAGATTTTCTTTTTTACAATTAAATGGTTACCAAACTGGGTTATCTGGCCCACATATACCTCTCTGTCCTGAGCACACTAATGACTAACTCTCCATTTGTGTGTAGATAAGTGGGTATCTAAATTCTCTAGGCCTTTGTTTCTTCTCTGTAAAATCTGGGTAATACTGCTGAACTCAGAACTGATTTATAAAACATCTACATAGCATTCACTATGTGCCAGGAACTGACCAAAGTGCTTTACAAACATTGGTCAAACAAATGATTAAGTGATAGAATGTAAGTACATAGCAAGGATTTGATGAATGCTGGCTCATAAATACATACTACACCTAAGAAAAGCTGTGAGCAGGAAAAAAAGTCCAGATAGATGAATAGATATGGGGTGCCCAGATAAAGACATTTGCAAGAGGAAATGACTGAAATCATTCTTTAGAGAAAAGTCGAGGATCCTATACTATGAAGATAGGGTTCTGTTATTTTCATTTTCTGGACCAAAAAGATGTTAAGTCCTAAAGTTGCAACTTCAAAGGAAATCTTTAACATTAATTTTATAAATATTTTCAAATCTTTTTACTCTCTTTGAAATATACATTCAGTCTAATCCACTGACTAATGCTAGATGAGGGGCAATACTACCTGATGACCACATCTGAACAATGGCAGCTAACAATTATCAAACGATGCCTTTGTGTTAAGCCCTGTGCTAGGTAATCACTCTCTGTGTACTAAGTTTTTTACCTAAGAGTATCTCATTTAATATTCACAATAGCCAACAGGACAAGTACTCAGATTATCCTTCATCTGCTCAGTGACTGAGGTTTATAGAAGTTCAGTAACATGCTCAAAGGTTATACAGCTGAAAAACGAGAAAGCCAGGTCTGTATTCTAGAACTCTGAATTTAGACTTTGTGCTCTTCATCAATAGTTAATACCACCTCCTCAATGATGAAAGAAACATTAGACTTAAATTCTAATTAATTCTGCTACAGATTTCAGCAAAGTCTTTGATGAGTCAGTTTTTAAGGTAGGAGAGGTAAACAGAAATTTGTAAAAAGAAGCATGTTGCTGTCCTGGTTTGTAGAAATTTTGTTAGGAGAATCATGGAGATGGAGGAAGATTATTTGAGGAAATAAGCATTTTTACTTTTGAGTTTTCTCTTAGTTTAAGAATAATCCTTAAAAAAAAAAAATAATAATAATCCTTTGGGCTTCCCTGGTGGCTCAGATGGTAAAGAATCCTCCTGTAATGCAGAAGAGCTGGGTTTGATCCCTGGGGTTGGGAAGATCCCCTGAAGAAAAGAAGGGTTACCCACTCCAGTATAATATGGCCTGGAGAATTCCATGGACAGAGGAACCTGGCGGGCTACAGTCCATGGGGTTGCAAAGAATCGTACACAACTGAGCAACTTTCACACTTTTAATAGCAATCTTTAGTCTTTTGGGATATAGGAATTTCTACTCTTGATCACATTTTCGTGACAATTCAACGCCCCGTTCCCCATAGCCTATAAGTAATCTAGACCTATGAGGTCTAGATCTAAAACTAGATCTGACCATCACTATTTTAATATACAAAAATAGATTTTCCAACCAAGCAGTGGAAATGGAAAGTTGTTTTGGTATATTCAATGTGTTGCAGAGTTCTACCCTCAACTTACCAGAATCTCTCCTATATTAGGATGCATGTTTATAGAACAACATTCAGTTCAGTTCAGTTCAGTCGCTCAGTCGTGTCCGACTCTTTGCGACCCCATGAATTGCAGCACGCCAGGCCTCCCTGTCCATCACCAACTCCCGGAGTTCACTCAGACTCGTGTCCATCGAGTCGGTGATGCCATCCAGCCATCTCATCCTGTCGTCCCCTTCTCCTCCTGCCCCCAAACCCTCCCAGCATCAGGGTCTTTTCCAATGAGTCAACTCTTCGCATGAGGTGGCCAAAGTATTGGAATTTCAGCTTCAGCATCAGTCCTTCCAATGAACACCCAGGACTGATCTCCTTTAGAATAACATTATGACTGTCTTATTTTAAATTTTAATGTATTAGAGGTCTATGTTAAGGGAATCAATCTTGTAAACCTTCTTGTCTCCTTTATTTCTCTGTGCTTATCATCTTCCTGTGTTCAATGCTTTTTCAACTTCTTTTTCCTTGACCCTCTTCTGCTTGACTTTGTCTATTCTAACCTTCATGCCTATACCTCTCTCAGTGTGTATGAAACACACAAGGAAATAATGTGCATAACGGTATTATCTTGCTTCAACAGAGTATTCACTGCTTTATTTATCTTGACAGGCACATTATTTGCCTCACACCATAAAGGCACACTTACCTTCTACTCGTTTTTTGTGAAGTGGAGGTCGTCCTTTCTTATTCCTTACTGAGGAGGTTTTGCTGCTGCTACTTCCACTGTTCACAGACATTCTGTCATCTTCACCGCCAGTGACTAAAGAATTTCTATAGGATATGAGTGGAAGCCATACATCCTCTCTCCTTTCCATCATTTGTTCCGTAAGGAATTTTTCTAGGTATGAGTGACTAGAGACAGAACAGAAGCAGTCATTTTTATGGAAGCAGATCATGCATCACTTATTTAATTTTTTTCATAACCTGAAGCTCTCTTCTCTCTGAATAATCCTTAAAGATACACATTAATCTGTTCACAGTGGTTACCTTTAGAAAGACAGGGATTGAGAATTTAAGATTTTGCTTCACATTATCTCTGGAATAAGCAATGTATTACTAAGGGTGTATGTGTGTTTCTTCCTTTATTCCTTTTTTTGTTTTGAAATACCAATGTTAAAAGAAATAATCAGAAGTTTGGCTCAAAAAGGATACTGATTCTCTTTTAAAACGTTCAAACAGGGCAGGATTTCTAAAATGGTGGAGTGTGGAGAGTGGCATACCCTGTCCCCAGCAAAACCACCTTTTTGGTGGTAGATGTTGAGAGTGGGGGATGCTAGGGAGTCTATGGGATGGGAACTGTCTGTACCTTCCCCTCACATTTGCTATGAAGCTAAAACTGCTCTAAAAAAGTAAAGTTAAATAAAATAAATACTTCACATCACATGTTTCCCTCTCGGTCTAGAAAACTGTACATGGCCCAAGGCTGCCCTTCTCAGGAGCAATCAGGGAGGAAGCTTCTAAGCTGCTGGTCTCCTGACTGACCACGGGGCAAAGTAAACAATCTGAATTGTGACTGCAGCTTTTAAAAGGCACACACATATCCAACCGTAAAAGGTAAGAATCTAACTTGCTAAGGAGGTTTAAGCACAACCTTTGAGAGGCTAATACAGGTTAAATGATAAACATGGAATAAAGATCTGAGTAGGGACAGTAGAGGCTGCATACTGCAAGAGAAACAGACCTCACAGAGTTTGTTGGTGCAGGTCTCTAAACAAATAAACAACCAAGTAACCAATCACCTTAATCTCTAGGGAGATAAAGAATGAACATCATGAGTAGATAAATTGTTATCTCATGATGTATCATATGTGCAATATGTTATTTTAAATGGTCACTTTTCAACAAAAAATTATGAGACATGCAAAGAAATAGGGAAATGTAACCCATATATAGGAAAAAAAAGCAAGCAACAGAAAACTTGGCCCAAAACAGTGCAAAGCAATTATTATACATGTATTCAAAGAACTAAAGAAAACAATGTCTAAAGAATTAAAAGTAAGCCCCATAATAACACAATTTCTCATTAAATAGAGAACATGAATAAGAAGATAGAAATGATAAAGAATCAAATGGAATTTTGGAGTACAACAATGGAAATTAAAAATTCATTAAAGGTGCTCAACAGATTTGAGCTGGCAGAAGTCAATAATCTTGATCATATATCAATAGAGATTATGTAATCTGAAGAGCAGCAAGAAAATAAGTGAAGAAAAATGAACAGTGCCTGAGAGAAATGTGGGATATCATTAAACACACTGACATGTGTAACGGGAGTACCAGGAGAAGAAAGGTGTAGAAGCAAATTTGAAGAAATATGGCTGCTAACTTCAGAATTTGATGAAAAACAATCAACACATCCTCAAAGCTCAACAAACTCTAAGCAGTATAAATACAAAGAGACCCACAACGAGATGCATCACAATGAAAATGCTGAATGCCAAAGACTAAAAAATCTAGAAAAGTAGTTAGAGAAAAGTAACTGATTACAAACAAGGGAACGCCAATAAGTTTAAAAGCTGACTTCTCATCAGACACAGTAAAGGCCAGAAAGCAGTAGGATTACATAGTCAATATGCCAGAAGTAAAACACTATCAAACAAGAATCTTGTATCTAAAAAACTATACTTCAAAGGTAAAGAGGAAATAAAAACACTCTCAGATGAACGAAAGTGTATAGAGAATTTGTTGGTGGCTGACTTGCCTTACAAGAAATACTAAAGACAGTTCTTCAGGCTAAAAACAAATCACACCAAAAAGTAATCTGAACTTATATGAAAAAACTATGAGTGTGGAAGAGTAATTACCAGGTAGTCATAAAGAACAATATAATTGCCTACTTATTATTGACTTAAAAAGCAACTGTATAAAACAATATGCACTACTGTGCTGTTGGGCCAATAACACAGAAATGTATATTTAACAATGTACACAAAAAAGTGGGTGATGGCAAAGATGTACTGGAGTAAGGAAATGATATGAGACAGAGATGGTATTTCACATCCACAACTAAGGAAGAACTGAAAAATATAATTAAGGACTGAAGGAATTAAAATGTTACACTAGAAAATATCTATTTAATATAAAAGAAGGCAATAAGAGGGAAAAATCAAAGACAGACATACAGAAAACAACGTATCAATGGCAGAGATGGTTTTAAAACAAATAAAGTGACCTAATAACATAGAACATAACAAATAACCTCATTTTATTGTGCTTTGCTTTAGTGCATTTTTCAGATACCTCAGTTTTTACACATTGAAAGTTTACAGTAAGCCTGCATTGTCAGATGATGGTTAGTATTTTTAAGCAGTATGTGTTTTTAAAATGAAGGTATGAACATTGTTTATAAGACATAATGCTATCACACACTTGATATACTACAGTAGAGTGTAAATACAACTGTTCTATGCACTCACTGACAAACCAAAAAATTCACGTGACTTTATCACAATATTTATTTTCTTGTGGTGGTGAGGAACTGAACCTGTAATATCTCTGAGGTATGCCTGTATATGCTGTCTACAAGAGACATACTTTAGATTCAAAGGCAACAAAGGTAGGAAGTGAAAGGATGGGGAAAGAAAGCTATACTATGCAAACAGTAACTGAAAGAGAGCTGGAGTGGTTACACAGTAGTATCAGACCAAACAGACTTTAAGACAAAAATTTTCTAGGGACAGAGAAGGCGGTAGAGTTAAGAGTCAACCAATCCACCAGGGAGACATAACAATTATATACACAACCTAACAACAGAGTCCCAAAATACACTTGAAGCAAAAACTGAGAACTGAGAACTGAAAGGAGAAACAATTCAATAAAAATAGTTGGAGACTTCAATATCCCACTTGTAGTAATGGACAGAACTAACAGAAAATAGAAGACTATTATGTTATGAAGAAAACTATAAGCCAACTGGACTTTGATTTTATGGAAACAAGTCAAATACAAAAAAACCCTAAACTATAACTAATATAAAAGGAAAGAGGAAAGTGTTCCACAATGGTTAAGCTAGTGTTCACAGATCTTTGAATAAGAGAATAAGAAATCATTCCCACTTGCAAATTCTAGGGTACTGAAGCTAAGCAAAGAAAAACTATATAAAAGTTAAAAAGAAAATTATAGTCCTTTAAACTATCAGAGTCTAAGTTATCAGTGTAATTACATGATTAATTTCCTTCAAAAACTGTAACACTTAGAATTATAATGGGAGTGAAGTCACTCAGTTGTGTCCGACTCTTTGCGACCCCATGGACCGTAGCCTGCCAGGCTCCTCCATCCATGGGATTTTCCAGGCAAGAGTACTGAGTGGGTTGCCATTTCTTTCTCCAAAAATTATAAAACCACTTGTCCTGCAACGTGCAACTTACACAGTCTTTTTGTCTTGCCGAAGAAGCTTAGATGAAAATTCACTTAGTACTTCTAGGAAAGCCAGATTAGGAGGTGGGTATTCTTGTCCTTTCTGATTTTGGTATTTAAAGGCAAATTCTATGCCATCCCTGAAATAAAAAAAAATATTGTCTTATTTTTCCAAATAGCTAGTATAGTTCTTCAATAGGCTAGAATTAAAAAAAAATAGTTGGGAAGGCAGCAAAATCATCACTGAGGGTAAAAATAAACTCAAATGGTAAAGTAATAATTTGCATGACATAGTTGCATGATAATATTTAATTTTAGTATTTATAGTGGAAAACAACTTATGTTTTGAAGTTATATTTCAAAACTTACATTGTAAAAAATAAAAAATAGCTATGCAGCCACAAAGCTAAATTTCTGTGTAGCTTTCAGAGGTAATAGAATACCCTGGAAAGATACAGAGATTGTCAGAAACTTTGGTTCTTAAGAGTTTTTGTAAAGTACTTAAAAATTTTTTTATCATTCCGTTTTCAATTATGAAATGAGGATGCACAGTGTTTTTAAATGTATGTCTCCCACAATATTTTCTCACTGATAAACGTGACAAGAATATTTTGTTAAAACTTTCCGTGAAAAGTCTAACATTTGTTACTTTAAAAAAATTGGTCAAATAATTTTTTGGTAAGTTTCAGTAAACCAGATTGTGTATAACAGTGTTTATTTAGCTCACTCACTTGTGGAGTGTGGCAACTGCTTCTCGTGTCTTGATCTGGTCCAATCCGAATGTAAGGGCAAAGCGACGTGCCAATTCTTTAATGCCACTGACATGGGCAGATGTCCTATCTAGGTTGGGCCCTTGCTCTTGAACAAGTTCATTAAACAACTGGTAGAAAGAAAAAAAAGAGGAAAAAGTTCATAGCTAAGAAATATTTATTTTTGTTAGAATCGGTAATACAATTTAAAAAATATTTAAAAGCCATGTGGTAAGATATGTTATTTCCCTTCTTGTACCAGTAGCCACACTTTCCCCTTCTCCAAGTCATCTACTATTATCTACTATTTCTTGAGCTCATTTTCATGCTAGTTGTGTGATTACATGCAAACCAGAATTTATTTTTCTACCAAAAGGAACGTATTTTGGGTTGGGGAAAATGTTTACAAAAATATACTATGTATTCTTTTTGTTGTTTTCACAGGAATGGCAATATATAAAACGCAGGGTTCAGAACTTTGTTTCTCACTCATTACATTATGTAAAATAAGATCATTAAGATATATGAAATGTTTTTTCCCATCCAATGACAAAAGACACCAAAAAAGTTCTAAAACTGAGTGACGGGTTTTATAATTACATACACATTACATGTATTGCATCAAAATAACAGAATCAAAACTCTGGAATACTAAAGAATATAAAAGCCACTGTCATTCTGCCACCAAAGTTAGACACATGTATCTGCCTCCTCTTTTATTATGAGAGAATGAACAGTCCAAGCTCTGATCTAAAGCCACTCCCTGCTTATGTACTGAATCTCACCCCCTTTATCTACTTAGTGGTTTGGTCCTGTGTACTGCTTTTTCCTGAATCATTAACTACTCCCTGTTAGATGCATGCATCTTAAAAAACAAACAACCCTAACTTCTTGATTCCATCTCCTCTGCCAATTACGGATGCATCTGTCACGTTCTCTTTATACAGCATTCCTGGGAAATACTGTTTATATTTGTTTTCTTTACTTCCTCACCTCCCAACCTCTCAATTCACTCTAGGCACACCAATTCATTGAAATAGCTTTTATCTTCTATTAATTATGTTGTCTACCTTTTTATGTTTCTTTAGCTATAGACTGGCTTAAACTACTTACTCTGCCATGACTAGAAACAGCAGTTCTTCCAGAGATTTTCAAATTTATTCATGAGTAATTGTTTATAAATTATTAAACTTTAAAATGTTTTCAGAGATATTTGTACACAATAGCCTTAAACTCTAAAATTTACATTCAAAATAAATACAAAGAATATATTTCACTGTATAAAAGTCAAGGAATATCAAAGTAAAATTCTCTTGTCTCTTTCCCATTATATATCATTCTTCTCTCCAAAGGTAATCAATGTTAGGGTTAAAGTTTGAAAGTTTTTTTAGATCAATTTAGACACATTAATATATTACACATACATAAAGTTTTAATTTTTGTTTATATGGTATTGTACTATATTTTGTCCTGAAACTTGCTGTTTTTCGCTTAATATTTTGTCTTGTAATTTTTTTAGCTATTTCAGAATAAGTTTATTTCACTAGTCTTATGTTGATGAACATTTCTTTATTTTTTTTTAAAGTTTTTAATTTTTTTAATTTTAAAATCTTTAATTCTTACATGTGTTCCCAAACATGAGTTGATGAACATTTAGAGTATTTAGAATCTTGCAATATTACACAGACTGTTGCAATAAAACTGTCTTTCATATACATGGTTTTGTGCGTACCTGAATGTATCTATGCAGATACCTAAGTAGGAAAAAACTGGTTCAAAAGGAATGTATATCTTAAACTTTGAAATATACTGCAAAATTATATTCCAAGAAGGTAGGAGAAATTGCTTTCACGAAGGACCTTTTTCTTAGTGTATGTTTAACAATCATTGGTATATCTATCATTTTAATTCTTGCCAGTCTATTTGGCAGTGATAAATATCTCCTTGTTTCAATTTGTATTATATTAATTATTAATGAAGTTATGTTTTTTCACATGTTTATTGCTTTTAAAGGAAAAGTTGCCTCTTCTGAAAAGTGGCTTTTTTCATTTGCTCACTTTTGTATGGGATTTGTTTACCTTTATTACAGATTTGTAGGATTTGCTATGTATGATTAAAAATATTTTCCCATAATCTGTCATTGGTTTTTCAATTTTGTTCAGAGTGCTGGTTGATGTATAAAGCTGTTTAAGTTTATATATATATATTATATAATCAATTTTTACATTGTGACTTCTCTCCTGGAGAACTTCTCTACTCCGGTATATAAAAATATCCTTTTATATTCTTTCAAACTTTTAATTTTTAACATATATATATAATCCACCTAGTAGTTATTTTGGCTACATGTTCGGTAGGGCTATTTATAGCCATTTCTCCAAATACATAGTCAGTGGACCCATCACCTATTAAAAAGGAGCTGATCCTTTCCCCACTGACCTTTATCAAAGGCTAAATATATACATACATACATATATACCTATAGCCACTACCACCCCTCATCTCTCCTTTAATACTAGGCATTTGTTAGGAATCTTCTTTAGGAAATGCATGTGACATATTTTCTTATTTGGATACTACTGTTGCCCCTTTAATTATTAAATACTTTAAAAATGTATTTTTATATTTGTTCTTTAAAAACGATCACTTTTTAAATATCCAATTTGGCATTTCATTTGGTCTAAGAGTAGATCACCTTAGGATTTCACCCATTTGAAATGTAAACTATAGGACTGTCTTCCTAAAGAAAAGACACATAACACATCTTTGTACCAGAAAGTATCCATAGTAATGTAGTAATATAATGATCTAATTTAAATGAGGTAAGATAACTAGCATATAATAATAAGCACATGCCAATACTCAATAATATTAATACTACTCATTTCTTTTCCTTCAAATTTCTTACCTGCTGTAAACTGAGAATGAGGGTCTTGGCACACTGAATTTTATCAATTTGCCTAGTTTTACTCAATGTTTCCTTAATAATATCACCATAGTCATTGTAATACTGTAAGGAAAAGAAACACAGCTTTAAAACTGTTGACATTTCACGACATAAAGAACAGGCTGGTGAAAAAAACGGAAAGGTGAGTAAGGACATGTTTAATTTTTCATGTTAAAAACCTAATGAGAGTTAATAGATATTGTCTAATGCTAAAAAAATACACATTGGACATTTAAAATTATGAAATAAATAATAAAACTAGAAAACTGGGAAATTCAAAGAGGAGAAGTGATATATGTGAGCAAAATTACTCATTCTTTACAACATGGATTCAACAGACACCACTTGTCCAGATCAAGAAACAGAACTCTGATAGAAATATCTTGAAGAACTAAAACCTAAACAGTCAAAATTGCTTACTTCTGAGGAGAGGGCCTAAACAAAGGAAGGGTAGATTACAATAACAGATTTAACTTTTCATTAAATATTTTTGTGTACCCATTTCCCCTCACAATGTCTGTATTTTACTATTATATATAATATAAAAAATAAAAACTGATTTCTTCAACAGTTGATTGGGAAAAATTCAACTAATTTTATAATTCAATTTTTTGATACAGGATTTAAAGAGTTTTCCTTGTGAGTAAATACTTTGGAGAAACTCTGAGACTATTAAACCTGGATGTTATTTCCCAACTAAAGCCTAAAACCTATAACCTATGTAAAGAAATGAGTATATTAGCTTGACAATTGCATTTTATCTTCAAGAAGATGGGTATATACCCATGATGGGAGGCGCAAAAAAAAAAAAAGGGAAAGCAAAAGAAGGGGAAATATCTCAAAAGAATCATCTTTTCAGTGCAATTAAAAATTATCTCAGTGAAGACAAAAAGGATGTATGAGAACACTAAAGTAGTTCAACAGGTAGATCAACAAAAATTCCGATTTTTAATAATCACATAGAGAAATGAGACAAAAAGCCAAATAGACAAGGATATATAAAGAATAGTAAACAGTGATTAAAATATTCATAAAAAATTAAAGCCTATAATGAACACAGGTGTGTAAAAACTGCTAAGGATGATAAAAGTTTAGATAAAGCCTATTTCTTGAACCCAAGACAGTACTGCTGAAGGACGACAAAACCATGGTAAGCTCATATTCATCCAACCAAGCCCTATTTAGATATTACTACTGGAAGCCTGTCCTAGTTGCTCACTTAAGTGTCTATATATCTGTGCTTGCTTTGTAATTTATACATCTATCACCACAATAATCATGCTGAGGTTTTACATCTAGTGGAAAGAGTTAAGCTTTAAGTTAAAGAAACCAAATGTCAGTTTTTGCTACTTTAATAGTTGTGTGTGATCTTTGAAAGTTACTCTGCCTCTCTGAGCCTTGATTTCCTTTTCCATAAATGATGATTTCCTAAATCACAGTTAATGCAGTCAACAAAGATAATATAAAAGCCTTAGAGCAGTCTCTTGAATATAAATGGCATAGAACATAGGCAGCTATTCATTATTAGCATGTTATATAATGTTTACATTTCAGTTTCTCTGTAATCTATAACTGCCATACTACAGAAATTATGTCTTATTTAAACCTCTGGCTACCAACATAGTACTCATCACATTGGAGTTGTCTAGCAAAATATTTAGTTACTGTGTCATAACTAGAATGGAGCCCAAACATGGACAAAGACACAAGTGAATGAATGGCATACACAATATTCTGAACATGGGCAAAATAAAATACTGTCTCTGACATAAAAACAAGGCAAAAATACGTACACCGATAAGTATGCCTGTTAGGTTTAACATAAAGATTTTTGAGGACTGCTTTTTTTGAGTGTCAGAAAAAAATGGAGCTTCTGGGAAGAGCAGCCAGGAAGTCAGATACTTATCAGAATGGTGTAAAACCCTCGACATCTCCTTACCTCCTGCAGGAAAAAATCCCAAATTCTCACAAAACATATAAGGTCTAACCTCATTTAATATCTTTAAATCTTACCTCTAGCTCCATTCTCATAAGCAATCTATGTTGCTATATCAAATTACTTGCATTTTCCTCAATTTCCTTTATCTCTGTACAAGTAGTCCAATCTGCCTGAAAGTCCTTTAACTAGTTCTTTGCTTGACAAATGAATGCTTCTCATCTCAGACTTAGTTCAAAAGGCACGTCTAACAGTTTTCATTAACCCTCATATTTCTTAAGAGTGCATCTATTTTATATATTTACAGGGACCCCTATACTTATCTCTCTACACTGTAGAAATGCAATTATCTAATCACTTGATTGTCTCCAGCTTTAGACCACTTTGGAGAAGGAATTGAAAAATCTTTGTTAACTTTAGTGCCTGGCAGGTAGCATGGTAGGCACACATATAAACATTATCAGGAGAGATGTCATAGGGAAGAGGGAGCGTTTTCTTCCATAAGAAGGGTCCAAGGCCTTAAGAAAACAAAACAGCATTCTTTCTTATAAATGTAAGGAACTCGTACTTCATGGAATTGATATAATGGTATAGAGTGATAAAAAACTCATAAAAAAGAGAAATTTTAAATATGTCAGAAAACCGTCAATAATATTTAGGTAAAAGCTGTCAATTTAGCTTGCTCACTACTCTTTCGTTTTCAGTAACTTCTAAGGCACTTGGTGGAATGAGAAAAACAAGAATATGAAGCTACTATCTTAATCAATCAATCAATCAATGTCCTTGACCCATTAAAAAAAAGACTATGAAACTATACCTTCATGTAGTGTTTAAAGATGTCTGCAGCTGCATGCATGTCAACAATATCATAGATGATAAGTTTGCTGAAGGCAGCAAGTAGATTCCTTCTCTTGTGTAAGGCCTCAATTTTATTAGCTTCATCTTCTTCATCACCCTCTAACCACAGAAAATAAATTAGTTATGAACTTTGGCCCTTTATCCAAGGTAAAACATTGTAGACAATCTGTAGAACAAATAACTAGGCTATAACTTTACAAATAGGTACAATTTAGTTTTAGATAGGATAAAAATTATTAGCTGTACTGATTATTTTAGGGTGCTATACTTAGTTACATATTTATTAAACACTAGGCACTAAGGTTCTAGGAGATTATCATAGCAAAGACTAGTTATATAGGTTTTTTTCTCAGGTTTTTGTCATAACAATACTATTGTCCTTTTACCTTTAAAATGCTGCCTTTTTTCTGAATATTCCTTATGTGCTAATCTATTTCTACAGAGAAGAAATTTACAGAAAAATTTAAGACACAGGGCAAAGTTTTCTTTTAGATATATATATGGGGAGGAATGGAAATTACATGAAGGAGTTAGTTTTCAGTTCTTATCTTAAACATGGTTACATTAGAAGCTGAGAAATAAAGTATATTTTGCAAACCATGTTATATACATACATATTTTTTAAAACAAATCATTATCAAATGCTTTCAAACAAGTAGTATTTATTCTTCAGTTTTTAGATTCTCAGGTTTATCTATTTCTAATCCCCCTCAAAATATTTCCGCAAGTCTCCAGATGATAAAAGTTGACACAGTTGTTTCAGGTTCTGTACTGACCCTCTCATGTCTTGGCCTGCTATTTAGGGAGAGTGTTCTTTTTCTCTTCTTCACATGTATATTCATAAAATAACTTATTCTCATCTTCTCTCTTCCCTTTCTATTACCTGGTCCTGTTGTGAAACATCAGTGCTTTTGGAAGTTGGAAATCTTTTTGCTTAGGACAAGTAGCAGGTAAATATTGTCTCCTGAGATTAACATGAACTCAGAGATCCTTTTTTCACAGTCTAGTATTTTCTAAAATGTTCTGTTAAATAAAGAATATTCCAATAGCACCAGGTAGATCTGTGGATTTCATATGCCACAGATCTTACTTAAGAGAGCTTAAATCATCTATTTCACAAATAAGCTATTTTATACAGTATTTATTTATAATTATTTATATTCAGTCTTATTTTGCTAAGTTTTCATCCTGTAGGCTCAGAACAATTTTGACTGGTGAGGTTTCATAATATTCTTTTAGCATTTAGTATCTTAGAGTCATGTTTTGTTAATTTAAGTAATATATGATCACTCCTCAGGAACAGAAAGGAACTCAGATGCTTTTCTTTAGAAAATTGTGAACCTGGATGCAGTTCTATTAGAAAAAAAAATCTATCTTAAACATACATTTCAAACATGTTGGAAATGACAAATGTACACAATGATCCATTACAGTATAGCTTAGGATAGCAGAAGACTGGAAACTAGTCAAATATCAATCAATATGAGATGAATAATATAAATTATGCTATATTTAAATAATAAAATACAGTGTAGCTATTAGAATTAGAATAAGGAACTCTCTGTACTTTGTGATGGGAAAAGATCTATAAGGTACAGACACTTCACTGTGTATATTATTATTCTTGCTTTCTGACTTATATGAATGTATTAACTTTCGTTTAAAAGAGAGAAATTGTAGTATTTTTTAGGACTGAATTGGAAATTTTTTCTTCAATCTCTTGAGGTTGTTAAGACAAGATCAATATTGACAAGATGACAGTTGCAAATACCCATGCTCTGGTTCTCCTCATCTTGGTCAATGAAAACATGATCCATCACAAAACTGAGGAGTTCAGACTGAAGTCCAGTATCTGGATTAAACACCAAAGGCTGAAGGCCCTCCCTGCCACCTGTCATTAATTGGTGGCTAAAAATCATCAAAAGATCACAGAGTAGCATGAAAGCCTGGAATGAAAAGGAAATTCATCACTAAAACATTGTACAGTAGTAACTACAAATGACAATATACTAAATTAAATGCAGTTCAGTAATGGTACCATAATAGAAATGCTAAGTATTCAAACTGCAGCTACTTAATTTTAATTTCCAAACATAATAAAATTACTTTTTCTCATTATATACTAGTCATATTTACGACTCTTCACTTCCCCTAAATATAAACTATTTTTTAATTTGGCTGTATTAACTCAAAACTATTAAGAGATTTTTGACTTGAACTTATAAAAAATGAACTGAATTCAACTCTGGAAACACAAATTGAATTACTATATTAATGACAGAGATTATAAATCAATCGTATACTGCATAAGCAAAAAAATAAGCACAAATCTTAAAATTAAACTGTATAATTCAATCAATTACAACATAGTACACTAAATCTGTAAGCTACCATTTTGGATTCTTTTAATAATCTACTGTAAAACAAAATTTTGAACCATAGGTTAAACTTGGATTCAAGATCATTCACATCAAAAACAGTGATGCAAAGCTTCCCAACAAATGTATTCACATAAAGAACTTTCAATATATTTTCCCATAGAGAATACATTACAGTTATATTGCCAAATTTAACCTATTTAATGGATGGTACAAAATGAACTTGTGTCATCAATTTACTGTTATAGAATAACTGAGGGCTCTTACACCCTAAAACAATCCATTCACCCCTCTCTAAAAATTGACTTCTGTGGAAAATACAATTTTGGTATATATTTGGAGATGGTTGTATACTTGGCTGTTTACCTCCAGCAAGAATCATGGAAATTCATGCTCTAAGTACACTACCATGAAATACATAAATTTAGAAACAAGTCACTTGAAAAGAGGAGAGCATGAAAGGAATCTAGGGAAATGTATATTTTTAACCGAGGCCATACTTTTGCATGTCACCAAACAGTGATGATGCAGAAACACTGAATTTCTGGCTTAAGTGTCCTGAGTTACGTATTTTTAGATTGCACTGGTTAAGTTCAGGAAATTTAGAGAATAAGGTTTAGGAAAGATAATCTCTGTTCCCATTTTAAGTTAGATGCTGATAACTTAATAAAGAAGAGACCTTACAAATACCCTATTTGTAAGATGAGATAGCACAGGGTTAAGTACTATTGTATTCTTTAACTAGATATAGACGCTTTCTAGTTGAACATCAGAATAAAAAACAGCATGGAAAAGATATATCATTTTTTTTTTTTTTAATAGAAGCTCTTCCTAACAGAACAGTTTCAGCTTACAAAATCACTTTGTGAAAATGGTATTGCCTTGGGCTTCACTTTGACTGTCTTTGGTCTACACCCCTTGCCAAGGGTGAGAAATCTGTTGGCCCAATGGGATATGCCCATCAGCACCCCAACTTTACATCTCTGTCCAGGGACAGGGATTCAGGAACTTCCTGCCCTCACAAACTGGATTCTACTATGAGGGGCTGCACAGGCATCCTTCTGAGACACACGGCATCCCCAGTGTGTACCCCTAGGCCCCAGGATAGTTAAGGAACAACTTGTTTAAGGAAGTGATGCTGACAGTTTGGATATGTGGGTTAAACTGTTCACATGAATATGTGAGAAGTTCTACCTGGTGTGGGAAAGAGCTGAAGGTAAGATGAGAAGAAAGTGGACCCTAAGAAGCTCCCATTCTGGTAAAGAATCCTCAGGTTCTGGTATAGAACTCATAAGAATCAAGAATTCTAAACTTCAACCTGACCTCACTTGCCAAGGTACAAAGATGTATAACAAGTTTGTTAGCTTACTTTATAACTTAAATATTTAGACATCTATACTTTTATGCCAGGTCCAATAAGATAAACTACATGCTAAGAACTGCCATAAAAAAGTATATCTTAAAAAAATTTACATCTTCTTATGCTTCTTCAATGCATTTGAATTATTTATATTGAGGGCTCTTAACTGACAGTCTCTTACCTGTTCCTTCACTGGAGTATTAACATTAGATAGGCACTGCTGGCAAACAGCCAGAAAGGACTTCACTGTTTTCCTCAATACCAACAAGTCCTCCTGTAAGACACAAATTTGCAAGCATGAATTACAGTATCCTTGAAAACTGAAGAAATAATAAATGGAAAATAGCCGAACCAGTTTACTGTTTAAGGAAATTCACAAAACCAAATTTATCACTGGGAACCAAATCATAATTTCCTAGTTATCCTAATGGAAGGGGCAGCAAAACTGGTAATCCCAAATACTCTGTTCAATTTCGCTTTGGAATGCTCAGTATGATTTCCTCCAACATATTTCCTTTATAAATATGGTTTACTTGGGCTGGTATTAAAATTGATAGTCATTCCTATTACAAATACTAGATGTAGTAAAATGAGGAAGTGCAGCAGCATCTGAAAAAAAAAACAATTAAGCAATAAACATGTACTGAATTTTTCCCATTTTCTCAGCATTCGGCAAAATGTCAAGGCAAAAAGATAACTTTAAGATAGTGTCCATGTTCTCAAAGAGTTAATATTTTAGCAGGGAGTTAGACCAATCATAGAGTAACTGTTTGATTTTTTGGTATCAACTCTAATTGTAGCAGACAGACATGGCTGAGTTGGAGACAGCTTCATAGAAAGACGAGCTTTAATCCAAGATTGGATTGGTGAATAGGTTTTAATCAGATGGCCATATTACAACATTCAATATGAAACACTGGAAAACTATAAAAGGAAATTTAAGTTTATCAAGTCCCTATAAAGTGCCAGGCACTGGTAAGAGGGCTGTTGTATAATTTAATATTTATATTGATTATAAGAAGTAGTTATTATTAGCAAAGATTGAAAGCAGGACTGTCTGATATCAGAGCTCATATTCTATTCACTGATTAATAAGCAAGATGCATGCAGACAACTCAGTATTATATTGATATTTAAAATAGTAATGAAGAATAATTAAACGAGCATAGGCTGGTATAGAAATAACTTTTAAAAAGTATTCTATGAAACTAAGATTCTTTAAGCTTTTCTATTTTGCATAGTTGATAGTACTTATTCCTTTTTGGAATCTTCACATCCCAAATAATGATACTTCAAAAATTACATATATTTCCTTTTGCTAAAATGAGTGCAGTTATTTTGAAGGAATAAGACCCTCTTGTGCAGAGTAGTAAAAAGGACACTGTCTCCAGAAACTTTAATGTTCCTGCAGATTAACATCCAACAATCAAACCTCAACATTTCTTGATCTTCTTTAATTTCAAAGACTCATAAAGCATCAGGGGAAAGAGACAAGAGAATAGGCAGTCACAAAAGAATTTAAGGAGTCCTTACATCGGAAAGCTTAACCCAGAGTCAGAGCAGTCACAGCAGGGTTGCTAAAAAGAGTTCTGAACAACTAAGTCATCTACCTATAAGGAAAGGTGTTTCAGAAGGCACAGAATGTTCAAAAGCCTGGAGGTGCTTTTGAGAGACTACTGTTGGGGTGCAAATGGGAGGAGAGTGGTGAGAGAAAACAAGAGAAAGAGGACCCATTTCCATTTAAATGGAATACAATTTAAAATGTCATGTTATGTATAATATCATATATGAAACGAATCGCCAGTCCAAGTTTGATGCATGATACTGGATGCTTGGGGCTGGTGCACTGGGACAACCCACAGAGATGGTACAGAGAGGGAGGTGAGGGGGGTTCAGGATGGGGAACACGTGTATACCTGTATACACATGTATATGGTATATGGCAAAACCAATACAATATTTTAAATTAATTAACCTCCAATTAAAATAAATAAATTTATATTTAAAAAAATAAAATGTCATGTTAAATTACTTGGCTATTATCCTGTCAGCAATAAGGAGCTAATGAGTAAGGATTTTTATCATGAGGTTGCTAAAAGTTTATGCTAAGGAATCATACTCTAACGAAAAGGGAGAAAGATGTAAAATAGCAAATAAAATCTGAATAGTATTAATAAATACACTCTTCTCTTGAGGGTTTATTATGTACCAAATGCTGTGTTCTAAGGGGCATGGTGAAGAGCAGGGAAGCTGGCATGCTGCAGTTCATGGAGTTATAAAGTTGAACTGAGCAACTGAATGGACGACGATGAACAGGCATAAATTTAAGTCTCACAGTCACCCTATGAAGTAAGTGATTAATATGCCTATATTACAGAGGAGGAAACAGGATCAGAGCATCTATAGATTTTAAGTGATAAAGAGTAAGGATCCATACCTAGTGCCATCTGACTCTAAAGCTTATGCTTCAAACCATCATCCTACAGTTCATCATATTAACAGATGCCATAGAATATTGGGCCTAAAAATAAAATGTTGTCAGTAAAGATGTTAACACAGTGTAGAGAAATTAAAGCAGCAGAATTGATAGAATTTAGGCGCTAACAGTGCTTACGTATGGATGTGAGAGTTGGACTGTGAAGAAAGCTGAGTACTGAAGAATTGGTGCTTTTGAACTGTGGTGTTGGAGAAGACTCTTGAGAGTCCTTTGGACTGCAAGGAGATCCAACCAGTCCATTCTAAAGGAGATCAGCCCTGGATGTTCTTTGGAAGGAATGATGCTAAAGCTGAAATTCCAGTACTTTGGCCACCTCATGTGAAGAGTTGACTCACTGGAAAAGACTCTGATGGTGGGAGGGATTGGGGGCAGGAGGAGAAGGGGATGACAGAGGATGAGATGACGGGATGGCATCACCGACTCGATGGACATGAGTATGAGTGAACTCCAGGAGTTGGTGATGGACAGGGAGGCCTGGCGTACTGCAATTCATGGGGTCGCAAAGAGTCAGACACAACTGAGCGACTGAACTGAACTGAACTGAGGAGCTAACAGGAACAGAGATGTTGCTGTGACTCCTAATTTCTAGGTAGTTGCCTACTAGATAGATTATGGTATAAGTCACCAAGATAGTTAATACAGGAACAAATGCTAAGGTAACAAGTTTGGCTTTAGGGATGCTGATCTGCAAATGCTGAAAGATATCGTTAGGTAGTGAGAATAGGAAAAAGAAGTCCAAAATGGCGGTGGCAAAAAGACAAGGAAGGGAAAAGTCTGCGAAAATAGAACAAATGAAGGAGTGAGGACCTTAGGTAAAACAAACAGCCCTTCTGGCTAGCCCAATTTACATAGGGCAGGCTCAGAGGGAGGAAAGAAAACATAAAGAGAGGAGCCAAAAAGGGGACTCTCAAGAGTCTTCTCCAACACTGGTTTTTCCAGTGGTAATGTATGGATGTGAGAGTTGGACTATAAAGAAAGCTGAGTGCCGAAGAATTGATGCTTTTCTTTTCTTGTATTTTGGATTGGACCGCCCTCACACCTGAGGATGTATTTTCCTTTGCTTGCCAATAAAACTGAGCTATAACACTGGTCCATCCATCACTTCAAATTTTTGCTGCGACTGAGGAAATTACATGGGGAATGCTTAAAATTCTCCAAGCCAGACTTCAGCAATATGTGAACTGTGAACTTCCAGATATTCAAGCTGGTTTTTAGAAAAGGCAGAGGAACCAGAGATCAAATTGCCAATATCCGCTGGATCATTGAAAAACCAAAAGAGTTTCAGAAAAACATCTATTTCTGCGTTATTGACTTCGCCAAAGCCTTTGACTGTGTGGATCACAATAAACTGTGAAAAATTCTGAAAGAGATGGGAATACCAGACCACCTGACCTGCCTCTTGAGAAACCTATATGCAGGTCAGGAAGCAACAGTTAGAACTGGACATGGAACAACAGACTGGTTCCAAAGAGGAAAAGGGGTACGTCAAGGCTGTATATTGTCACCCTGCTTATTTAACTTATATGCAGAGTACATCATGAGAAACGCTGGGCTGGAGGAAGCACAAGCTAGAATCAAGATTGCTGAGAGAAACATCAATAACCTCAGATATGCAGATGACACCACCATATGGCAGAAAGTGAAGAAGAACTACAGAGCCTCTTGATGAAAGTGAAAGAGAATGAAAAAGTTGGCTTAAAACTCAACATTCAGAAAACTAAGATCATGGCATCCGGTCCCATCACTTCATGGCAAATAGATGGAGAAACAGTGGAAACAGTGGCTGATTTTATTTTTCAGGGCTCCAAAATCACTGCAGATAGTGACTGCAGCCATGAAATTAAAAGATGCTTACTCCCTGGAAGGAAAGCTATGACCAACCTAGACAGCATATTAAAAAGCAGAGACATTACTTTGTCAACAAAGGTCCGTCTAGTCAAGGCTATGGTTTTTCCAGTGGTCATGTATGGATGTGAGAGTTGGACTATAAAGAAAGCTGAGTGCCGAAGAATTGATGCTTTTGAACTATGGTGTTGGAGAAGACTCTTGAGAGTCCCTTGGACTGCAAAGAGATCCAACCAGTCCATTCTAAAGATCAGTCCTGGGTGTTCATTGGTAGGACTGATGTTGAAGCTGAAACTCCAATACTTTGGCCACCTCATGGGAAAAGCTGACTCATTTGAAAAGACCCTGATGCTGGCAAAGATTGAGGGCAGGAGGAGAAGGGGACAACAGAGGATGAGATGGTTGGATGGCATCACCAACTCAATGGACAAGGGTTTGGGTGGACTCCGGGAGTTGGTGATGGACAGGGAGGCCTAGCATGCTGCAGTTCATGGGGTCGTAAAGCATCAGACACGACTGAGCGACTGAACTGAACTGTAACACTGGTCCACCCACTGCTTCCAGTTTTTGTTGCGGTGAGACAGAACTGAGGAAATTATACACTCCTCCCCCCACCCCCACCCCTCCCCCCCCCCGGCAATATCCTACTGAAGATGTCTAATAGTCAGCTGGATGAGTTCAAAGTCCACAGTAAAGAATCTGAGCAAGAAAAGATTTGGGAATCCTCAGCATTTAGAAACAATGGAAGTAGATGAGACCGTTAAAATGAGAATATGTAAATCGGGCTGACAAAAGTACCCTGGGGAACACCAAAACTTAACAGATGGATAATAAAGAAAAGCATATGAAGAAATCTAAGAAATAGTCTGAGAAGTAGGAACAAAATCAGAATATGGCATCCCAGAGGTAAGAAAAGGAAACATTTAAAAATGAGTAAAATTGAGACTTTGTTGGTGGTCCAATGCTTAAGAATTCACCTTGAGCACTGTACCTTAAATAAACTACTGCAGGGGATGCGGATTTGATCCCTGTTCAGGGAACTTGGATCCCATAGGCTTCAGGGAAACTAAGCCTGGTACCACAACTACAGACAAGCCTGAGCACCACAACAAAAGATCCTGTGTGCTGGACTGAAGATCCCCCATACTGCAATGAAGATCCCACCTGCTGCAACTAATACCTGACACAGCTAAAAAATAAACAAATAAATAAAAATATTAAACAACAATAATGAATAGAATAGTTTAATGATGACAAATGTCACCAAGAGAAAAGAAAAGGACTTGAAAGTATTACAATAATAAAGCAATGATGTTATGAGTGACCTTGGGGAGAACACTTTCAAAGGGATTGTTCAGTTGCTAAGTTGTGTTCAACTCTTTTGTGACTCTGTGGACTGCAGCACACCAGACTCCTCTCTCCATGGGATTTCCCAGGCGAGAATACTGAAGTGCGTTGCCATTCCCTTTCCCAGGGGATCTTCTGACCAAGGAACCAAACCCATTTCTCCTGCATTTACCACTGAGCCACCAGCAAAGCTCTTCAAAAGAACTTTGCTGTTGTTCAGTTGCTAAGTGGTGTCTGACTCTTTGCAACCCTATGGACTGCAGCACGCGAGGCTTCACTGTCCTTCACTATCTCCTGGAGTTTGCTCAAATTCATGCCCATTGAGTCAGTGATGCTATCTAACCATCACTTGTCGTCCCCTTCTCCTCCCGCCCTGAATCTTTCCCAGCATCAGGTTCTTTTCCAATGAGTAGGCAGGCTCTTTGCATCAGGGAGCCAAAGTACTGGAGCCTCAGCTTTACCATCAGTCCTTCCAATGAACACCCAGGACTGATCTCCTTTAGGATGGACTGGTTGGATCTCCTTGCAGTCCAAGGGACTGTCAAGAGTCTTCTCCAGCATTACAATTCAAAGGGATTTCTTCCCAGGTGGCACGAGAAGTAAAGAATTTGCCTGCCAATCCAGGAGTCACAAGAGATACAGGTTCTCTCCATTCAGGAAGATCCCCTGGAGTAGGAAATGGTAACCCACTCCATTATTCTTGCTTGGAAAATCCCATGGATAGAGAAGCTTGGCAAGCTACAGTCCACAGGCTCACAAAGAGTTGGACATGACCGAGCACACACACTCATTCAAAGGAATTAAAAGGGCTTAAAACTGCAATGGTAGAAAGGATAAGAAAGCAAGCAACTCTTTCAAAAAAGTCTGACTGTAAAGAGTGAGAGGAAAAATAGGACAGGAGACCCCCTACTGGAGAGGTCTTTGGGGGGGTCTTTGTTGTCCTTTTCATTAAAAAAGATTTGAAAATGTTTGTTGAATAAATAACTGAAAGAAAAACAAAATGCAAGCCATGCTATGAACTAGTCTAGACCTTAGAGAAACTGTATCTCAGGATTACAGATTTTAAAAATCTATAAACAAAACGGTTGAAATATGTATTCTCGGAGGTTCTATGGCATTCTGTGAATCTGCTGAATTAATCTAGGCACTCAAATGAGAACATACAGGTGTTAACTGGTAAACCTAGTATTCAAAGGATGAATGCTCACTCTTCCTGCTGGTACCTAGAACAGTGTTTGGCACATGGGCAGATGTTTAGTAAATACTTTCTGAATGGTATCCAAGTATACATAATACAGATGATAGCACAATCCGAGGGAAAAATAAATGTGTTCATTTTACTGGACAATAAATATAGTTAAAAATGATGCCAGGAGGCATTAATGCTCTTTTATTCTCTTAAATTTCATGGTTACTGTGCAGTTTGAAGCCGTCTAGGGAATCAGCCATTGCTGGAGTTGGAGACAAAAGATTCCTTTAAAGGTCAATCATAAAGCAGATGTGCCTTATATAAAATGATTACTTGCCAATCCATCTGAGAAGTTGTAAATTTAACATCACAGCTAGGTAAGCAACCTACTGATTGCTTACTAATCAGCAGTAGCATTTTAAGAATGTAGAAATGGAAAGCAACTAAGGAAATAGACGCTTTTTTAGCATTAAGTTTAGCATAGATTTGGACAGAACTTCAATATTCAGTGCTCAAGAAAGTTAACTTAATTGTAACCAGTTAGAACCCACTGAGAGAAGTTTAAGTACCAACAATTTTAGGTAAACAGGCACGGATACTGTATATTGAACAGAGGTAGCTAATCTCAAATAGTAAATTCCTCTGAACAGCTGAGAACAAAATTTTAGTTCTTTTGGATTTCAGAATATTGTGCTTTATTTATTCATCCTATAATTTTCCCACAAACCTCATTATGCTAGCATCTCACACTACATAAAGTTAACATCTATTGGCAGTTACTGTGTACTAGGCACTAATCTAAGCTTCTCACATATTAATTCAACTGTGACGGGTATAGATATTATCACTTCGATTCTACAAATGAAGAAACAGGCTCAGAAGTGTTAAACGCAGACCCAAAGACAAAGCTAGTAAGTGAGGCAGTAAATTAACCAGAACAGTTTGCCTCCAGAGTCTACAGTCTTAACCATTTTGCTATAGTGACTTTCTATAATGCAGGAAAATTAATATACTGAAGAAACAGGCAGCATTACAGAGGTAAGAAATATGAAACTCAGATTACTGAAATATATAAACAAAAATGCAGGTCAACCCAAAAGACACTGAAAAAGAACACATGAGCTAACTTATCTGTAATAGACTGTGATTTTAAGTGACTAAAATTTTTAGGGAGTGCCTCTAACACTCTGAACATGATGGGATTTCTATTTAAATTCTTTCTAGCCAGAGTACTTGTATTATAGTGTTAAAAACTGAAGGCAGAGTTAGAACAGTAATCTCTTCTCTCAGTCCATATAAGAGAATTTAGACTAATACAGTGCTTCCTTTTAAATGCTTTCCCCTAGATGAAACCAGTATTTTCTCTTATTTTCAGAAACCAGCTTGGGGTTAAGAGCACTCTTCCTAAAGTAGTTATGGAAAGGAATTCAAAAGAGTCAAGTGAGAAGATGACACTGAGACTTAAATTATAATATCTTAGCTATGTTCTTTTATATGCATTTTGCAAGTTGCTTCACTAAGAGAAGCTTTTGCTTCCCTGTAGATTTAGTGAAACCAAGAATCAGAAGATTGAAACCCAATATGCTCAAATGTGAAAGGGCTAAAAGAGCTTCAGTTTTTCAGTGATCTATTGTTAAAAATAAAAGAAATCTCTCTTAAAGAACATGATGTTTTGAAAATATACCCTAGTCAGCAAAATCTCAACAAATAAATTTGAGCCCCAAATAAGGCTAGCACAATTAAGATGGTGAATTTATCATATAAACTATATTAGAAGTTTTCTCAAAGGTACAAAGGCTCAAAATTGACTTACCCTAACATCTTGGGAAGAAAAATGCAGATTGTCCTCAAAGAGCCAAGTATCTCAACATGATTATAGTCAGTGAGGAAAGCTAAGGGTTTAATTCCTAAACACACAAAACATGAAGATCTTGACAGATTTTTTTTTTTTTGGTCATACCACAGGGCATGTGGGATCTTAATTCCCTGACCATGGATCAAATCTGCACCCCCTGAATTGGGAGGCAAAGTCATCCACTGAACTCCCTGGAAGATCCAAATAGGCAGATTTAAATGGGTGATTTCCTTTCATTTTTGCATCATAATTTTATGTGTCCAGAGGAGGACTACATTTGGCTGTCCTTTTATCCACAACTATGAAATACAAGTTAGATAATCATAGAAACTGAAGCCATGGAAAAACTAGCAATAAATATCTAAAACTAGTTCAACATTATCTGACAATTGTACATTTTCAGAGTGTGCAGAAGTAAAATATGGGAAGTTGTGAAATAAGCACCTAGATCAGGCCAAAGATCTTAGAATATGAGAATAAAGCCTGTTAATAATTTAGTGAAACATTTTTTGTGATTAAAAAATGGGGCACAAAACTAAGCTAGTTAAAAACAAGACCAAGGGGTTACTCTACTAGGCCAGGTACTGGAAAACCTTTTGGGTAAAGGGTCAGATAGTAAATATTTAAGTGTTTGTGGGTCATAATGTCTCTGTTACAGCTACTTAAGTTTGCCTTTGGAACAAGAAAGCAGCACATAAATGAATGAGCATTCTTGTGTTTCATTAAGACGTTCCTTTCAAAAACAGGTGTCTAGTCAGATTTGCCCCATGGGCTATATACTTTGTCTAGTTTGTATTGGGCTACAAAGCTCTTTGGACATATAAATTGCATTATACTTTTATGTACTTAGCATCATTATTAACATAAGGTTCATTAAATTATTTTTCAGCTCAACTAACTTATTATCCATAGTAAACATGACAGAAACATATTTCATTCACTTGGGACACATCAGTGGGCAAGAGACAAAAGCCTCACCATTGCTATAGGGTAAACCCTATGGAATATCTTTGAAACTGCTTTCATTCACGAGTAACTGCTACTAGCTTCTCTTCTGAAGATAAGGAGAGTGTGCCACTTTTGTGAATAAATAACAGTAAAATACTGGATTTTAAAACCCCAAATGTAATATCTAGTTTTCAGTGTTGCTTTTCTTGGTGATCTGAATCCCCACCTGCTGACTCCTGCCATTGCCTCAAGGGTAATCCACTTGATCTAGGAACCCTTAAGCTGCCTACTGTAGTTCCAAAACGTCTTCTGATTTCTCTTTTCTGTGGTGTACAAAGATGCAGAAAGCTAAAGGAGGAGTCAGAGGGACAGGGGGAAAGTAGTGACTGTTAGGAGCAAAGCGAGAGATGTGAATTCTCAAATTTTTCAAAATACAGATGGAGGACAAAATCTACCATGCTATATTCCAAACCTTCACTAGACACTGAACATGTTTATGTACTTCCATAACTTTATGTAACAGTTCATTTAGCCTTGATTTTTGGCAGGGGAGAAGATTAGGAAAGCACAGTCTAGGACTGCAATTTAATGTTATCAAAGCAACAGTTATTGCTGACTAAAACATTTCTTTTAATTTAATCTTCCCAACAACCCTATCCAGCAATGAATATCACTTATTAGGAAACTAAAGTTCAAATATGAAGTAATTTGTGTACCTTTGTCACAGGTGGTAAGAAATGGAGCCAAACGTCAAACTCAATTTAACTCCAAAGGCCATGTTTCAACACAAAAAATGCTGGAAAGATATTATTTATTTATAAACTGAAAGTTTCTTATATATATATAAATTGGGTCAGCAAGAAGAAATCATTTAAACAAATACCTAGTAATTACAGAATGGCCACTGGAAAAAACATTTTCAAAATAAAAAACCTACTGCAGAAAGGAAAAGTGATTATTTTATCACTCAGGGAATATTAAATAATATTAAATACTTACATTCCTTTATTCAAATAAATGATCTGACAGGAAAGTAAACTTCCTTTAGTATTAATTTTGGTGAGAAAGATTTCCAATTTCTGTACTGA
This sequence comes from Budorcas taxicolor, assembly GCF_023091745.1. NCBI lineage: Eukaryota > Metazoa > Chordata > Mammalia > Artiodactyla > Bovidae > Budorcas > Budorcas taxicolor. The sequence continues at coordinate 196,881,078 of NC_068910.1, read as the reverse complement.
AGAGCGGGAAGTGTTATGCTTTTTTAAATATTATTTTAAAAAAATATCTGGCCACACCACACAGCATTAAATATTGTTAACATTGCTTTCAGCCTCTAATAAACTCAGTTAAAACACATTTTTACATTATAATAATGGTTATTTAGAATAGATCTTCTCAGTCCTGGCTCACTGCTTAGATTCTGAGGTATTAAATAAATTAGGAGTTAAGAGTATTTATAAAGTAGTACTTTAAAGACCACTATCCCTGTGCAAGTAAAAACAGCATCCAAATGGACAGGCTAGGGAAGCTGAGGAAGCCTTATGCTGTCCCTTCAAGGGGTTGGAAGGCATTCCTTACCAGAAAGCAAGCTCCAAAAAGTAGAGGCCCAGGAACAGAGTTGCAAACACAGCATGGAATTCCTAATAAGATGTTGGAATCATGAATTGTACATGCCCCTCTAAGTTGAACATATTTACTTATGATTTCCAGAAATTTTTAGAATGTTAGAGTCAGATAAAATTTTGGACAAGTTGAGAGTTTAGTATAAACAGCCATCTACTTATGTATTCCAGATTTAAAAAAAAAAAAAAAAAACCCTCGAGGAGCTGAAAAAGAAATGAATATAAAACAAGTCCTGGATCTTTCCCTCCTAACTTTCCTAGACCAGCCAATCAGGTACTTGAGACTGGACACAATATTAATAGAAACAAAGCTATCAAAAAATCACTCTGAAGTCATGGACCAGTCAAAAGGAAAGGCTTAAAACTAAAACCAAGTAGACAGTTATTGAGGATAGACTTCTCAAGAAATAAAAAGGTAGGGGAGGGGAGATATAGAAAAGAATGAAGCAAAATGGTTGTATAATTTATTCCTAGAGGGATAGCTACTGTTGCCAGCTGTTGGCCTCATTCCCTTCCCCTTCAAAGCAGTGAACTCTGCAGACTGAGGTGTATTATCTGTATTTTGTTATTATAAGAGTTTTGGGGCAAGGACCTAAGTGAGCTATCTCTTTCTTATTCACAGATATTAATACTCTACAGGACTTGGAAGGGGAGAGGAAGAGGTCTAGAAAGAAGACTGGATTTTTATACACAACAAGGTTGAACATTTCTCCTCATGGGCCTTAGCCACCATCAGTCCCATCTTTACCCTAACTATTTGGAGGTAAACAAGTTGAAATTTGCAGAGGAGAACCTTCAGTCAAGAGTGTAACGGAGGAACAAATATCATAATAAGTATGCTATACTTCTCAGTAATAATTTGACTTGTAGCTCCCTGAGGGATGTAGATTTTCTTTAATTTGAAGACTTAAGGATAAAGCCTGGGTCCAGAATACAGGGATGTTTCCCCAAGGCTATTCCTACTGCTGTCTAGAATAGAAACATGCAGGATAAGGCAGAGAGCACCACAAATTTAAGATTACAGAGAGTAGGACAGCTCCTCCCAGGAGGAAAAAAACACCGAGGATAAATTCTAGATCCCCAGCCCAAAAAAGGCAATAGGGACATTAGTTCAGCCCTAACTCTTATTTACCTGGCTCTTTAAATGTCTCTGTATATGTCCAGAAGGAGCTGAAGAAGTGTGTTTTCTGCTACAGAGAAGAGAAACTGAAGGCTGCTTCTACAGGACCAGCACTAGGGGGCACCCGAGCAAAGTATACTGAGCATGCCTGTGAGTTTGCTAAAGAGCTTCAACTCTGGAAATTAGGGGAACAGAGGAAATACCCATCGGTGAAACCCAGTGGACTTCCATTTTAAATAAAGATCTAATCCTGTTCTTGACACAGTCTTCTCATATACTTCATTTTATAGAATACTGTTCACTGTTAAGTTATAATTTGAATTTAAACTTCAAATATAACTACCATTCATAATCCTCCAAATGACAGTGTTCATGACAAAAGAGAAAGAAGAAAAGTAAATTTTAGAAAGTGCTCATTAAAGAGCAATTTGGTGATGTGTATCAACCCTTAAAAGTATGTACAATCTTTGACCAAGCAATTCCAAGAATGTAAGATGAAAAAATGCAAAACACAGAACAAGCTTTTGCACCAGAATGTCCATCACAGAATTTTATTACTTAAAATGTATAAACAGTCTAAATATCCAAGAGAGCAGTAAAATAAATTATAAGCTACACTACGTACTATCATGCATATGTTAAAATATTATCTATAAACATTAAATACATGAAGAATATGTTAATTGAAGAGACACATATAAATACATCATTATCTTAATATGACTGAAAAGTACGTAAGAAAAAGTACTGAAAGAAAATACATCAAAATATTAACAGGTAGTAAGATCTGGAAATTTCATTTTATATATATAGTTTTTTTAATGAACACATAGTAAGAAAGCTCAAATTTATGAAAACCATTCTACCTTATATTTTATACCAAAACCAAACATGCATAATTTATTAATTAAAAATACGAGTGACCTTTTCAGAGGTTTAAATGAATTTCTATAAATATAACAACAATGAGCAGAGAAAAACAGCACTCAGGCGGCCAGTTCCTCACTAAATAAATGGCTCATTCTATATTAACAGTTATTCAACAATAAAAAAAACAAAATTAATTCATGTAGTAAGACTTTCATGTTACCTCTACAAAATCAATATTACAAATGTTAAATATATAGACCCAAAGGGTTTGCTGTATTACATTTAAATTTCAGGAAACAAATTAAGGGGGGGAAAAAAAGGACAGAGAATTTCAGGTGCATCACTAGCAAAGTTTTCCATATACTTTAACTAAGCCACTGACTTTACAAACTGAGCCATTTAGAAATCATGGTAACTTCTCATTTAAATGCCTTGAGGGATACAGAATGACCCCAGAAAACTGCCATGTGTCATACTTTTTCAATATACAACTGACAAATGATATTGTTCAGTGAGGAATCAACCAATGTGTCCTTAGAAAATTTGCTTTTAAAAAAACCAACTACAACAAAACTCCATAAAAAGTAGTTGTATCAAAAGCTTAATAATACAAGATTTTAAGGAGTAGTAACAGAAAGAAAGTTATGTTGAGATTCAGAGACTTGCGCTGTAAGTGTGATTTTAGACAACTCTCAATTTTTGTTAAGTATTAGGTTTCTTTTCTGTAAAAATGGGATTATAATATCCACTCTATAGGATTATTAAGCAGATTTAATTAAATTAGAACATTTATATTAAAACGATTAATAACATGTAAAATATAAACAAGGTAAAAATAACAATGTCCCCTTATAGGTTTCATCAAATTATTTTCAAATTCCTTTATAGCTTTAATATTACATTTATAAACAACAGAAAAATGCTGTAACAGCAAGTAAGATACAGAACATACTACGTACTTTTTTAGCATTCATCTAAGTCCAACAACTCAGTGAGTTATTTGTGATAAACCAAAACTTAAGATTAGAAGATGGAGAATCAAAAAATTTTCATAGTAGTAGTTTTTAAAAATTATCTTTTAAGATATTAACATTCACTTTAAATATCAGCAACAAAAAAAATCCCTCAAAAAGTATCAAAAAGTATAAATGGAAAAGTAAATTTCTCTCCTTATGCCTGCCCCCAGAGAATTTCTACTTCCCAGAGGTAATCGCTGTTAAGATTCTTGTATATTTATCGAAACATCTTTGGTAAAGCAGTTTTTAACTTTATCATAGGTTGTAGAATTCTAGAGCTAGAAAAGATTGGCGACACACAACTATAAACTTCATAACAAAGTAACCTGAGATACAGGTAAGTGATTTTTCAGTTGTTACTAGAATATGGAAAGCCCTTTACAACTGATAAAATGCTTTGATATAAATGATTTATTTTAAAATTATTTAAGTGACTTGACTCAAGGTTATTTTCATAACTTAATGATATGGCCGAGTCTATACTTAAGAATTTGATATCTTATCAAGTGGGATGTTACTAATACAGATTCATGTATACAAAGTTTATGTATGTGACTCATATATTTTCAAAGATATCCTATATCATATAGAGGATTAGAAAGTTTGATAATTCCTGATCTTGTGATTATTATAAATGAGAATCATGAAAATATTTTAAAAGAAAAAATATTAGCAATGGAAGATTAATTTTTCAAGTTTGTGTGTATCCTAAAGATTCATGTTTTATAAGGTTATCATTTTCAGCGAATCACTTTTAAACTACAGATACAACCAATACATGATTACTAAATATACGTTGGTTTACAAAAATTGCCAACAACTTCAAAGTGAGAAGAAACATCCTGAGATACAGCTAAGTAAGGAGAATTTCACATGTGATATAAATGCACACAAAACCAAAATGGAAATCAATGAAAACTAAAGCATCTAAAAGGTGCTAGGGCACACTTTCTGGAATCAAGAAAACCAGTGTTGGCTACAAAATCTTCATTGCCATTGTGGCAGAGACAAAAACAAAATCAGTAGAATGACTAAAGACAAAAAGGAAGCTATTTTCATTAGGAGAATATATCAGATGAAAGTTAAACAGAAAGGCAAAGAATCTCAAAATAGCTCTGCTGCAACAGGATTGAAAAAAAAAAAAAAAAAATTCTGGACTTCCCTGGTGGTCCAGTGGTTAAAATTCTGTGCTTCCAATGCAGGGGGGCATGGGTTCGATTTCTGGTTGGGGTTAAAAAACAAAATATTCAAAGAAGGTCCAAGAATAGATTCTTACTCTAATTATGGAATTTAATTGTAAAGGGACAAAATTTAAATTAAATGAAGGAAATAACCACTAATTATGCTAAAGTTTTAGGCTAGCGTATATTTCAAATTTACTAAAATGCAGTTATCAACATTCAGTTAAAATACAAATAACTCAGACAATCAAGATGATCTCAGTGGAAAAACAATATAAAAGTCAAATAAACTAAGTGAAAAATTCAAATAAACTAATTATGCATAACATATAAACTCTTGCTTTCAAATTTTAACTTACATATATACACTCTCCTTTAATCTTTTCATATAAAAGAATATTTCAAAAAACATGAAAACTTTGTATAGTTTTAAAGTGGTTTTTGTTTCCAATAAAAGAAGATTAACCTTGATTTTTGCTTTTCAAGACTAAAACTTTTAATAAAATAGAAAAAAAACAAAAAGCCAACAAATATATCAACCTCCTTCTAACTGAAAGTGAACAAAACTCCCAATTACTTCCAAAGGCACAGAAATCCTCCAATCATTCAACGGAAAAGATGAAAAGAAAAAAAATTCTTTCTCCAAGAAAAGAATACTCTGTATCAAGCAGTTGGTTCTATATGGAAATGTATTATTAACACTGTTACTGGTTGAATAGCTTCTGTTTTGTTAAGCTGAGGATATATAAACATCATAGTCTCTTTATTTGGTTCTTTATCAAGTGTTTGCTCTTTCAGCATATGTTCAAGCCCCTTTGATTTCATAACACAATTGAAATATATTTGTTTTGTATTTATGTCAGATAATTTCAATGTATAAAATATTTTTTAGTCTGAATCTCTTCATGGTTTCTAGTCTTCTTTTTAATAAAGTTGGTTTTTTTAATATAAGCTCATTTTTCTTAAAACTATGGAAAACTCTCTGAGGCAACTTCCTTCAGAAAGGATTTATATTTGATTCTCTTAGGTGCTTGGGGATACTACCATTATAGAACATAATCCAAATCTTATTTATTCCCTCATGAATGGAACTGGTATGAGTTTATTTCTAATTTACCCTTATGCTGGGAGTAGCTCTTTTTGGGATCCCAACTTTATCAAGGGACATGCTACTTATTAGACATTCCTCTTCAAGAGGGCTTTGGGACTTGTCTATATTAGCAAATATCCTCAAGATTAAGTAGGTGTTAGTACTCTGCTTGACTTTCTTGGATCTGAGTTTCACTTAACTTCTGGTTTGTATTTTGTTTTGCATGGTCATGGGTAAGTTAAAAATTCAAAAAAATTTTTTTATCCAATGATTTAAAATGTTCAGAAACAAAAGTTTGTTTAGTTTGGGCCCCAAGGTACCATAATGCCAGAACTGAAACCTACACACTATTGTCTTTCAATATTATTCTCTTTCTTACAGCATGTCACCTATCAAAGCTCTTGTGGTTTCAAGTATAGTTATTTCTTAAAAGAATTTAAACTTCATGTATACATGCAACTCTGTGGCTACTGCTTGAAAAACTGTTTATCTTTCAAAGATGTAAAAAAATATATATATATATATGTTTAGGATAAAACAAGAATTGATAACAATTATATTTTATTAAAATTATAGTAATAAAAATAATATAATGAGTTAAGCAAGATTACTGTGCTTTAGTAATAATCCTTCTGCCTACGGAAACTCTTACTTACTTTGGAAGGAGAACCATCAGTAATTTTCACCAACTGCCAAAGAATCGAGTAATGGGAACACTGCAGTGCCTGTACGACTATCTGTATCAAATAAAAAATTCAAACAAATGAGACATAATTTACGTTTGTACATTAAGAGAACAATACTTATCACAGTTTTTATCTTACAATAAAGTTTCAAGTCCAAATAGTTGTAGAATTAATAAGAATGCACAAAATAATATTTACTTTAAAAAGACAAACCAATCAATCAATCTAGAGAATACTGATATAATGTATCTCAATAAATATGGACCCAAATACACTATGCTTTAAACAGAAATGCACTGTCATGAATACTTTACTCAGTCAAATTTTTAAGAGATTGAAGAAATTGTTTTATTCAAATGTTACACTTAAATGATTACTTAATTTGTTTAGAGTTTTTCATATGAAATATAACACTCACACAGAAATGTGCATAAACATATATAAAACTTAATGACTGAAGTATATGAAGAAAATACTGTCACAGATTAGTGTTTGTTTGTAGATAAATGTGGATATTCTTTGATACAACACCAAATACTTCAATTTGCACTTGTGAGAGAAAGCAAATGACATCTTTCTCTTTTATGAAAATAGTTTGACCTTATGAGCCTGCCTTGGAAATCTCCCAGGCTCCCTCGACCACATTTTGAGAATCTCTGCTCTGAGAACAGGATTGCTGGGTATGTGTGTATTTAACTTTACAGGAGATAGTACCAAATTTTTGTCCAAAGTGGCTATATCTAATATTCTTTGACAGTTCATGTGGCTCCATGTTTTTAACTACATTTGGTATCATCACATGTTTTACATCTGGTGACTTTATGCATGAGTAGTATCTTAATGTGGTATTAATTTATATTTTTCTAATTATCAATGGAGATAAGCACCTTTTCATTTTTTATTAGGACTGAACCATCATTCTGTAAAATATTATCCATATATTTCAGCAAGGCAAACAGTAGAGTTTAGGAAAAGAAAAATTAAGAACATTAATAAAAAAGAAAATTTCATTTTGGATAGGGCTTTTATTAACATTTTTGTTTGAATACATGATACATCTCTATTGCAATAAAGTGTATCAGATATGATACTCCATTATTATAGTGTCTCTATTATTTTCCCCTCTAGATAGACTAAAAATCATAAGAATGAATATATGTATAAGAGAAATCAAAAGAGAAATCAGTAAGTGCACTGCCTCAGGAAGTAGAAATTTGATTGGTTTTACTTTAAAAATTTCAGGTTTCAGATCCAGTGCATCTTCTCAGCTCTGAAAATAACTCATCAGAATTAGAAGGATGAGTGTTCTGCTTTTCATACAATACTAATGAGATGTCAAGGTTTTATTAAACATGATAATTAAATGCCTGATTTATGTCAGAATGCCAGAAACAAGACTTACTGAAACACCGTCAACTTACGAACATTAATGCTAAAGAAATCCTCTTACTACACTTAGAAGATACTCAATATGGTACACTTCTGGTCCTGAGACACCTTCTGATAACTTCTACTTTATAAAAAAAGTATTGAAGTGGTTTGTGTGATTTAAAACTTTTTCTTGAATTTGAAACTATCTGTATTGTTAGATTACTAGAAAAGTGATATACAAAAAGCATTTATCAATGGGAAATTAAGATATGGAAAAAAGTATTGTTGAAGGATCTGCTTAATTTTGGTTATATCTATCCTAATCATTACAAATATCATTTCTTTTCATTCTACATTTCTATGACCTATATACTAGGAATTACTCAAAATGTATTTCAAAGTTGTACACAAGTTTCTTAGATTTAGAAGAGAGAAACAGGTCACTTCAATATCTATACAGCATCCCCATTTTAATTTTCAATACAATGGTATTCATCATATGTTTACTTCAGAAGGGCTCCACAATATTATTTTAAAATAAAAAGCTCACTCTCATTGACTGGGAAGCATTTTACTTTCTCACAGTTATAATTATGTAACAATATAGTTGATCACACTTCAAAAGAAAATTCAGAACTCTTTCTTCCAGGCTTTACATCAGTCATATTGATTTTTATCTCCCGTATTAGCAATGTTATCCTAAATCTGAAAGTCATTTTTATTTAGCAACTTCACCTTTTTGTAGTACAGGTAAAACAAGAAAGGCAAGCAATTAAAAACTGAAAGAGCTGAAAGATAATTCTAACCTAGGAGCAGGATAGTCCTTCTGCCTTTTCTTGACTAATACTGCTCTGACTCTGGAAAGGATCTTTTAATAATACCAAACAGATGGGGAAACAGTAGAAAAAATGGCTGACTTTATTTTTTGGGGCTCCCATATCACTGCAGATGATGACTGCAGCCATGAAATTAAAAGACGCTTACTCCTTGAAAGGAAGGTTATGACCAACCTAGACAGCATATTCAAAACCAGAGACCTTTGCCAACAAAGGTCCATTTAGTCAAGGCTAAATTTTTCCAGTAGTCATGTATGGATGTGAGAGCTGGACTATAAAGAAGGCTGAGTGCTGAAGAATTGATGCTTTTGAACTGTGGTGTTGGAGAAGACTCTTGAAAGTTCCTTGGGCTGCAAGGAGATCCAACCATCCTAAAGGAAATCAGTCCTGAGTGTTCACTGGAAGGACTGATGCTGAAACTCTTAATACTTTGGCCACCTGATGCGAAGAGCTGACTCATTTGAAATGACACTGATGCTGGGAAATACTGAAGGCAGGAGGAGAAGGGGATGACAGGATGAGTGACTGGATGGCATCACCAACTCAGTGGACATGAGTTTGGGTAAACTCCGGGAGTTGGTGGTGGAGGGAGGCCTGGTGTGTTGTGGTCCATGGGGTCACAGAGTCAGACACGACTGAGCGACTGAACTGAACTGAACTGAGTAATACCAAGTATTAGTCTCCTGACTAAGAATTCCTTCCAACCCTACTCTTCTGACCTCATTTTTACACAAGGTAATGATGTTCCCAGAAGGTCACAGTAATGTATACTGCATACTTCTGGGCAAAAATTAGTTAAGAAGCAGGACTGCTTTCTTCATCCTTTCCTCCTCTATCCTTCAGCAGGATACCAACAATCAAGGAGACCATGGGTCTCTGAATGACTTGGCTGTGCAGTGACACCTACTTCCTGCAATTGTGCTTTATGGTTATATAAGTGAGAAATTACTTTCTATTGTTTTAAGCCACTGAGATGCTAAGATTACTCTATCACAGCAGCTAGTATTACCCTAACCAACATAAAAATTCTTTTTTATTAGCCCTTTTAAAAAATAATTACTTTAATCTATTTAAAGGAGCTAGCTCTATCTTTGATTAGCAGATTGAAGCAATGAGAATCATTCAACCTATAACTAATGATATATCTTGGAGATGAAGGTGAACTGTATTTATTACATGTAAGTTAAGACTAAGAGATAAATCTTAGTAAGTTTAAAGTTTTGAAAAACTGAATTTGCCTGGAAAATAAAATCTGACAATAAACAATAATAGGAAAAATGATTATGATACTAAGAATGGGAAAAATGTTTATGTAATATATATGCATGTGTAGATATATATCATCTACATATACGGGGCATGTTTAAAATTCTGAAAACCTGGAGGCACAGTTCTTGAGGTGCTAGCCTGCTATGTTCCAGTAATAGAATTCTGAAAATCCATATAATGACTGGAATAAATTAAGACTCTTACTTTTTTTCTGTTTGTAAGACACTTTAAGGGGAAGGATGATCAAATTTTTTTAGTGGACAAGTGCATGACAAAAGAATGAACTGAACTTAATACTAGTCTGCTTCTAATATCCAAAACTGGTCTTTTTTATTTATCATATTTAGACTTGGTTAACATGAATAAAAAGAGCCTTTAAGGTAAAAATTAATAACCAACATGGTTTCATCAAAATGGATATAAGGCTGGCAAATAAGTACATGTAAACATGTTTAACATCATTAGCATTAAGAAAACATACATTAAAAAACACAGTGAAACACCAATACATATCTACTCAGATGGCTAGAGTAAAAATTGTTGATATGAAGTGCTGATGAGAATTCAAAACAACTGGAACTTTCATACATTGCTGGCAGAAATGCAGAATGGTACAGTTACTCTGGAAAATGGTTTGGCAGTTTCTAATAAAGTTAAACATATACTTACCATAAGACCCTGCAATTATACTCCTGGGAATTTACTTTAGAGAAATGAAAATTTATGTTCAAACAAAAGACTATATAAATATTTACAGTGCTTTTTATTGTGATAGCCAAGAGTTGAAAACAACCCAAATATTTTCAACTGAATAACTAAAAACAGTGATGCATAGGTTGGTGCAAAAGTAACTGCAGTTTTGCACTGCTGAACTTTGCCATTTGATACTGGAATACATTCTTAAATAAATGTGGTTATGTTGTATACCATTTTAATGCACATTTTTTGCTTTATGTTTTTTTGCTAAAGACTTATTACTTGCTGTTTATTTTAGACTAGGGAAATTATGTTACCCAAAAAGCAAATCTGATTTTTTTATTCGAGTTCAAAATGTGTTGTAAAGCAGCAAAGACAACTTGCAACACCAACAACGCATGTGGCCCAGGAACTGCTAACGGACATACAGCATGTGGCAGTTCAAAAAGTTTTGCAAACCAGAGAAGACCCTTGAGTAGTGGCTGGCCGTCAGGAGTTGACAACGACCAGTTCAGAGGATCACTGAAGCTGATCCTCTTACAACTGCATGAGAAGTTGCCCAAGAACTCAACATCAACCATACTATGGTTATTTGGCATCTGAAGCAAACTGGAAAGGTTAAAAAGCTCCATAAATGGGTGCCTTATAAGCTGACTATAAATTTAAAAAATCGTTGTTTTGAAGTGTTGTCTTCTCTTATTTTATGTAAAAACAATAAACCCTTTCTCTATTGGATTGTGATGTGTTACGAAAAGTGGATTTTATATGACAACTGGCAACAGCCGGCTCAGTGGTCGGACCAAGAAGAAGCCCTTCCCAGAGCGAAACTTGCACCACAAAGGGGTCATGGTCACTGGTGGTCTGCTAGTAGTCTGATCCACAACAGTTTCCTGAATCCCAGCGATACCATTACATCTGAGAAACATGCTCAGCAATGCACCAAAAACTGCAAGAATCGCAACTGGCACTGGTCAACAAAATGGGCCCAATTCTTTTCCATGACAATATCCGACCATGTCACACAATTAATGCTTCAAAAGTTGAACTAATTGGGCTACACTGTTTTTCTTCATTTTCCATATTCACCTGACCTCTAGCTAACCGACTACCACTTCTTCAAGCATCTCTATAACTTTTTGCAAGGAAAATGCTTCCACAACCAGCAGGAGGCAGAAAATGCTTTCCAAGAATTCTTGAAACCCTGAAGCATGGATTTTTTAATGCTACAGGAATAAACAAATTTATTTCTCATTGGCAAAAATGTGTTGATTGTAGTGGTCTCTATTTTGAATAATAAAGACTTGTTTGAGCCTAGCTATAACGATTTAAAATTTATGGCTTGAAACCACAATTACTTTTTCACCAAAATAATTATCTACACAAAGGACTAACAATGAGCAGTAAAAACAAACCAACTACTGACTCACACAATAACCTGATTTAATCTCAAAGGCATGCTCAGGGTTTATACTATAAAATTTGATTTATTTGGAAATCTCAGAAAGACAAAACTATAGTGATGCAAAACAGATGAGTGATTTCCAGTAGTCGTATGTAGGTGGTGCAAGCATATGACTGTGATGGGATAATATGAAGTTTTGGGGATGATGAAACTGTTCTGCATCCTGATTGTGGTGGTAACCACATAAATCTATACATACGTTAAAATTCTTCACATAGGAAGGAAGACAAGTCAGTTTTACCGTATAACAAGGAGCAAGAATCAATGTAGCAAAGAGTAGAGTTTACAGTAATATTTTTGAGTAAATGCAAGAAAAGCACAAACATGGAAGCAAATCACAGTGTTATAAAGTGACAAAAATTATTTAACAAAGAGGAGAGATTCCTAAATTCTACATGTGTTTTGGGAATGAGAGATCATCCACTGTTGTACTACCAATATGCATATTGTATACATTTTTTTTAAATTGTAAGCTTGAAAATATTCAAACAATAAAAGGGCTCAGTAGTAAAGAATCCGCCTGCCAATGCAGGAGACATGAGTTTGATCCCTGTTTCGGGAAGATTCCACATACGGAGGAGTAACTAAGCCCTTGCACATAACTATTGAGCCAGAGCTCCAGAGCCCAGGAACCACAGCTACTGACGGCTGCACGTTCTAGGTCTATGGTCTATTTTAAGTTAAGTAAATGAACTGAGATTCTTTTTTTTGCGGGGCGGGAGGGCGGGGGGTGGCAGAACATATGGATATCCAGCCATTTCAGCATCACTTTTGAAAAGATCATCCTTTCTCCAAAGAACTGCTTTGACACCTTTTTCAAAAATCAATTGACCATATATGTGTGGGTCTATCTCTGGATTCTCTATACTGTTCCTTTGATTTAATGTCTATGGGGTCACACAGAGTTGGACATGACTGAAGCGACTTAGCAGCAGCAGCATCCTCTCAACAATGTCACACTAAAACTTTTTATAGTCTTGAAATCAAGTAGAGTGAATCTTCTTCATTCATTTTTAAAACATTCTTTTGGTTATTTTATTTCCTCTCCATATAAATTTTAGTATCAAGTTGTCACTTTCTACAAAAAAATTTTGCTGAGATTTTAACTGGAATTGTGCTAAAGCTAAGATCAGTTTGGGGAGAACTGACATTTAAACAACACAGAGCTTTGTAATTCACAAACTTGATATATCTTCATTCATTAAAATCTTCTATCATTAGTGTTTTGATTTCTATCATTAGTGTTTTACAGTTTTCAGTATACATACCCAGCACATATTTTGTTGGATTTATACCTAAGTATTTTGCGTCTTTTGGTGCTATTGTAAATGGCACATATTTCTAAAGTTTCCTTTGCTAGTGTTTATTACTAAACAACTGCCTTTTATACATTGTAGTTTGTATCAATTCCATACCCTTATCTTGCCCCTCCTCCATACCTTACCCTACTGGTCTTAAACACCTGGTTCTTAAACTTAAAAATAGTAAGTATAATGGTAAAATTTACAATAATTTGCTTTTATTTTTATTGAGATATAGTTGATTTACAGAGTTGTGTTAGTTTCAGGTATATAGCAAAGTGATTCAGTAATACATACGTGTGTGTGTGTGTGTGTACACAGATTTTCCAGATTCTTTTCCATATAGGTTATTATGAAATACTGAGTATAGTTCCCTGTGCTTTACAGAAGGTCCTGGTTGGTTATCTGTTTTACACATAGTACTGTGTATAGTTAATCCCAAACTCCTAAATTACCTACCCCCTTAAAATTAAGTTTTTTGACCACTACAAATCTCTAGTTTTCCACTGAGAAAGCCACTATTAAAGTCACTGTTAATTTCTTATGTATCATTTCAGAAATAGTCGTCAATCAAAAGGTACATGTATATATAAATCTCATCATCCTTTTACATTTACATTGTTCTGTTCCTTGCCTTTTTCATAAAATTTCTTCTCACAGAGAATATTATAGAACAAATAATATCAACTCCACTCTTTTAATTATGACTACACAGTTTTACACAGAATCAAAACTGTCCTTCCATAGATAACCAGTTTTCTGTTTCTGGACATTTAAAACTATCTTAAATTTTAAATTTTTATAAGTAATTTTCAATGAATATCTCTGTACCTATGTCCAAGTACATACCTGTAGTCTAAATTCCTCAAACTACTAACGCTCAATGAAAGGTATGTCCACTTTTAATTTTGATACAGACTGACAAATAACATTCCAAAAGGATCACACTAATTTTTTCTCAGAATGGTATTTGAAAGTATGTCAGTATTACAAACAACAACAAAAAACAACTCCATAACGTTTTCTGACACATACATATAGTTGAAAATTACTGGAATAGAACCTAGACTGGACAGTGGATGAAACTCAGGTTACTAAGACAAAATTGGCAGCTACTACTATGATCTGCAAGAAAGATATGAAGGATGAAACTAAGGAAATGGCAGTAGGGCTAGAAGAATGATGACAGGAAGAGATATTAAGGAGGTAGAATTTTTTAAAAGATCAAAAGTCTCTTGAGGTTAAACACTGCTTCCAAGATACCCTTATACCTCCAGAACCTGACACTCAAACACATTTTTGGTCAATAAGGACCAGAGAATTAAGTAGATGTGTGTGGAAGGGTCGTGAAGATGTTCCAAAAAGTTCTGATATGGCATGCCCAAAGAGTAGTAAGAAGCTGGTAAGTGAAAATATTTCTATGCCCAGTCAATGAGATAAGTATGTAGTCTTTCAAGGAGAGCATGACTACATCGATATACTTCTACAGAAAACAAGGTCCCATTATTTATATAAGCCTTATTATAATCATAAGCAATAACTTGACTAAAATTAAACTTAACCCCATATACTATGTTATGTCTAAAGAAATATGTTGAGGGCCTCCTTGGTGGCTCAGTGGTAAAGAATCCACCTACCAATGCAGGAGACAAGTTTGATCCCTGTTTCAGGAAGATCCCATATGTGCAGGAGCAACTAAGCCCATGCACATAACCACTGAGTCTGTGCTCTAGAGTCCAGGAACTGCAACTACCGAAACCTTCAGAAACTCATAAAGCCTGTGTTCTGCAAGAAGAGAATCCACCACAATGAAAAGCCCATGCACTGCAACTAGAGAGCAGCTCCCTCCCACTCACTGCAACTGCAGAAGCATGTGCAGCAATGAAGATTCAGCATAGCCAAAAAAAAAAAAAAAAAAAGAAAGAAAGGTGTTGATTTTCAGTTCACAATGATAAAGTATCAGTATCTAATCGCTCCCCATAATTCTCACTAGAACAATACAAAAGAAGTTCAGAAAAAATATAAAAATGCAAAATAATTAGAGTTTGACATGGGACAAACATCAGAAGGCATGGGATACTATGAAGAGTAGTAGCACACTAGCAGTAGAAAATTTGAAAATACAATGAAAAGAATTTAAAAGCTTGGTTTAAGAAGGTATGAAGCAGTTATGAGGCTTTGGAGAAGTTAAAGTCTATTTGCTTCAGTTTAATAATCAATAAAATGAGAATAATGATGTATATTCCATAGGGTTGTCAGGAGGCTTCAATAAATGTATGCATATAAAGACTTAAAATAGTTCATGGTACATAATAAACACAAAACTAAAATTTTCTATTACTGATGGCTTGACAGGTCCAAAGTTACTGACATGATTAACTTTCCTTTTTATGTGTTTAATCACACTATTATTATATAGCAAATATTTACCAAAATAATTTATGAATTTTTCTTTATTGGCTTTCAATTTTTAGAATATGGAAAGATAATTCTTGGAAGTATGTATTAAAAGCAGAATTTTAATATTTAATTTTTCTTAGATGTTGCCTAAGAGGAGTTTCAGATAACTTACAGATATACTAACAAGAAATACAGAACAGGATAAGAAGAATTTAAATATTTAAATTTTTTGCCTTCATTTTTTTACTAAAAAAAAAAAGTATGAATACTACAATAAATTCTGAAACACACGTTCTATATAAGCTAATGACTACTGTGTCAAGGAGTTGCAGTAAGAGTCATGTTTTCCATAGGTTAAGAATTTATTAGCATAGGGCAGGGCTTAAACAGACCTTGGAACATATTCTTGAGCCAGAAAGTATGGTAATGCTCAAAAAGATATTTAAAGCACACAGGAGAAGGCTGAAAAGAAATTCTGTCTGGCTAAATATGACAATTTGAGCACCAAAATAAATAACCATAGTACTGTTTTAACCAGATGAACAGAACAGGAATAAAACAGGAAACCATAAGTCCATTATGCTACTGAATTTTTAAAAATAAGTTTAAAATTTAAAAAGGTAAATTAATGAACAAATACATAAGTAAATAACTATTGGCAGTAAGGAAAAGCTCTTTCTTACAGCGGAGGGCCAACAAATAAATATAAAATAAAAGACAGAAAATCACCACTTAAGTTACCATTTTGTGACTATCATAGTAATAAATGAGTCAGGCAAAATCATAAATGAATGCTCAAATTATTATGTCAAAGTTTGATAGGAAACAGGATTATATAGTCTTAAGGAATCTTCCCATAGATTACTTACACATTAAAAAAGAACATGGCAACTATACACAGGAGTTACTTGGCAGACCTCACTTACTAAAGTGATCAAAATTATTACCAATACTGAACAAACTGCCATCATGTGCTTCCTGATGTGATTCACTGAAAACAGAGTACCATTTATGTAGCATTCCTGCCAAGAATGCATAATCTAAATCTAAACATGCAGATCAGATAAAACTAAATGGAGAACATTCTATAAAATAACTGGTCTGTACTCTTCAAAATGTCATAAAAGATAAGCCTGAATGACCATTCAGATTTAAAGGAGACCAAAAAAAAACCCCCAAAGATATTACAAAAATGTAATGCATTATTATGACTTGGATCCAGGGCTGGAGAAAAATTCTAGAGTATTGTTAATATTTATTTTTACACATGCATATTATTATATGGGGAGAAGAGAGAAAGAGGGAGAGACCAAGCGCAAACCTGAGTGTGCAACTACGGGAAATAGCTGATGAACTGAAGGAAACAAGTTAATTTTTCTAACTTTTTTTATAATTCAACTTTAAAAATATTTTATGAACAGCTAGATTTTTAAAAATTTGGTTTTACATATTCTACTGTAATAGTTAAAATAGCACTGAAATGAGATCATGGAAAGAGGAAGGAAAAAAAGAATTCAGTTAATCCCAAAGAGTGGGACCGTTAAACTTCTCATTGAAACAGTTACCACAGAAAATGAACAGTCAACCATAAAAGGACAATACAGTTGCACAAACAGTTGGTAAATAAATTTTAATCTATCTTCAAAATGTTAAGCATAACTGAGGTTTAATAATAGTACACATTGTGGTGGTTTTTGATATATATTTTGGATTCTAAATGAAAGGAACAGAACTGGAATCTAAAAAAGCAAGCTTGCATGGCAATGGCTACACACTCCAGTATTCCTGCCTGGAGAATTTCATGGACAGAATGGACAGAATTTCATGGACAGAAGAGCCTGGTGAGCTACAGTTACGGGGTTGCAAACAGTTGGACACAACTGTGCGACTAACACTTCTACTTTTTTTTTTCTCATGGTCCTATGAAGAAATGACTGAATTCATGGTTTGGATTTTCAATACTGGGTATCTAAAGAGATGTTTCTAAGAGCTGTCTAAGGCTTACTCTTATTAATACCTAGAACAGTGCCTGAAACACACATGATCAGAAATTTTCATTATATTAAATTGATCAGGTTTTGAAATTGCTTCTAGATTAATTAATGGTATTTTCCCAAAAAGAGTGACAATACTTACTTTAAAATTAAATATTCATATTAAACTTCTGCTACATTATAGCAAACTTTTTCTATTTTTTTCTGTTCAAATCTGAAGGTAAAATATACCTATCTGTAACACTCAATCACTATGGTGATAATTCTCAGAGGAGGTGGCTGCATTTAAGAATTGTCAACTATGTTTCCATGAAAGGCTTTTGATAATCCTACATGATCTCAGAAAAGCTTAGCTTTCAAAATAACACAGAAGGACTTTGCTGGCGGTCCAGGTAAGACTTTGTGCTCCCAATGCAGGAGGGCTGTGTTCGATCCCTGGTTGGGAAACTAAATCCCATATGCATCCTGCAATGGAGTTGTAAGCTGCAACTAAGACCCAACACAGCCAAAATGAATAAGTAAATAAATAAATAAAATGACATGGAAGGAATAACGATCAACTCCTACCTGTTCTGGCATAGCTCCATGTTCAATTCCAGTCTTCAATAATCTGTAGCAATTACCAAATAGATCCCATTTTGTGAGATCATGAGCGCTAAAATAAACAAAGATGCATTAACTTTATTCTAGAGTGGAGGAAAGTTTAAATTTGTTGAGCTCAGTTTCACTGGGGGAAAAATAACATAACTTCATTTTCTAGTAGAAGTGTAAAAGTTCCATAAGGAAATGTTCAAGTCTCCAAACTTAGAAGGAAAAAAGAGAAAAGAGAGGGAGAGACAAAGAGAGAGAGAGCGAAAAGAAAAAAAGAGGGAAGAGAGGAATGAGAGGGAGAGAAGAGGACAGAGGTGGGTAGAGAAAGAGAGTAGAAGTTGATATTAGGAATTCATTAAGAGAAATCAATAATAATAAAACTTCATATGTTTAAATGAAAGTAACCATTTCTCTATTATATTTTAAAGCATATTTAAACAAATTCATTTACAATTTCACAGTATAAATACATGTGTATTTTTGAAAGATATCTGTAATCATCACAAGATGGAGATAACAGACATGAAAGACAAAGTCAGGGCAAGGGAAATATAGCACAGTTCAAAAACTTTAGTGCAACTGTCTATATGGGCTGAGGACTTCTGAATGAGGTAAGACTGACACTGTAAACTCTCATGAGCTCTGCTACTAAAAACAGTATGATTACTGGCTGTCAACTTTTATTTTCAAGTATCAAAATATTTTCTTGAAAAGGAGTTTTGACACTGGTTGTCAGCTTTTATTTTCAGATGTCAAAATATTTTTTTCAGATATGAGTCTGTTTCTCCATGGAATTCCAAAAATGTACTTGTGTATATAGAAAAGACTTAGATTGTAGACATTGCTTTTGAAATGACTCTGAAGTATTCATTAAAGTAAGAGCTATACCTAAATATTCTCTCTTTACTTCCCCCTCTTTATGGAGAAGATAAGCATGTTTCATTACAAGGGACATGTAAAGTAGAAATTGAAAATGATACCTATTTCTGATCTGAGCCTTTTTTCCTTACTCAAATCCAACTATTCTGTCTACACAGTAAGAACACAATAATAAACAGACAAACAAGAATAATTCAGGGAAAAAAGCATATGGAAATAACTTTTATGGCTTTTGTCAAAATTGTGATTCTTATTTAGTAAGCTTTCTAAGACCTACGAACTGAAAATTACACCTACAAAACTCTAGCTTACAGAATAAGCCCATCTAATTTGTTAATAAAACTAATTATCTTCAAGTTTTTACAGTGTAGAGTGTACATTCACTATGCTGAAAGATAAATCTTACTCTGTAAGTCATCAAATAATAACAAAAAACTCAATTTATCTTGAGTAAATGAGTAATAAAAAATTTACATCTCAATATTTCTCTAAAATTTCCCATTGTTACACAGATGTTAAACATTACAGTTTGTTTTATGTTAACTAATATAGGATATTCACTAAATCTACTTTAAATAAAATGACATACTTGTGAAAAGAGGTTAACCGCTTTAATGTAGAAAGAACATTGTAAATATCATCATCATCAGCTTCTTCTCCCTATAAACAGAAAGCAGATAGCACCTCACTACCACAAATTTACTCATCCTCAAATTACATGAAAGCGTACCAATATATACCATATAAAGAAAAATTCTTTTAAATTATACAAAAAGTACATATTCACTGTTGGTAAATGAGAAAGTATAAATAAGCAAAATACCAGAAAATAAACAACACCTGTAAGTCCAAAACCGAGAGATGACCACTTTTGCATTTTAAACAATGTCATAAACATGACTTTGTACCGTTTTCTGGATAAATTCCTTGCAACTGCTGAGTGGAAGGATATATACTTTAAAGATTTTAATGGTTATTTCAAACATTTTACTGACTGTCACTTACATGTGTAACTGCAAAATCACAATGAAAAATTTAAAATAGTTGAAAAAAGTTAAGTTAAAATTAAAAATAGGGGAAAATTGATTATAGGGATTAAAAAGAAATCCTATGAGCCTGGGTGTCAGGACATACAAAGCTGTGGGAATTCCAAGTTGCCTTATATCGATGGAAGGAAGACGGCAAGACTCAGGAATCACAGAAATAATCATAAAAGTAACCAGTTGGAGGTGCCTGCTGCTTTCCTAGGCACACCACTGGTGAGCAGCCATTCTTTATTAGCACACTTTATTTTCATGTTCTATTCATTAGTACATCACAATAGTTCAGTAATATTAAAATGCAAATTAGATTCCAGGAATAGAAAATGAAAAACATAAGTTAAAAAATCTGACCTTAAAAAAGATTTTCCTTAAAAGAAAAAAAAACAAAAAAATCTGCCCGTTATGAAACAGGTTTTTTAAAAGAAAAATAAAGTGTAACTAAGGCTGATCTTTATAAAATGAACTGCAATAATGCTGCCAAGCTGTGAAAACGTTTCTACTAAGTTTCATTTTAAAATGGAAAAATTTACAAACTCAGCTACCTTGAATAATTATTAGCCAAAATTATTATATGTATACGTTAACTTTAAAACCAACCTCTTGCAATAGATCTTCCACAGAATGATTGAATCGATCTACAAACTCATCAATCAGTTGGCTTCGAGCTATGTCAACTCTGTTCTGGATGGTATACTCTTCACTGCATAAGATGCTATAGGTTTTACTGCAGGCTTCCAGAACATCTGATTCTACATGTTTCTCCACAACAAATTTAATCTGTTTTAATAAAGCGTCTAGATGCTGCAGAGGAAAAAAAACTAGGATATTTAGATTAATAACAAAAAACAAAACTAAGCATCTGTCACATAATAAGCCTACATATTACATGAAAATAAAATAATCCAAAAAAAAAATCCAGTTAATAAAACAGACTATAATAGCAGAATTTCAATTTTACAGTTCCTTACCTTTTCCATTCTACCTGTGCTATAAATTTCTAGATCAAAATACTGTGGGATTTGTAGCAAGTTTGCTACCTTCTCTGCATCTGCAGAATACTAGAAGAAGAAGCAAAGAAAAAGATGTAACTACTTTAATAGTATAGTGTAGTAAGCAAATTTGGTGGCATACTATCACAAAACTGAAAATGGAAACTGTACCTTTGACAGCAACATCGGCAGTGTGATAATAAAATGCTCAGTCAATTTGTTTCTATCATCAATTTGAGTTTTCCTTTCTTTGGCAGTTAGCACCTAGAAATAAATTTAAATGTGTAAAGAATAAGTGTCATGTACTAATTTATAAATCTAGAATGTTACAAAGATGATGAAGCACTGGCAGATAATAAAACAGAATTTGCAGAAAAGCTTAACAAACGACTAAAATAAATGTATCTAGTTTTACTCAAATTACTAATAAACATGTACTCTTCCTTTATTAAATAGGGCTTCCCTCTTAGTTCAGTCAGTAAAGACTCTGCCTGCAGTGCAGGAGACCCGGGTTCAATCCCTGGGTCGGGAAGATCCCCTGGAGAAGGAAATGGCTACCCACCCACTCCAGTATCCTTGCCTGGAAAATCCCATGGACAGAGGAGCCTGGTGGGCTGCAGTCCATGGGGTTGCGAAGAGTCGGGCCATGACTGAGCAACTAACGCTAATAAACATGTACTCTTCTTTTATTAAATAGCTACTTATTTTAGATAAATTATTACTTGTTTAGATTAAATCAAAACAAAAACATTTCTAAAAAGCCAGTTACAATATTTGAGACAGAGGGGTATAGCCTGTGGTCACTGAGCACGCTAGAGCCCTTCACCTTAACCTGTACTCAACTAGTTAAACCATAGGTAGTTCCAAAAATAAAACATTAAAATGCAGGCTCAGTGAGGATAATTATTTTCCCAAAGTATTCTGCAGTTTGAAGGAATTTGCCACCATAATTTTGAATGATTTTACAGGACAGAAACATTCCAATATAAACTGCTACTTTATAAATGTAAACCTCAATGTCTGATAACATACGAAAGAACAGGACGTCCTATTTAATTGTTTTTTCAGGGGCTTTATTGCTTTTCAATAAAATCATGGCATCTGGTCCCAACACTTCAATTAGATGGGGAAACAATGTAAATAGTGACAGACTTTACTTTTTTGGGCTCCAAAATCACTGCAGGTGGTGACTGCAGCCATGAAATTAAAAGACGTTTGCTTCTTGGAAGAAAAGCTATGACAAACCTAAACAGTGTATTAAAAAGCAGAGACATTTCTTTGCCAACAAAGGTCTGTATAGTCAAAGGTATGGGTTTATCCAGTAGTCACGTATGGATGTGAGAGTTAGACCAAAAAGAAGGCTGAGCATCCAAGAATTGATGCTTTTGAACTGTGGTGCTGGAGAACTCTTGAGAGTCCCTTGCACAGACAGCAAGATCAAACCAGTCAATCTTAAAGGAAATCAACCCTGTATATTCAATGGAAGACTGATGCCACTGAAGCTGAAGCTCTAATACTTTGGCTGCCTGATGTTAAGAGCAGACTTATTAGAAAAGACCAGTGCTGGGAAAGACTGAAGGCAGAAGGAGAAGGGGACAATAGAGGATGAGGTGGTTCGATGGCATCACCGACTCGATGGACACGAGTTTGAGCAAGCTCCAGGAGATGGTGAAGGACAGGGAACCCTGGCGTGCTACAGTCCATGGGGTCGCAAAGAGTTGGACATGACTGAGCAACTGAACAACAACTGTTCTTCAACCTCTTAAAACATAAAATAAACATTTTGGAATGATCTACCACCAAGTGTCAAGCTTGGTTTTGCACAAAATAATTAAAGGGGCTACATATAAAATGACATGTATATGTATATAGAAATGTATTTAGAATATTTAGAAGTCTTCAAATTCATTAGCCAATGTATGAAAGGTCTAAGGATATTGATTTTAGGGTAATAGCTATCGTCAATTAAATGGTCATTGTGTCAGGCACTCTATGTACATGAATTTATTTAATCCTCACGGAATCTTCGATGGGAGAGAAAAAATGGCATACCTATGAAGGGGAATTTGAAAATATCCAACAAAACTGTACACACTTTTTTTCTTTGCCCCAGCTATCTTACTTTAGCAATCTACCCCACCAACACACTTGGTACAAATACGAAATGATACAGGATTATTCACCTCACATTATTTCTAGCAAAAGACTGGCAACAACCAAAACGACTCTCAATAGTGTATCTGCAAAACGAATCCTATTCAGACATAGGAAAATACAAAAAATCTGCAAGTAAAGTTTTGTAGTAATACCCAGGATATACTGTTAAATGAAAATATTAAGGTACAGAACACCATATATAATATGCTATCTTTTGTAGGAGATAGGAGATTGAAAGGGAAGAGAATGGAGAATAAAAATACATGCACCTGTATTTGTACATGCATTTATCTTTATTTGCAAAATGAAACACTGAAGGAGAGATAAAAAAACAAATAAAATTGGATACAGGTAGAAAAGGGGTATAGAGGGAAGGATTTAAGAAAGACGTTTCTAAACATTCTGATTTTTTAACTAAGTAAATTTTTTATGTATTTCCAAAAAATAAAGATGTGAAACAAAATCAAAGAGGTAAAAACTCTGTTATGCTAAATTGAAGTCAGAAATATTAATATGAATGCATGCTTTAAGCACAATACTTATAAATATATGTATTTCTTAGCTTTGTATACTAATGGTACCTAGCAGAAATGATAACCAATTGACAATGAGTATTCTTAGTGAATCACAATAAACTGTGGAAAATTCTGAAAGAGATGGGAATACCAGACCACCTAACCTGCCTCTTGAGAAATCTGTATGCAGGTCAAGAAGCAACAGTTTGAACTGGACATGGAACAACAGACTGGTTCCAAATTGGGAAAGGAATACGTCAAGGCTGTATTATTCTCATCCTGCTTATTTAACTTATATGCCAAGTATATCATGAGAAATGGTGGACTGGATGAAGCACAAGCTGGAATCAACATTGCCAGGAGAAATATCAATAACTTCAGATATGCAGATGACACCACCCTTATGGCAGAAAGCAAAGAACTAAAGAGCCTCTTGATTAAAGTGAAAGAGGAGAGTGAAAAAGCTGGCTTAAAACTCAACATTCAGAAAACGAATATCATGGCATCCAGTCCCATCACTTCATGGCAAATAGATGGGGAAACAGTGGAAACAGTGGCTGACTTTACTTTTCTGGGCTCCAAAATCACTGCAGATGGTGACCACAGCCATGAAATTAAGACACTTGCTCCTTGGAAGAAAAGCTATGACCAACCTAGACAGCATATTAAAAAGTAGAGACATTACTTTGCCAACAAAGGTCTGTCTAGTCAAAGCTATGGTTTTTCCAGTAGTCATGTATGGATGTGAGAGTTGGACCATAAAGAAAGCTGAGTGCTGAAGAACTGATGCTTTTGAACTGTGGTGTTGGAGAAGACTCTTGAGAGTCCCTTGGACTGTAGGGAGGTCTAACCAGTCCATCCTAAAGGAAATTAACCCTGAATATTCATTGGAAGGACTGATGTTGAAGCTGAAACTCTAATACTTTGGCCACGTGATGCAAAGAGCTGACTCATTTGAAAAGACCCTGATGCTGGGAAAGACTGAAGGCGGGATGAGAAGGGGACAAGAGAGGATGAGATGGCTGGATGGCATCACCAACTCAATGGACATGAATTTGAGTAAACTCTGAGAGTTGGTGATGGACAGGGAGGCCTGGCGTGCTGCAGTCCATGGGGTCGCAAGCATCGGACCTGACTGAGCGACTGAACTGAACTGATCCTTAGTGAGAAGATTTTTATTTTCACATATCACTCTTTATCAAAAGGAACTAGTGCTCGTGAGCGAGTCCTGCTCTAGGGTAATGTAGCCTACAGCGTGGCTTCCAAAAGACCATTGTCTCCTAGTATTCATGCCCTTAATAGACTCTCTTCCAAAAATGAATAAGGCTGACATGTGTAACCTAAAGAATACTGTGGGAATTATGCTATATGACTTTTGAGGTCATAAAAGACATAGAAGTGTCCACTTTATTCTCTCTTGGACGATTCATTCTGGGGGAGGCTTGCAGCCTTGAAACAGTACTACTAAGAGGTCAACATGGTAAGGATCTAAGGCTTCCTACCAACAATAAACACTAACTTACCAATCATGTGACTGAACCATTATGGAAGTAGCAAATTTATTATCAAGACTCCAGAGGTTAAGGCCCTGGCTATATCTTAACTGTAACCCTATGAGAGAATCTAAAGTAAAAAACAGCTAAGTCATTCACAAATTTCTGACCTACAGAAACTATATGAGACAATGAATACTTATTCCTTTAAGCCTCGAAGTTTGGAGTACAGTTGTCCCCCTTAACTGTGTGGGATACATTCCAAGATGCCCAGTGGATGTCTGAAATTGCTAATTGCCCTGAACCCTTGATATAGGATGTTTTTTACCATCATGAACATGCCTATGATAAAGTTAAATCGATAAATTAGGCATAGTGTGCGATTAACAGTAACTAACAGAAAATTATAATATGCTGCAATAAAACATGAATGTGGTCTCTTTCAAAATATTTTATATAAATTTAATGCCTTTTCCATTTTAACTAAGAATTCATCAAGTATTGTGGCCATCACTTTTGCAGTTTGATGTATGACAGTAAACAAACAGGAATTTCCTTTTCCTTCCTCATAATGTAACAGACAGAAATTTATTCTAAATGAACATCTTTGCAAACTCAGTACATATACATATTTTTTTCTCTTCCTGTTAAGTCTAGAACTTTCATCTTTTCACTTATAGGAAGCAGTTATGGGTTTTCTTTGACATATCCAAAATGCCAGCATCAATACTCTGTACATTCAGGTCAATATTAAGTACAATAAGGGATACTTGAACACAATCACAGCAACACTATTTTGGCAGATTTGATAACCTACAAGAGCTATGAAGTGTCTAACTGGTGGAGTACATTGGACAATGGTATGATTCACTTTCCTGGTAGGATGGAGAGAGACAAAGCTGGATGTGTGAGAATTTTTACCATGCTTCTCAGCATAGCATGCAACTTCAAACTTATCAAATTTTCCATTTAATATTCTGGACCATAGTTGACTGGTAATTAAAACTTGGGGAGAGAAATGATGGATAAGGGACAACTACTGTAATTTTTTTAAACGTAGCAATAGATTACCAATATAAGCAGTAAAGGTAGAAAGTGAGCCTGGAACATTTTGCTCTAAAAGAAAGCACTCAAAAAGTGGTAGTATGTCAAAATGACAAGAAATTAGCCCAAAGGGGCTGTGAGTCAAAATTACATTCTGTCATTGCTTCATCAATTTCTCTAAGTTTTTTTTTTCCCATTTGTAGCATTGTAAGGGAAATTGTTGGTGTATCATTTCACCCCTAATATTTAAGTGTGTCTTTAACAGATGAAGATGCAAGAACAGACTTTACATCTCCAATATTAAACAATAATCGCTTATTATCATTACATACCCAGTCACTACTTTTCTCAGTCTTTACTTTTTGGAATCATTCCTGTATTCATGTGGGTGTGCTAGGTCGCTTCAGTTTTGTCTGACTCTTTGCAACCCTACAGACTATAGCCCTCCAGATTTCTTTGTCCATGGGATTTTCCAGGCAAGATTCTGGAACAGGTTGCCATGACGTCCTCCAGGGGACCTTCTTGACCCAAGGTTCAAGTCTCTTAAGTCTCCTGCACTGGTGTGCGGGTTCTTTACCACTAGTGCCACTTGGGAAGCCCTATGTTCATATTTAATGAAATTATTAATATGGTGAAATTTGTATCAGCCACTGGGCTATTTGTTATCTATGTATCTTTTTTTCCTCCCCTCTTTTCATTCTTTGTTGTCTTCTTTGCAATTAAACATTCTTCAGCATGCAACTGGAACTTCTCTGTTGATTCTGTTCTCCTTTTTTAGGTATGAGAGGTTGCTCTAGGGGTTACAATATATCAAAAGCTCTTCAACTTATTACAAACAACTTCAAATTAATAATGAATTAATTATAACAAAATACAGCAATGTTACTCCAAGAGAGTTCTATTTCCTTTACACTTCTTTGTGCTATTGTCACACATCAATGTATATTACAATCTTAACACTACAATGCTAGTACTATTGCTTTAAAATAATCTCATGTCCCTTTAAAAATTAAAAAAAAAAATACACAGCCGTTTATGCCCACCCACATCTTTATCATTTCTAGTACTTTCTATTTCTTCCTGTGGATTATAGTTTGCATTCTTTACAACTTAAAGGATTTTCTTTTTTAGTGTTTCTTCAAAGGCAGGTCTTTTAAACAATGTGTCTCTCAATCTTTGTTTATATAGGAACGTTTTCATTTCACCTTCATACTTGTAAAATAATTTTACTGAATTTAGAATTCTTGGTTGGCAATTTTGTTGTCTTTTGGTGACTGTCATTTTACCGTCTTCTGGCCTTAACTATTTCTGATAAGTCAAACTATTAAAGTTATTGCTGCTGTCCTCCACATTCTTTTTTACTTGCTGCTTTAAAGATTTTTCATTTTTGTCTTTCAACAACGTGACCTGTGTTTACACTATTTCATTTTTTAAAAATTTCTTGGATCTGTGGATAAACATTTCTCACCAAATTTGGGTCTTCTCTGGCAATTATTAATATTCCTTTAAATGTTTTCCTTCTTGACTCCTTCTCTCTTTCCTTTCTTACTAGGACTCCACTACACAAAGCTGGTACACTTGATGCTGTTTCATACATTTCTTAAGCTCTGCCATTTCTCTTCATTTTTTTCCCTGTTTTTTTCAAAATGAACAATTTCTATTAATCTTTCATGTTCACTGTTACTTCTGTCATCTAAAATCTGTTGAGCTCATCTAATAAATTATAAATTTCTGTTATTGTAATTTTCAACTCATAAGTTAGCATCTGAAAAACAAATTACTCACTCCTTATTTCTTGTTACCATATTTTCCTATAAGTCTTTGAACACATTTACAAAAAGGGCTCTGAAGTATCTGTTAAATCCAACTGGGCCTCATGAGAAGCCATTTCTTGTTTCTAAGCTTTTTAACACTTTAAATTAATTTTGATTTTTTTTAACCTGCCCTGGGTCTTTATTGCTGAACGTGGGCTTTCTCTGGTTGTTGTAAGTCAGGACTGCTCTTCATCGTGGTGCATGGGCTTCTCACTGTGGTGGCTTCTCTTGCTGCAGAGAACAGGCTCTAGGCATTTAGACTTCAGTAGTTGTGGCATGTGGGATCTTCCCCAAATAGGGATCAAACTAGTATCTCCAGGACTGGCAAGTGGATTCTTAACCACTGGACCACCAGGGAAGCCCCTGAGAAATCATTTCTATTGTCTACTTCCCCCCCCAGAGTATGGTCACACTAGACTGTTCATTTCTTTTTTTGGCATGGCTCCAATTTTTCCAGAAAAGCAGACATTTTGGGGTACCTTGTAACAGCTATGTATTTCAAAGTTATTTTCCTAAGTTTCACTTTAACAAATTAATCTTTAATTGAAACTGTGTAACTTGTCTCTCACACGATGGATGGTTTCTGTTTGGAATTTTATTCTTTTTTTTTTTTAACTGTCTTTCCGGAAGTTTCTTCCGTGTTTCTATATCACTGGTTAGCCAATGATTTGGCAGAGATTGTGTTCAAATGCTTCAAATTTGTAGGATTCCTCCTCTCTGACACCTGATTTGCTGTGGGATAGGGAGTACATTCAAGGTTCAGTCAGTTTGTTAGTTTTCTTGATTTTTATTTTCTGTTGGGTTCTTTCACGTTACCCAATCAGCCAGGGATGTATAAAGAGTTTATTAAACCTTTTTACCATTTTCTCATTTCCAGTATTTTTATGGTTAAATTCTTGGCTGGTCCACTATTCTTACCAATTGCAGATACAATCTCTGAATGTTACAGGTCAAAGTTTCTCTTATATGTGTTTCTTTCATTACTAGTTGACAAAGTTGTAGACGTTTCCCTCTTGTCCCATATTGAGTCTTTTCTCTCTGACAGCAATTGCATGCTGGTTTTTGCATACAGTGCTGCTCTGGTAAAACTAGAGATGTCACCATTCAAGCTTGTGGGCTGTGTGCGTTGTAACCCTAGGCAAAAAGGCTATAGACTCCTACAGCTTTAAACTGAAGCTTCAGCAGTTTTTCAAGAATATAAGCACACCTCATTATATTTTGCAGATACTGCATTCAAAAAAAAAAATCCACCAAGTTGGAACTCTGTGACAGCCCTGTTTGAACAAGTCTATTGGTGCCATTTTTCCAGTAGCATTTGCTCACTTTGTGTTTCTGCGTCACATTTTGGTAATTCTGGCACTATTTTAAACTTTTTCATCATTATTATTAGATTTGTTCTGGTGTGAACAACAATCTTTGATGTTACCACTTAAATTGTTTTGGGGTGCCACAAACCATGCCCATATAAAATGGGGAACTTACTCAATGAATGTTGTGTCTCACTGCTGCTCCAGCAACTAGCTGTTCTCCCATCTTTCTCCCTTTCCTCAGGCTTCTCTACTCCCTGAGACTCAACAAAATTGAAATTAATAACCCTACTAACCCCTAATAAGCCTCTTAAGTGTTCAGGTGAAAAGAAGCTTCATCACGTATCTCTCACTTTAAATCAAAAGCTTGATGCAGGTGAAAGAAGAGGGTGAAAAAGCTAGCTTAAAACTCAACATTCAAAAAACTAGATCATGCCATCTGGTAATATCACTTCATAGCAAATATATATGGAAACAGTGACAGACTTTATTTTCTTGGGCTCCAAACTCACTGTGAATGGTGGCTGCAGCCATGATTTTAAAAGATGCTTGCTCCTTGGAAGAAAAGCTATGAGAAACCTAGACAGCATGTTAAAAAGCAGAGACATCAGTTTGGTGACAAAGGTCCTAATAGTCAAAGCTCTGGTTTTCTCAACAGTCATGTACAGATGTGAGAGCTGGACCAGAAAGAAGTCTGAACATCGAAGAAATGATGTGTTTGAATTGTGTGCTGGAGAAGACTCTTGAAAGTCCCTTGGATAGCAAAGGGGATCAAACCAGTCAATCCTAAAGGAAATCAACCCTGAATAATCATGGGAAGCGCTGATGTTGAACCTCCAATACGTTGGTCACCTGATGCAAAGAGCTGACTCATTGGAAAGGACCTTGATGCTGGGAAAGACTGAAGGCAGGAGGAGAAGGAGACAACATAGGATGGCTGGATGGCATCACAGACTCAGTGGACATGAGTTTGAGCAAACACAGGGAAACCTCGATGGTCCATGGGGTCTCAAAGACTTGGACATGACTTCAGTTCAGTTTAGTTCAGTTCAGTCGCTCAG
The DNA here is from genome assembly GCF_023091745.1 of Budorcas taxicolor. NCBI lineage: Eukaryota > Metazoa > Chordata > Mammalia > Artiodactyla > Bovidae > Budorcas > Budorcas taxicolor. The sequence continues at coordinate 196,850,509 of NC_068910.1, read as the reverse complement.
TCGTGTCTGACTCTTTGTGATCCCATGAATCGCAGCATGCCAGGCCTCCCTGTCTATCACCAACTCCCGGAGTTCACCCAAACTCATGTCCATCAAGTCAGTGATGCCATCCAGCCATCTCATCCTATGTTGTCCCCTTCTCCTCCTGCCCCCAATCCCTCCCAACATCAGAGTTTTCCAATGACTTAACACTTCGCATGAGGTGGCCCAAGTATTGGAGTTTCAGCTTTAGCATCAATCTTTCCAAAGAACACCCAGGACTGATCTCCTTCAGAATGGACTGGTTGGATCTCCTTGTAGTCCAAGGGACTTATGTGTATACCTGTGGCGGATTCATGTTGATGTATGGAAAAACCAAAACAATATTGTAAAATAATTAACCTCCAACTAAAATAAATAAAGTTATATTAAAAAAAAAAGAGTCTTCTCCAACACCACAGATCAAAAGCATCAATTCTTCAGTGCTCAGCTTTCTTTATAGTCCAACTCTCACATCGATACATGACCACATGAAAAACCATAGCCTTCACTAGACGGACTTTTGTTTGCAAAGTAATGTCTCTGATTTTGAATATGCTATCTAGGTTGGTCATAACTTTTCTTCCAAGGAGTGAGCGTCTTTTAATTTCATGGTTGCAATCACCATCTGCAGTGATTTTGGAGCCTTTAAAATTAAAGTCTGACACTGTTTCCACTGTTTCCCCAACTATTTCCCATGAAGTGATGGGATCAGATGCCATGATGATCTTCGTTTCTGAATGTTGAGCTTTAAGCCAACTTTTTCATTCTCCTCTTTCACTTTCATCAAGAGGCTTTTTAGCTCCACTTCACTTTCTGCCATAAGGGTGGTGTCATCTGCATATCTGAGGTTATTGATATTTCTCCCGGCAATCTTGATTCCAGCTTGTGCTTCTTCCAGCCCAGCGTTTCTCATGATGTATTCAGCATATAAGGTAAATAAGCAAGGTGATAAAGTACAGCCTTGACGTACTCCTTTTCCTATTTGGAACCAGTCTGTTGTTCCATGTCCAGTTCAACTGTTGCTTCCTGATCTGCATATAAGTTTCTCAAGAGGCAGGTCAGGTGGTCTGGTATTCCTGTCTCTTTCAGAATTTTCCACAGTTTATTGTGATCCACACAGTCAAAGGCTTTGGCAAAGTCAATAAAGCAGAAATAGATGTTTTCTTGGAATTCTCTTGCTGTTTCCATGATCCGGCGATGCTGGCAATTTGATCTCTGGTTCCTCTGCCTTTTCTAAAACCAGCTTGAACATCTGAAAGTTCAGGGTTCATGTATTGCTGAAGTCTGGCTTGGAGAATTTTGAGCATTACTTTACTAGCGTGTGACATGACTTACCAACTGAATAACAAAAACTGGACTTGATTAAACTTAGTGAGGAAGAAGTATTGAAAGTTAGGACAGGTCGGAAACTAGGCCTCATGAATCAAACAGTTAGCTAAGTTGTGAATGCAATTTCTTTGAAAGAAATTAGAAGTGCTACTCCAGTGAAAACACAAATAATAAGAAAGTGAAACAACCTTATGGAGGATATGGAATCAGCTTTAGTGATCTGATAAAAGCAAACCAGATATAACATTCCCTTATGTCAAAGTCTAATTCAAAGCAAGGCTCTCTCTTAAATTCTATGCCGAGAGAAGTGAGGAAGCTCCAAGAGAAAAGTTTGAATCTAGTTCATGAGATTTTAAAAGAAGCCATCTCCATAACATAAGACTTCAAGGTGAAGCAGCAAGTACTGATGCAAAAGCTGCAGCAAGTTATCTAGATCTAGGTAAGACAAGCAATGAAGGTGGCTTGGGCGGGTCATGGTGGAGAGGCCTGACAGAATGTGGTCCACTGGAGAAGGAAATGGCAAACCACTTCAGCATTCTTGCCTTGAGAACCACAGTATGAAAAGGCAAAATGATCGGGTACCAAAAGAGCAACTCCCTATGTCATTAGGTGCCCAATAAGCTACTGGAGATCAGTGGAGAAATAACTCCAGAAAGAATGTAGGGATGGAGCCAAAGCAAAAACAATACCCAGCTGTGGATGTGACTGGTGATAGAAGCAAGATCCAATGCTGTAAAGAGCAATATTGCATAGGAACCTGGAATGTCAGGTCCATGAATCAAGGCAAATTGGAAGTGGTCAAACAAGAGATGGCAAGGGTGAACGTCGACATTTTAGGAATCAGCAAACTAAAATGGACTGGAATGGGTGAATTTCACTCAGGTGACCATTACATCTACTACTGCGGGCAGGAATCCCTCAGAAGAAATGGAGTAGCCATCATGGTCAACAAAAGAGTTCGAAATGCAGTACTTGGATGCCATCTCAAAAACGACAAAATGATCTCTATTTGTCTCCAAGGCAAACCATTCAATACCACAGTTATCCAAGTATATGCCCCAACCAGTAATGCTAAAGAAACTGAAGTTGAATGGTTTTATGAAGACCTACAAGAACTTTTAGAACTAACATCCAAAAAACATGTCCTTTTCATTATAGGGGACTGGAATGCAAAAGTAGGAAGTCAAGAAACACCTGGAGTAACAGGCAAATTTGGCCTTGGAATGCAGAATGAAACAGGGCAAAGACTAATAGAGTTTTGCCAAGAAAATGCACTGGTCATAGCAAACACCCTCTTCCAATAACACAAGAGAAGACTCTACACATGGACATCACCAGATGGTCAACACCAAAATCAGATTGATTATATTCTTTGCCGCCAAAGATGGAGAAGCTCTATACAGTCAACAACAACAAGACCGGGAGCTGACCGTGGCTCAGATCATGAACTCCTTATTGCCAAATCCAGACTTAAATTGAAGAAAGTAGGGAAAACCACTAGACCATTTAGGTATGACCTGAATCAAATACCTTATGATTATACAGTGGAAGTGAGAAATAGATTTAAGGGCCTAGATCTGACAGATAGAGTGCCTGATGGACTATGGAATGAGGTTCGTGACACTGTACAGGAGACAGGGATCAAGACCATCCCCATGGAAAAGAAATGCAAAAAAGCAAAATGGCTGTCTGGGGAAGCCTTACAAATAGCTGTGAAAACAAGAGAGGCGAAAAGCAAAGGAGAAAAGCAAAGATATAAGCATCTGAATGCAGAGTTCCAAAGAATAGCAAGAAGAGATAAGAAAGCCTTCTTCAGCAGTCAATGCAAAGAAATAGAGGAAAACAACAGATTGGGAAAGACTAGAGATCTCTTCAAGAAAACTAGAGACACCAAGGGAACATTTCATGCAAAGATGGGCTTGATAAAGGACAGAAATGGTATGGACCTAAGAGAAGCAGAAGATATTAAGAAGAGGTGGCAAGAATACATGGAAGAACTGTACAAAAAAGATCTTCACGACCCAGATAATCATGATGATGTGATCACTCACCTAGAGCCAGACATCTTGGAATGTGAAGTCAAGTGGGCCTTAGAAAGCATCACTATGAACAAAGCTAGTGGAGGTGATGGAATTCCAGTTAAGCTGTTACAAATCCTGAAAGATGATGCTGTGAAAGTGCTGCACTCCATATGCCAGCAAGTTTGGAAAACTCAGCAGTGGCCACAGGACTGGAAAAGGGCAGTTTTCATTCCAATCCCAAAGAAAGGCAATGCCAAAGAATGCTCAAACTACTGCACAATTGCACTCATCTCACACGCTAGTAAAGTAATGCTCAAAATTCTCCAAGCCAGACTTCAGCAGTACATGAACCGTGAACTCCCTGATGTTCAAGCTGGTTTTAGAAACGGCAGAGGAACCAGAGATCAAATTGCCAACATCCGCTGGATCATGGAAAAAGCAAGAGAGTTCCAGAAAAACATCTATTTCTGCTTTATTGACTTTGCCAAAGCCTTTGACTGTGTGGATCACAATAAACTGTGGAAAATTCTGAAAGAGATGGGAATACCAGACCACCTGACCTGCCTCTTGAGAAATCTGTATGCAGGTCAGGAAGCAACAGTTAGAACTGGACATGGAACAACAGACTGGTTCCAAATAGGAAAAGGAGTATGTCAAGGCTGTATATTGTCACCCTGCTTATTTAACTTATATGCAGAGTACATCATGAGAAACGCTGGACTGGAAGAAACACAAGCTGGAATCAAGATTGCCAGGAGAAATATCAATAACCTCAGATATGCAGATGACACCACCCTTATGGCAGAAAGTGAAGAGGAGCTAAAAAGCCTCTTGATGAAAGTGAAAGAGGAGAATGAAAAAGTTGGCTTAAAGCTCAACATTTAGAAAACAAAGATCATGGCATCTGATCCCATCACTTCATGGGAAACAGACGGGGAAACAGGGGAAACAGTGTCAGACTTTATTTTGGGGGGCTCTAAAATCACTGCAGATGGTGACTGCAGCCATGAAATTAAAAGACGCTTACTCCTTGGAAGAAAAGTTATGACCAACTTAGATAGCATATTCAAAAGCAGAGACATTACTTTGCAAACTAAGGTCCATCTAGTCAAGGCTATGGTTTTTCATGTGGTCATGTATGGATGTGAGAGTTGGACTGTGAAGAAGGCTGAGCACTGAAGAATTGATGCTTTTGAACTATGGTGTGGGAGAAGACTCTTGAGAGTCCCTTGGACTGCAAGGAGATCCAACCAGTCCATTCTGAAGATCAGCCCTGGGATTTCTTTGGAAGGAATGATGCTAAAGCTGAAACTCCAGTACTTTGGCCACCTCATGCGAAGAGTTGAGTCACTTGAAAAGACTCTCATGCTGGGAGGGACTGGGGGCAGGAGGAGAAGGGGACAACAGAGGATGAGATAGCTGGATGGCATCACTGACTCGATGGACGTGAGTCTGAGTGAACTCCGGGAGTTGGTGATGGACAGGGAGGCCTGGCGTGCTGAGATTCATGGGGTTGCAAAGAGTCAGACACGACTGAGCAACTGAACTGAACTGATGCTATACAAAAGATTTGCAATGTAGATGAAATAGCATTATATTAAAAGAAGACGCCACCTAGGATTTTCATAGTTATACAGGTGGTGACTTTAAGATGAAGCCAATGTTCACTTGCCTTTCTGAGAGTTCTAGGGACCCTTGGTGGTGGTGGTGGTTTAGTCGCTAAGTCATGTCTGACTCTTGTGACCCCATGGATTGTAGGTTGTCAGGCTCCACTGTCCATGGGATTCTCCAGGCAATAATACTGGAGTGGGTTGCCATTTCCTTCTCCAGGGGACCTTCCCAACCCAGGAAATGAACCTGGGTCTTATGTACTGCAGGCAGATTCTTTACCAACTGAGCTATGAGCTGCCTGTCACAATATTCATTTTGCAGCCCCGTGGATCAAGGGCCCCTTGAATTATGCTAAATCTACCCTGCCTATGCTCTATCAATGTGGCAACAAAGTCTGGGAGATGGCACATCTGTTTACAACGTGGTTTCAGTTCAGTTCTATTGCTCAGCCATGTCTGACTCTCTGTGACTCTATGGACTGCAGCCTGCCAGTCTTCCCTGTCCATCACCAACTCCCGGAGCTGGTGGTTTGGCAAATATTTTAAGCCCACTGTTGAGATCTATGGCTCAAAAAAAAGGTCCCTTTCAAAATATGACTGCTCACTGACAATGCATCTGGTCACCCAAGAGTTCTGATGGAGATGTACAAAGAGAATAATGTTATTTTCATGTCGCTTAACACAATATTCATTTTGTAGCCCCATGGATCAAGGAGTAATTTTGACTTCGAAGTTTTACTAGTTAAGAAAAATTCTGTAAGGCTATAGCTGCTATAGACAGTGATTCCTCTGATGAATCTGAGCAAAGTCCATTGGAAATTTTCTAAAAAGGATTCAGCATTCTAGATGGCACTAAAAATATTCATGATTCAAGGAAAAGAGGTAAAAATATCAACATTAACAGGATTTTTGAAGAAGTTGATTTCAACTCTTATGAATGACTTTGAGAAGTACAAGGGGTTCTGTGGAGGAAGGAACTACAGATGTGCAGGAAATAACAAGAGAAAGAATTCAAAGTGGAGTCTGAATATGTATAAACCTCATGACAAACACTTTTAACAGATAAGGAGTTGCTTCTTTTGGGTGAGCAAAGGAAGTGGTTCCTAGAGATGTAATCTACTCATGGTGAAAATGCTGTGATGATTGTTGAAATGACAATAAAGGATTTAGAATATGACACATATTTAGTTGATAAAGCAGTGGCAGGGTTTGAGAGGACTGACTCCAGTTCTGAAAGACTTTTACTGTGGGTCAAATGCTATCAGACAGTATTAGATGTTACTGAGAACCAGTTTTCAAAAGGAAAAGTCCATCAATGAGGTAAACTTCATCATTGCCTAACTTTAAGAAATTGCCATCAGCAAAAAGACTCTTACTTTCTGAAAGCTCAGATGATTGTGTTTTTCTTTAAGCAATAAAGTTTTAAATTACAGTATGTACATTGTTTTTCTAGGCATAAGGCATTGTACACTTAATAGACTACTGTATAGTGTAAATACAACTTTTGTATGCATTGAGAAAAGAAAAAAATCATGTTCTTAGCTTTACTGCAATATTTGCTTTATTGTAGTGGTCTGGAACTCAACCTACAATATCTCTAAGATATGCCGAGAAATACTTCTCAATTTTGTTTTTTTTTTAAATCTGTGGTGAATTTCCAGAGCCCTGATATGGGTTTTGATATTTTTTCCAGTTTCATTCCTTTTTTTGCGGGGGTGGGGGTAGAGAAGAGGAAGGGAAATTGCCTACTTCTTCACACTATCAGAGTTAGTCTTTCCATCTGTGATCATCTCAATTCATCTGGAATAATAATGAAAGATCTAATCCTTAGGTAGGTTGATAAGGAGTCTGGGGTCCTCAAGGAGGAAGGGGCCCAGAGCCCTTGAGGAAGAAGGGGTCCGGGGCTCTCAAGGAGGAGAAAAGGACAAACTTTCTACACTGCTTTGTCTTAGTCAATATAAGAATGTATCTTGCTCGAGGACATGTTTTTCCTTAATAAGAACCTTCTGACTAATGTTGTTATCTTAAGATGTATGCTGTAGGAGTGGATCTTGTAAGACCTTTCTATTGTTAGTTCTAATCCTGTTAATTTAAGATGTAAGTTTTGGGAGTGGGTCTGGTAAAAGTATATAAGGCCTTGATAAGACTCTCAAGGGGAGGCACTCTCCATCCTCCTTCTGATATCCAAGTCAGAAGCTTTCTCTGTCCTTTTTCACTTTAATGAAACTCTGCTGCACAAAAGCTCTTGAGTGATCAAGCCTGGTCCCTGGTCCTGAAGCTAAATCTTCCTCAGAGATTACGAATCCGACATCGTTCACTGTGAGCTATCAGCAATAATACCTGCATTATTAGCCTCATACTAGGGGTGAGCAATCTAAGAAAGAAAATGGTCAACTGTCCAAAGATTACATAGATGCTAAATGCAAGAGTTTGCAAAACTAGATAGTTTGCCTTCAGAGCCTTTCTGTACTTTAAACAAATATGAATGTGAAAATTCTTAGGATACTGAACTAGAAGCAGGCACAAGTGTATGCAGCATGGACGAAAAGAATCTATTTTTGGAAACTGAGTAGACAGGATATAAGATGAACTACCACAACTTGTATCATTTACAAAATTTTCATGTGTTTAGGAATACATATGTCAGTAAATATTCAAATATTTCAAAGTTGTTCACTTTTTTTTCTTTTTTTTTTAGATTTTTCACTAGTAACTTACTCTCTTGCCGGTACCCCTTCCCACTGGAGGATGTGCCTCAGCAGCTTGACGAATTGTACAAACCATTAGCTCTATAAGAGCACTCTCCTGACGGTCGGACATTGCTAAAGTCAAACAAAACACATTAGCATAAGTAGATAGTTTTATAATAGCCACATATCAAAAATGCACACAATTATTAAAAAAAACCCTGCAACCATTACTTAAAGACTAAGGTTAAGTTCTATTCTGTGTCCTTTTTATCTTTTCAATAATATGTATCTGTCATAAGTCAAATAAGAAAGAGATACACAAAGTAAAGAAACAGAGAATAACCTCCAGTTTCTTCTAATACCTAATCTCTTGTAATATCATACTTCTGAACTGGGCAATGCCAAAATTTTCCTTCTATATCATTTCAAAGTTTACATATATTTTGCTTTTTTTAGTAAAAAAACATTAACAACAGATTTTGAGTATCTTTCAAGTGATATGACATATATGAATAACTGCCTTAAATAATTACAAGTTATTACATAGTTTGTGTTTCACAGTTTATTCAACCTTCTCTATTAACATTCACTCAAATTTTCCCCAAATTCTTGTCACATTTATAAAAAATTCAATAACAAGTATCATAAATACACACATATTTATGTAACTAACACTTCTATTTTGGCAGAATAAATGTCGAGAGGGAATAATGAGTCAAAGGTTAAAATCTTGGTACTGACAAATCAATAAGGTTACTTACTGCAATCCACACCTCCAACTGCCATGATGACAATGTTTGATTCCTTTTATCCCTGCCAACACTGGATGTTATAAGTTCCTTTAATTTTTGCCAATCCAATCACTCAAAGTGGTATTTCTTATTTTGCTCCTGCATAATTAGTGGAGTGCATTTTCTTGTTTATTAAAAAAAATTTTTGGAGATTCTTCTGTTTATTTTCTGTTAACTTTTCCATTGTTACACACCTTTCTTGGATTCTTATATATTAGTACCATTAACTTTGTCTTAAATGATGCAAATATTTTCTCACAGCTTGTTCTTTAGGTTTTAGACTCCTCATGGTATATTTTGTCAGAAATAGTTAACTTTTACAGAGTCATATCTATAGAGATTTGTGTTATGACTTTCAGATTTCTTTCTTTGCTTTCCAGGATTTTTATTTATTTTTTTGAGAGATAACTGACATACAATACCATACGGGTTTAAGTTGCACCACACAATGATTCAATTTACTTACATTGTGAAATGATCACCACAGTAAGTTTAGCTAATATCTATCGTTTCATATAGATTAAAAAAAAAGTCTTTTGGGTTTCTTGCATTGCTTTCAAAGAGCTTCTTTCTCCCAGAGATTAAGAAGTATATTTTCTTCTCTGTCTCTGTTGCTTGCTTTTACATCTCTTATCTATTTGAAATTTATTCTGCTGACAGTATTAATATCAGGTTTGGGTCTGTTTGCTCCCACCAGATGAGTACTCAATGATGCCCCCATCATCGTTAAAGAAAACCAGCTTTGCTTGGTTTATCTGAAATGTCAACTTTTAACATGTTGGTGGGCTGCCATCTCTGGGGTCGTACAGAGTCGGACACGACTGAAGCGACTTAGCAGCAGACGCTCCTATATAGGATAAATCATCTGCCTGCAATGCAGGAGACCCGGGTTCGATCCCTGGGTTGGTAAGATCCCCTGGAGAAGGAAATGGCAACCCACTTCAGTATTCTTGCCTGGAGAATCCCATGGGCAGAGGAGCCTGGCAGGCTACAGTACACGGGGTTGCAAAGAGTCGGACACGACTGAGCAACTTTACTTTCACTATATACTTTGATCTATTAATATTTCTGGATTCTTCAGTTTCAGTGTTATAAAGCCATGCTGTTTCGATTACAGCAACGTTATACCCCATGTCTGAGGTCAGAGGCGGCGGCCGGGAGGACCTACCCCGCGTCCGAGGTCAGGGGCAGGGGCCGAGAGTGCCAGCTGCGACAGTGCAGGTGCAGCCGAGAGGAGCTACCCCACGCCTGAGGCGGCGGCTGGGAGGAGCAACCCCACGTCCAAGGAGTGGTGGCTGTGCGGGCGCAGGAGGGCCTAGAGGAGCTATTCCACGTTCAAGGTCAGGAGGGGCTGCAGTGAGGAGATACCCCTTGTCCAAGGTAAGGAGCAGCAGCTGCGCTTTGCTGGAGCAGCCATGAATGGATACCCCACGTCCAAATAAGAGAAACCCAAGTAAGATGGTAGGTGTTGCAAGAGGGCATCAGAGGGCAGACACACTGAAACCATAATCATAGAAAACTAGTCAATCTAATCACACTAGGACCACAGCCTTGTCTAACTCAATAAAATCAAGCCATGCCCGTGGGGCCACTCAAGACGGGTGGGTCATGGTGGAGAGGTCTGACAGAATGTGGTCCACTGGAGAAGGGAATGGCAAACCACTTCAGTATTCTTGCCTCGAGAACCCCATGAACAGTATGAAAAGGCAAAATGATAGGATACTGAAAGAGGACCTCCCCAGGTCAGTAGGTGCCCAATATGCTACTGGAGGTCAGTGGAGAAGTAACTCCAGAAAGAATGAAGGGATGGAGCCAAAGCAAAAACAATACCCAGCTGTGGATGTGACTGGTGATAGAAGCAAGATCTGATGCTGTAAAGAGCAATATTGCATAGGAAGCTGGAATGTCAGGTCTATGAATCAAGGCAAATTGGAAGTAGTCAAACAGGAGATGGCAAGAGTGAACGTCGACATTCTAGCAATCAGTGAACTAAAATAGACTGGAATGGGTGAATTTAACTCAGATGACCATTATATCTACTACTGCAGGCAGAAATCCCTTAGAAGAAATGGAGTAGCCATCATGGTCAACAAGAGAGTCCAAAATGCAGTACTTGGATGCAGTCTCAAAAACGACAGAATGATCTCTGTTCGTCTCCAAGGCAAACCATTCAATATCACAGTAATCCAAGTCTATGTCCCAACCAGTAACGCTGAAGAAGCTGAAGTTGAACGGTTCTATGAAGACCTATAAGAACTTTAAGAACTAACACCTGAAAAAGATGTCTTTTTCATTGTAGGGGACTGGAATGCAAAAGTAGGAAGTCAAGAAACAGGCAAATTTGCCTGGAGTAACAGGCAAATTTAGCCTTGGAATGCGGAATGAAACAGGGCAAAGACTAATAGAGTTTTGCCAAGAAAACGCACTGGTCACAGCAAACACCCTCTTCCAACAACAAAAGAGAAGACTCTACACATGGACATCACCAGATGGTCAACACCAAAATCAGACTGATTATATTCTATGCAGCCAAAGATGGAGAAGCTCTATACAGTCAACAACAATAAGACTGGGAGCTGACTGTGGCTCAGATCATGAACACCTTATTGCCAAATTCAGACTTAAATTGAAGAAAGTAGGGAAAACCACTAGCCCATTCAGGTATGACCTAAATCAAATCACTTATGATTATACAGTAGAAGTGAGAAATAGATTTAAGGGACTAGATCTCAGAGTGCCTGATGAACTATGGATGGAGGCTTGTGACATTGCATAGGAGACAGGGATCAAGACCATCTCCATGGAAAAGAAATGCAAATAAGCAAAATGGCTGTCTGGGGAGGCCTTACAAATAGCTGTGAAAAGAAGAGAGGCGAAAAGCAAAGGAGAAAAGCAAAGATATAAGCATCTGAATGCAGAGTTCCAAAGAATAGCAAGAAGAGATAAGAAAGCCTTCTTCAGCAGTCAATGCAAAGAAATAGAGGAAAACAACAGATTGGGAAAGACTAGAGATCTCTTCAAGAAAACTAGAGATACCAAGGGACCATTTCATGCAAAGATGGGCTCGATAAAGAACAGAAATGGTATGGACCTAAGAGAAGCAGAAGATATTGAGAAGAGGTGGCAGGAATACACAGAAGAACTGTACTGAAGATCTTCAAGACCAAGATAATCATGATGATGTGATCACTCACCTAGAGCCAGACATCTTGGAATGTGAAGTCAAGCGGGCCTTAGAAAGCATCACTATGAACAAAGCTAGTGGAGGTGTTGGAATTCCAGTTGAGCTATTTCAAAGCCTGAAAGATGATGCTGTGAAAGTGCTGCACTCAATATGCCAGCAAATCTGGAAAACTCAGCAGTGGCCACAGGACTGGAAAAGGGCAGTTTTCATTCCAATCCCAAAGAAAGGCAATGCCAAAGAATGCTCAAACTACTGCACAATTGCACTCATCTCACACGCTAGTAAAGTAATGCTTAAAATTCTCCAAGCCAGGCTTCAGCAATACATGAACCATGAATTTTCAGATGTTGAAGCTGGTTTTAGAAAAGGCAGAGGAACCAGAGATCAGATTGCCAACATCCGCTGGATCATGGAAAAAGCAAGAGAGTTCTGGAAAAACATCTATTTCTGTTTTATTGACTATGCCAAAGCCTTTGACTATGTGGACCACAATAAACTGTGGAAAATTCTGAAAGAGATGCGAATACCAGAGCACCTGACCTGCCTCATGAGAAACCTGTATGCAGGTTAGGAAGCAATAGTCAGAACTGGATGGAACAACAGACTGGTTTCAATTAGGAAAAGGAGTACCTCAAGGCTGTTTACTGTCACCCTGCTTATTTAACTTATATGCAGAGTATATCATGAGAAATGCTGGACTGGAAGAAACACAGGCTGGAATCAAGACTGCTGGGAGAAATATCAATAACCTCAGATATGCAGATGACACCACCCTTATAGCAGAAAGTGAAGAGGAACTAAAGAGCCTCTTGATGAAAGTGAAAGAGGAGAGTGAAAAAGTTGGCTTAAAGCTCAACATTCAGAAAACGAAGATCATGGCATCTGGTCCCATCACTTCATGGGAAATAGATGGGGAAACAGTGGAAACCGTGTCAGACTTTATTTTGGGGGGGCTCTAAAATCACTGCAGAAGGTGACTGCAGCCATGAAATTAAAAGACGCTTACTCCTTGGAAGAAAAGTTATGACCAACCTAGATAGCATATTCAAAAGCAGAGACATTACTCTCCAACAAAGGTCCATCTAGTCAAGGCTATGATTTTTCCTGTGGTCATGTATGGATGTGAGAGTTGGATCATAAAGAAAGCTGAGCACTGAAGAATTGATGCTTTTGAACTATGGTGTTGGAGAAGACTCTTGAGAGTCCCTTGGACTGCAAGGAGATCCAACCAGTCCATTCTGAAGGAGATCAGCCCTGGGATTTCTTTGGAAGAATGATGCTAAAGCTGAAACTCCAGTACTTTGGCCACCTCATGTGAAAAGTTGACTCACTGTAAAAGACTCTGATGCTGGGAGGGATTGGGTGCAGGAGGAGAAGGAGATGACAGAGGATGAGATGGCTGGATGGCATCACGGACTCGATGGACTTGAGTCTGAGTGAACTCCAGGAGTTGGTGATGGACAGGGAGGCCTGGAGTGCTGTGATTCATGGGGTTGCAAAGAGTCAGACACCAACGAGCGACTGAACTGAAATAATGTGTAACTCTATTCAACTAATTTGAATATTTAGTTGAACAAATTTCCCTTATCTAATCCTTTTCTTTAAAAATTTCTAATTTCTATAAAGGTCATAGCAAGCAATTTATGAAGTATTTTTTATATGTAGGGCAGTTATAAACAACTTTTCAAGGCACTCAATTAGTAGTAGACCCCAGATATGAACCCAGGCAGTCTGACTTCAAGGTTTATGCTCTTAAGCACTATGCTATACTGTCTTTACAACATATTCATGAAATTCTGCATAAACTTTAATTTTTAATTTTTATCAGAGCATAATTTATTCACAGTGTTGTGTTAATTCAGGTGTACAGCAAAGTGAGCCATATATATATATATATATATATATAGCTCCACTTTTTTTTAGATTATTTTCTCATATAGGCCATTAAAGAGTACTAAGTAGTTTCCTGTGCTATACAGTAGGCCATTATTAGTTATCTGTCTTATATACAGCAGTGTGTATATGGCAATCCCAATCTTTCAGTCTATCTCCCTCAACTTTCTGGTTACATGTCTGTTTTCTGCATCTGTAACTAATTCTGTTTTGCAGATTGTTCATTTGTACCCTTAAAAAAAATATTCCACGTATACCCAATGTTATGTATTTGTCTTCTCTGTTGGACTTACTTTACTCAGTCTATGTAAGTTTTAAAATCATTATGCTTAGTTCATTTTCTCACCTCACCTTTCAGAACTCTCTCAAATGCACTGGAATTTGAACGGGTATTTTTAAGAAAATTATACATTATGCTGGGAAGAAGTGACATTTTAATCATCTTTCCTGCCAGGAACATGATATAACTCTTCATTTATAAGATCATATTTGACATTATTTAATGAAACATTATGATTTTCTTCACAGTGATTCTGTACTTTCCTTATTGAATTCATTCCTATACATATATTTTAAAACATTTTGAAACTAATTTGAATAGCTTAATTTTATCTTTGTCTCCTTCCTCGTGTTCTTTTCTCTGTATAGTTGTTTATGCTAAAAAAAAAAAAAAGACCAATAGATATGGGGATTATAGAGATAGAACTAGGCATAAAGAAAAAATAATAAGCTTTGAAAGCTGAGACATATATATTGATTATTTCAAAATAAACTGGGGCAACACCAACGAAAAGGCAAGCAAAGCTGTTACATCTTATCTCTTATTCTATACCAAAATCATCCTGAACAGGAATATGTACGTACATCTTAATTCAATCATTTTTAACACTTACTGATAGGAAAAACACATGAAGTTTAGCTTGTTTTAGTAAAACCACAGAAACAGCTTCAGCTTTCCATTTATACTCTCTGATTCAATGCTTAATAATATGAAAAAACTTCCCATGCAATAAAACAATCGAAGTTTCTATTTTATGATTCTAGAATTTCTTATTTTTTCACATTTGGCTAGGGATAAAGGAATGACAAGACTATGAACTACTGGGTCAGCCAAAAAGTTTGTTTGGCTGACAAACAAACTCTCTGGCTAACCCAATAAGTGCATTTTCTATTATTTATGAAAAAAAATCTAGTTCTGAGGAAAACGAGGTAAAAGAAAACCTTATCAAATATAGAAATACTATTCTATTATACACTAAAATCTATAGATTAGTGTTGAAGAATAACTCAACCTTATACAGTATCTAACGTCATCAGCTTTATTAGTGTATATTTGAAACCATCCATTTTGATATGGCAAACTCAAAACAATTGAAATTTACAAGTGAAAACAAGCAAGCCTTAAGCCACAGTTGAGAGCCAAATAGCCACAATGGTAGAAAGGAATGGGTGCTGTTTGCTCTCTGAATTATCAAATAAGTACTTTTTAAGTTTTCAGAAACCTCTTTAGATATCGTCTCAATTTCCTCATTATTGATTTCAATCTTATCACCTTAAACTCTGGCTTTTCTCCTTAATACCACTGAAAAGAAACACTACAAAGTCACTGATGACCCAAATCTTCACTTAAAGCTGATGGTCTTTGCACAGTCCTTTTTCTCCTCCTCTGCAATATTTGATATTATTAACCATAGCTCTCTTGAACACTCTCTTTACTTTGCCTTCTATAGTGTATAGTTATCTCTTACCATCCTTTTTATATAGCTTGCTCTCACTCTTGTTCTTCCTGCTTTTGTCCCCTTCCTATCCATAATTTTTAAAACTGACATGGGCTTTTTATTTCTATAATTTATTTTCATCTTTTGTATTTTTATTATCATTTCCCATTGAGACCACTGCAACAGTTATCTAATTGATCTTCTGCCTATTCCAAAAATGCTGAAAAAAAGCATTTTCCTTAAAATACAAATGCGATCACATCACTTCCCTGTTTAAAATCTTTCAGTGGCTGCCAGGAGCCAGCACGAGGAGTACCGCTCATGGCAAAGGTCACGAGGTTAAGGGGTCAGACAGGCAAAGGCAAGTTGACAGGCAAAGGCGAGTCGGGCCTTAAGGGAGCCTCGCTGAATTTTCTCGTGCATCTGCCCCCAAATCAGAGTCTGCCTGCCTTACTGCATTGTGCTTTTCGCCTACTTTTCTGACATTAACAGGGGGATGTCCCCCCACCACCTTTTTCTGGAAAAAGTTAATTTAGAGCTTTTAGATAATAAGTCTCCTGGGCATAATAAAAGTGTTTCAATCCAAAAACCCCTCTGATGGCTTTCTAGCCTGCCTACAGGACTCTTACAGCTGTGCATGTGATTGTTTGTGGCCTCCGGACCGCCAGAGGCACAGGAAGCTTAAAACATCCTAGGAATGTAGGGGCTTCAGAGGAGTCAAAATCATTAGAATAAGACTGATTTGTTGAGCCAATACTTGCTGCCAAATTTTCATATCTTTTATTTGTTGATATAGTTGGTACATAGAAAAAAGCAAGTAGCAACATAGATCTTTGAGGTAAGTACCTTCTTTGTTATAACCCACTGCACCATTGTTCTATAGGGATGTAACTTTAGTGCTTTGAGGGTGATGCAGATTAAAGAAAAACACTTCAGGGGAAATGAGATTAACATTCATTAAGGAAGAGAGCCATAAAGTGTTAACAGGCCTCTTGACCAGAAGATAATGTAAATCACCTGAGACCCTTTGCATACAAAAAGATATACAGAAAGGGTCAGGACTGCTGCCCCTGCATGACTCTGTATCTTCCATTATGTAAAACTTAGGGTATATAAACACCTTTTAAAAATAAAGTTAGGGGGTTTTTGCACAAGCTTGGCCTCCCCCGTGTCAACTCTCTCTTTCTCCCTCTCCCTCCCTCTCTTTTTCAGGCTGATCCCTTGGAATGCTGAGGCTCTGTGTGTCTACTTATTTGCCCAGGCTTCTAAGACCCAGGCGAGAGGGAGCCCAAGGCAGGGCACCCTCCGCTATTCAAGCGGGAGCCTGTGGCCTAACGTAGACGGTGCAAGTTTCTTGTCTTGAGACTTTATTAGCTTTCCGTGTAAACCAAGAAATATCAGCCTCTTTTCTCCACTAATTTACCTACTACACTATTCTTTCCTAATCTCTGTTTATATTTCTAATTAAATAATTCTTTCCTAAGACGCCTACTCTGTCCCCCCTTCGAATTACCCTGGATCCACCGGGGCTGGACCCCAGGAAGTGGCTTTCTATTATACTTACAATAAACTAAATAAATCCACTTATGAACTTAAATATTCTACATCATCAGGCCTCTGCCTCTATCTCATTTAGTGCCACTGACCCACAGTGCTCCAGCTATTGCAGCTTCTGGAATATAACAATATCATTCATGCTATAGATACTCTGCAGTTACCATTTCCTCTATTAACCCCCATATCCTTTAGATTCCTGGCTCATGGATGACATCCTTAGAATCTCCTTTTCAGATTCAATCTAACAATGGACACCTTCTTATTGTTATCACCTATCACAGGTACTTACTAACTTTTGAAATTATTCTGACCACTTAGTTTTGGTCTACCATCCCCACTTGAAATGTAAGCTCCATATGGGCAGTGAGCTGTCCCTGCATAAGACTACACTCGCAATGCTTAGTATAACAGCACATAAAAGGTGGTCAACAAATATGTTCATATTATAACTGAATTAATGACTCACTGCCTGAAGAATTCCACTTATCCACGTTACGTCACCCTCAACTGGATCACAGAATTCTAACCGTAAATGACCACAGAAGTTTATCTAATCAACAAGACTTTTCTTAATAAATGAACAAGCTAAGAACCAGAGAAGTTAAATAACTTAGCTATGGCCCTGTTTTTGCCTGATTACCTGTTATCTAGACCTTCACATTACACTAAAAAATTTAACCAGAAATTCGATTTTGCTGTAGAATACACATATATCCCCACAAACTACCATCTCTTAAAAACACTGCAAAGTAGTCTTATAGAAGTTGTGATTTATTATTATTTTTCTTTCCATTATGGTTTATGATACAATATTGAATATATTAACAGTTCCCTGTGCTATACAATAGGACCTTGTTGTTTATCCATTCTACATACATTTGGGATTCCCTCGTGGCTCAGACGGTAAAGAGTCTGCCTGCAATGCAGAAGACCAGAGTTTAATCCCTGGGTCGGGAAGATCCCCTGGAGAAGGAAATGGCAACCCACTCCTGTATTCTTGCCTGGAAAATCCCATGGACGGAGGAGCTACTGGTGGGCTGCAGTCCATGGGGTCACCAAGAGTTGGACACGACTGAGTGACTATACCTTTATACAGTCGTCTGCATCTGCTAGTCTCAAACTCCCAATTCAACCCCTTGCCCTGTCAGCAACCGCAAGTCTGTTCTCTATGTCTGTGAGCCCATTTCTGTTTCATAGATAAGTTCATGTGTGTCATATTTTAGATTTCACATATAAGTGGTATCATATGGTATTTGTTATCCTCTTTCTGACTTACTTCGCATAGTATGATAATCTCTAGGTCCATCCATGTAGCTGCAAATGACATTCATTCTTTTTATGGCTGAGTAGTATTCCACTGTACATATACACCACATCTTTTTCATCCATTCATCTGTTGATGAACATTAAGGTTGTTGCCACATCTTGGCTACTGGAAATAGTGTTGCTATGCACTCAGGGGTGCATTTTATCTTGTTGACTGATAATTTTGTTTGGACATATAGCAGTTATGATTTAAACTTTTATTGGTAGTCTTTGATAAATGTTTTGAAAAAATTTTAGTCCTATATTTGCAACTGCTAACTAGACTTTCACCCACTAGAATATCTAATAAATTTCACTTACCTAAAGTACAACTTAACTTCTAATTAGTCTTAAGAAAATAAGTTACGGCATTTTATTATATCAAATACAGCGAAACAGTAGCTCAGAATATTGATTTGGATGTCATTCCATACCAAAGCTTATATGTGGTACAGCATGCATATGGACAACTGTATGAAAAAAAGGTGAATCAGGATTTCAAAATAGTTCTGCATTTGTTATGAATAAATTCTCCAGCCTTGCCTTTCCAGATTCAACCATACCCTGAAATTGTGGTTGATTTAAAAATTTCCCCCCATTTTACAATCTGCTTTTCTGGTTAAAATCAAACCAAATCAAACCAAACCAAGCCAACTGACTGAAAGTTAAATTCAATGTCAACTAAACTTAAACCACAAAGAAAATCTAATAATAATATACAGTTATTTTAAGAAGGCAGATTCATCTAGAAAACCCTGATGACTAACAGTCATGGTAATTATTTTCTGAATGACATGTTTTATATAATTAAATGAAAGTAAAAAGTTAACAATACCAAGGACTTTCCTGGTGGTCCAGTGGTTAAGAATTAGCATTACTGCTTGGAAAGAACACTAAGGGATGGTCACTATTAAGTATAGGTAATCTATTGCAGGTAATGGCTAATTCTGCTCTTATATAGCAGAGAGCTGAACCACACAGAAAAGTAGGAGAAAAAAAGAATAGAGAATCAATAGTAAACTATTTCATTTAATACTCACAATAGCTATTTAAGAAAATAAGACAGGATAGTTAGATATCTGAATCTGTTTCTGTCAATTCTAAAGTTCATTACAAGCCTCATTTACATCAAGGTATCATCTCCATTCTAGGAATTCATATAGATTACATGAAACAGTCATTTTTAAAATTACTATTGTGGGGAAAACCACTAGGCAATTCAGGTATGACTTAAATAAAATCTCTTATTATTATATCACATAGGTAACAAATAGAGTCAAATGATTAGATCTGGTAGGCAGAGTGCCTGAAGAACTATGGACAGAGGTCTGTAACACTGTACAGGAGGCAGTGACCAAAACCATCCCAAATAAAAAGAAATGCAAGAAGGTGAAGTATCCAACATCTGCTGAATCATAGAAAAAGCAAGGGAATTTCAGAAAAACATTTACTTCTGCTTCACTGACCATGCTAAATCCTCTGACTTTGTGGATCACAACAAACTGTGGAAAATTCTTAAAGAGATGAGGATACCAGACCATCTTACTTGCCTCCTGGGAAACCTGTTTGCAGGCCAAGAAGCAACAGTTAGAATCGGACATGGAACAAAGGACTGATTTCAAATTCGGAAAGGAGCACATCAAGGCTGTATATCATCACCCTGCTTATTTAACTTACATGCAAGTACATCATGAGAAATGCTGGGCTGGAAGAAGCACAAGCTGGAATCAAGATTGCCAGGAAAAATATCAATAACTTTAGATATCCAGATGTCACCAACTTTATGGCAGAAAGTGAAGAGGAACTAAAGACCCTCTTGATGAAAGTGAAAGAGGAGATTGAAAAAGCTGACTTAAAACTCAACATTCAAAAAACTAAGGTCATGGCAACTGGTCCCATCACTTCATGACAAATAGATGGGGAACAATGGAAACAGTGACAGACTTTATTTTCTTGGGCTCCAAAATCAGTGTGGACTGCGGCTGCAGCCATGAAATCATAAGACGCTTGCTTCTTGGAAGAAAAGCTATAACAAACCTAGACAGTGTATTAAAAAGCAGAGACATCAGTTTGCTGACAAAGGTCTGTCTAGTCAAAGCTATGGTTTTTCCAGTAGTCATGTACAGATGTGAGAGTTGGACTATAAAGGCTGAGCGCTGAAGAACTGATGCTGTTGAATTGTGGTACTAGAGAAGACTCTTGAGAGCCCCTTGGACAGCAGGGAGATCAAACCAGTCAATCCTAAATAAATCAGTCCTGAATATTCACTGGGAGGACTAAAGCTGAAACTGAAGCTCCAAAGCTTGGGCCACCTGATTCAACAAGCGGACTCACTGAAAAAGACCCTGATGCTGCGAAAGACTGAGGGTAGGAGGAGAAGCGGGTTGACAGAGGATGAGATGGTTATATGGCATCACCAACTCAATGACATGAGTTTGAGCAAACTTTGGGAGATGATGAAGGACAGGGAAGCCTGGTATGCTGTAGTCCACAGAGTTGCAGAGAGTCAGATATGACTTATTGACCGAACAATATTCTGGGCTAGACTGAGAAACAAGCTATACAGAAGAGGCATTGCTAGCTTTACGGAGCTAATATTCATATAAGTGTTTAGAAGATGAATGTTTTATTAAGTATACATATCCAGTCTGCTGTTCATGTTATTACACAAAGTGTAACATTAAGATGCATACTTCAGAAATTATCAGTATAGCAATTATTTCTCTTCTTTTCCTTAATATTTATTTATTTGGCTGTGCTGGGTCTCAGTTGCAGCATGTGAACTCTTAGGTGCAGCATATGAGGTCTTGTTCCCCTATGAGGGATCAAACCTAGGCCTCCTGCACTGGGAGTGTGGAGTCTTAGCCACTGGACCACCAGGGAAGTTCCCTCCCTATTTCTTGAATAGCTAAGTAACTGACTTTATTGTTGGTTTCCTGATTTTAATGTTAAAAAAATATATAATGAAAGACGGGATGATTGTGGTCTAATTAAACTTTGTATGTGAAAGGCCAAGTACTTATATACAGTGAAAAGACTCGGATAAACCATTTTTTTTTCTTTTTACATTAAGTACGTCAGTATTTTGTATCTGAAATCAGCATAAAGAAAACCTTGAATGCTCCATGATGTTTATAGGGTTTTAAAAACTTCTGGGACATGCACGGTTGTAGTCCTAATATAGAAAGATGTTAGATACTATTAAGACACCTTTGCTTGTTACAGGAAACAAACTGTTCTCTTTGAAAAAAAGATACACAGATATACTTGCATATACTCATTTTTAAGAAGTCATTTATACAGGATGGTATGATTATCAATATGAACCCAAAACAATATATAAATCAACTTATCAAAATACTGTACCTTCCTCTCCTTGAACAGGTTCTTCTAATAGCAATTCTGTCATACATTCCCAGTCTTTCAACAGTTCTTGAGAGCTCTCCCACAAACTGTCCACCAAGTAGGCGGCATGTTCATGTAACTAAAAATAACAAATCAAATGTGACTGAAGAACATTTAATGAAGAAACTACTACTAATATATCGAGTTATTCAGCCATTTTGTTTATAATTAAAACTGTTGATAATGTTTTCAAGAGCCACTTAGAGAACACACACACACATACACACACACTTGCTTTCTACTACTGATAATGGGATACAATATATAGACTCAATCAATTTTTTAAAATAATAGTAAAGTTAAGGATCTCCTAGTCCAACGGCATGATCTTTAATGAGTAAACTGAGAGGACAACTAGTTAACAGATTTCCTGAAGTTACATTTGGATTTATGCCACTATTCATTACTTTTAGTTCGTCTCTCTCTATAACAACCTTTAAAAAAAAAATCAAGTACTTTCTCCCATAATTTCATTTGAAACATCCAACATTGGTACCAGCCTAACTTTTTATTTCTGTTTTCTTCGTAAAGGTAAAAATGTAAGTTACTCCGTATCTCTGCTTTCCCCTCTAATTTCCACTTAATTCAATGAATCTGTCATTTCACCACACCTTCACTTTTTGCTGCTAATTACTTGACTATTTTCTTTGGAATCCTTGTTTCCACAGTAAACGCTCTCAAGTTTCTCATCAAACATTTCATGCTCAACTCTTTTCTGCTTGTCAGTCACTAAACTGAAGAATATTAATCTCTCTAGAAAAGGTAAGTAGAAGTGTTGGCCATGTACTAGTTTCTGCTACTTCAAATTAACTTCTCTATCCTTGTATGAAAGTTCTACTACTTTTGAGTCTCATGACAACCACCTTCTAGATCAGCATTTCTCAAACTTTAGGATTGCAACCCATTCACTGGCTGTTAATATAATTTAATGTGTTGAGATCAAAGTTTAAAAAAAAAGGAAACACTAAAAAAGAGTGTAGAGCACATAGAATGTTAAGTACTATTTTATTTATCAGTCATATCGTTATTCTTAACTTCTATGTAAATTTTGACGACCTATTTAAAGCTCTGCCTCATTTCACCTCTTGAATTCTATACTTCATTTCCATTGCATTTTGAATCTCATATTCTGTTTTCTGAAATGCCTCAGGAAACTATGTACATACTTATGCACACTCAACATCCACAGTTTTCCAATGTTTTTTGTCAAAGCCAGAGTAGATAATACTGATTAGCATCTCTGTTCAGAAAGAAGATGGGCAAAGGTTTGCAGCCAGATATAGTCAAACTTTCTAAATCACATATCCTAGGAAAATATCCCTAGACCATCAGTAACATTCCAACAGTGACAGGCACAAGTACAGTGTACAACCTGGTATCAAAAATGAAAATTAACAGCAGAAAATAAAAAAACCAATAGTTTTTTTAATAGGCTACTAAAGTGAAGTGAAGTGAAGTTGCTTAGTCGTGTCCGACTCTTTGCGACCCCATGGACTGTAGCCTACCAGGCTTCTCCATCCATGGGATTCTACTGGAGTGGGTTACCATTTCCTTCTCCAGGGGATCTTCCCGACCCAGGGACTGAACCTGGGTCTCCCACATTGGAGGCAGACGCTTTAACCTCTGAGCCACCAGGGAAGATCTAATAGGCTACTAAGCCTATGCTGAAATGGAGTTACTATTTAGTGGGTATAGAGTTTCAATATAGGGAAGATTTTGAAAAAGTTCTAGAGATTGATGGTAGTGACACCTGGACATCCACGTCAAAGTACTTAATGCCAATGAACAAGTACACTTACTAGTAGCTAAAATGGTTAACTGTTTCACCAAAATTTTAAAAAATGCTGAGTAAACTTGAGTTTATGCTTGACACACTTAACCATATCTATAGAATAGGTATAAAAAGTTCACAAATATATTTTTGGCAGATTATACCTTCTATACGTATCCTCCCTGTCCCTTTTAGTTCTGAATTCTAGACTTATATATGACATTGCCCCTTCAGCTTTTTATAAGCATTTGTTAATTACATCCAGTATCTATCCAGTTCACTTTCTATGTTAAATTTTTGATTAAGGTGTATTTGTAAACATTTAATCTCTTTATTTTAACCCTATATGATAACCTGCCTTTTAAATAAAGCATGTTAGTCCATTTACATTTATTGAGAGATTACAGATGTTGGCATCTGCTTCCCCTGTGCTCTACTAATGCCATTTTTCTTTTTCTTTTTTTTAATATGTGCTTCCTGCAGAGTTTTTTTCCTAACTCATTTTTTCCATCACCATGATCACCAAAATTTAAAAATTTTATTTGCCTTAAGCATAAGAGTCATATTGTTTAGCTTGATTCCTAGACTTATTTGTTCACCAATATTTCTTATATTCCTTATTTTTCTGTTATTAAATCAATTTTTCACTTTGCTAAAAAACTGCCTCAAGTAATACTTTGCATATAGGATACAAAGGTAGTAAACATTTTAACTACATATCCTTTGTTTAGTTGCCCCCTTCATTCTCTGTTTTCTTTGAAGTTTCTACTAGACAACATAATAAACTGTTTTAATCTGTACCCCCTATTTCTTAATTTCACTCTGATACTTTTAATTTCTTTCCTCCTTTGGAAAAAACTTTTTCCTTTCTGGAAAAAAATCCCTTGATCTATAGCCAATCCTTGGTTATGTCAATTCAGGTCATTTAATGATCCACCTTTCCCTCACATTTTGAAAATCATGTTAATTTCTAAGAACTCTCTTCTTTCATAATTACTCTTTATTGTATTTGGGGGCATTAATAAAAAATTTTCATATGTCAGGCCTTGTGCTTCCTTTTCATTGTATTTTATTTTCAGGTTTCAGAGTTTCTTGGGTACCAGCATACATACATACATATATATATATATATATATATATAAATGAGCCCAGACTGAAGAATGCTAGTAGCTAGAATGCTTTTCTTGAGTCTGACTGCAAGGTCCTAGCTTCCTTGTTTGTGAAGAAGTGGTAAGGGGGATATATAGTCAGGCAGGCTAATTGCAGGTATGCACTTTGTATTTTGAGTGCAGAAGTTCCCTGTCCCTATAGGTATCCATAAATTATTGGGGTATTTATTCACAACTTTGCATCTCAGGCTAATGTCTATATCCCAATGCCCAGACCAGCACTTCTAAAGTGAGGAATAAGCTCCACTAAAGGGCAGTCACTTAATTATTACTGATAGCTTACTCCTTTCACCAGCCTTTGTTGCTCTCTCTTGTCTTTAACATATTTCAGATTTCTACTAAAAAAGCCTCAAAAATTTTTTTCTCCTATTTTTGTCTTCTGTGAGGGTCAGTTCAGTTCAGTTCAGTCGCTCAGTCGTGTCCGACTCTTTGCAACCCCATGAATCTGTGAGGGTATGGGTTACTTAACTCTATTGGAATGAATTCATAATCATTTACTTTGCATTGTTCTGTCAACTGGTAATGTCTCACTCATTCTGACATTTTTAGCCTGAGGTTTTCAGTTGGATGAGTTGTTGGCACAATTCAAGGCTTTAAATACTGTGATTCCCTTAGTATTGGCATTTTTAAGGATCATTTTTCTATGCCTTAAATGACAGCATATTAAAATTTAACTCAGGAATGTTGTCATTGTTCTGGAAATTTTTTGTGTGTATATTCTCAATATAGATGCTAATGTCTTAGACCATTTCCTCTTTCTGACTCTAAGGTGGTGGCTTAGTAAAATGCATTCTGTTAACACTAATAATCTCTTGTTTCAAACTCAATGTGTACACCAGCAGGGCATGATAATATGTTGGCCCATTTTTTTTATTAAAAATTTTAAGTTCAACAGTATTAGCAACAACAATCAGTACAACATAGTCTGTCAGGAATTGGCTTGACATAACATTCATGATACCATCTTCCTGTCTTGGGGCATCTGTGATGGCCAAATAACTTGCTACTCTCAAACCTCTACAAGAATACCAGTAGACAGATCCATGTTTGAGAAAAAAAAAAAAGTTTTTTATGTGGCCAATAGGGTAAAAGGTTACAATAGTCTTTCACACAATTCATACCAAGGATCTTCTACTGTAAGTGAAAGATGAAGCTATTAAGAAGAAAGGTCCTGAGGCATTCTCAATGGCCATAAAGAAGCCCTGGGATTAAAAAGGATCTGAAACCCTAACAATGAAACAAAAATTTACTTTCTAAAAACAGTTTTTGGTATCATAATTTTATAAAAACAGCATGAAAATCAGGTTGTGCAAGCATTCTTTGTATTTCTTTGAAACAGATGAACAAAAAAGGTTGCTCATTAATGGATAGTCACTGTACAGCAAAATAATCAGAATTATATTATACACATAAATTAAAATTACATTTATGTGGGGTGAATTTTACCCTGCTATATCTAAGCATAATTTATTTTATAGAGTTTCCTCTAATCTTGTATATAACAAACTAATTTCATTTTCCTGGTATCTTTAACTAAAATTTTCTCAGTGTGTTCCCACTTGTTTTTAATTGGTTTCAAGGTTATTCATAAATACTGTACCTCATGTCAAATAGTTAACTCTTCTGTCAAACAGTTAATACTATAAACGAGCTCACAGTATAATGGAATCTTACACTTGTTCCTTTTATGAAAAATTTACAGTGCAAATAACCATTCTAAATAATTAAGCTTAAATTTGCAAATACTTTTATACTGGGTTTATTCTCTGCTGAAACAGAGTCAGCTTTGGTAATCTTGAAGAACACATTAAAAAAAATAAAACACAGGAAAAAGTTATTCTGGGGGGATTTCTTGGTTGTTATATTCATAATATATCTGTTAACTTTCTGTCTTAAATGACTTCCATAATTGGCCATATCATTCTATATGCCTAGAAGTATAGTTACAATACTTCTAGATTGTCTGGAAATGTTCTGGGTTATGATTAACTGCTTTGGAATAATTATTAACAGCATCCTCGTCACTCTGAAAAGCATCAGTTTCAAAAGTTTGTATAGTAAGTATTATGGTCATACAACCTACAGGGATTTCTGGGCTTATCATACACAAGTACCATTTATCCTACTATCTGGCATGTATTTCAAACAACAAAGACAATCTCAAATACACTAGGTATTTTTTCACTTGAAGCCAATGACTGCTAAAAAAGTTGTGATGGCTTAAAAATGCCACTTTTTGGTGCAAAAAGAGAAAAACTAATTTAGGTAGATCTCTTAATCTTATTTCACCTATAATTCATATATAAAAGAGGAAGACCCTATGGACTGCAAACCTGTTTCAATTCAATATTTTACAATTCTATTATTAAAATGTTACTACTTAACATCCCAGGAAATTCCAGGGACAGAGGAGCCTGGTGGGCTACAGTCCATAGGGTTGCAAAGAGTTGGACAGGGCTTACCAAGTAAAGAACAACAACATCATCCCAGTAAAACAAAGGAATAGGAAAGATAATCAGTTCAGTCAATTATAGGTAACTGACTGATAATTCAACTATAAGCTAGACTTTTTCTACTTTTATGATTTCTAAGGTTTCTTTCAATTCAACTTTTTATGAGCCTATGACTAAAATATTACTAAAAACTCACATTATAGTAAAACCAGAGGAATTCAGAATAAGGTATAATCAGAATCCCATCATATTACAAGAATATGGGTTTAATAAGCATTCAACTCCAGGTGTACGGTAGTATTACAAAATAAGAAGAGAGATTTTAACAAACAATGCTTCCTGTAAAACAGGAGACCATAAACACCAATATTATGATCACGAATCAACTAGAAACCCTTAACTATGATTTGCAGTTGTTTTCGCAGCTGACAAGAATGTCACAGAAGACAACTGGGAAATATATTTTAATGTTCTTGTAACATTTTAGTAAAGAGCAGCAAACACATAAAACAGTAATACCATTTCAAAAATAGAGCAGTAATACACATCACAAATTACTGCTATGAATAGAGGATGAAACTGTAAAACTAAGTACTTGTCGCTTTTAATATATCAAAAAAGTCAAGTCCTTGGACTTTCAGAGATGCAAAACATTTTCTTTCAATTAATAATCAAGTTCAACTAATCTGATCATCATATTCCCCAAACTTTTCAGTAGTTTAATAGTATATGTGTATCTCATCCCTATCAATTTTTGATACTACTGTTACTATTAAAGTCAAAATTTTAAATAGGACTTGATTGTTGCAAAATACTTTTAATCTCATTTCTTTAAAACTTAAAGGGTTAAGGGTTTAATTTGAATAGTCCATCACAGGTGTGATATTTACTGAGTATTTTGTGTTTTACCTTAAACATTTATAAGCATCTATATTTTACTCCATAATAATATCCACACTTGCTTTGTTAAGAAAATAATGCTTTGGACTCTTGCTATCCAAGTGGTTCCTGGACTTCTGGTCCAGAAGCATAAACAAAAAGTAGCATCTCAGATTCCAACTCAAGAGTAACTGAATTAGAACTGGCATTTTAAGAAGATCCCCACAAAATCTGTATACATATTTAATACACTGTTCTCAAACACATCCTTTACACAAATGCAACTCTCCAGTTGGTTTCATTTTGACTGTATTCTTTCTCTGTTCCCAACTCACTTAAAAAATATTAGCAATTCCTTCACTTTTCTGGTTCTGCTTTGCCCTAACCCCACTCTTTCCACTAATCCTTACATCTCTGTCTGATCTTCATTTTCTTATAGACTATCTGTTTGTCTCTCAATTCCTCATTTCTACAGAGTATCTCCAGCACTTTCAAACTTGAGCAGTCATACAGTCTCTTACGTTTCTCTTATTCCTAGACATTCCCATACAAACCAAAAATTCTCTTTCCCCAAGTAAAGTTCAGGGTCCTAGATTTCTAGATTTTTGCTACCTTTATTTGCAACTCTATTCCCACTCATTTCTAAGCCAATAAGTTTGTTCATTCAGAGCTTCAGGTATAAGTTTGCTATCCCCCCATGTTATACCAGCAGTTGGAAATACAGTTCTAACATTAAAGAACATTTAAATGGGCAAACTAAAGTTCACATGTGCAAACAGATTCTGATAGATAGTATGTTATGGACGTTAACTGTTTGATAAACTGACATGGAAATGCTGCATGAGCTTGCACTACTACTAATTTACATTCAAATTCATATTTTTCCTTTTCCTTAAATAACTTAACTTTCAAACAAGATAGAACCAGTGGTTTGACAGCTTGAAAATGTTCATATACTGTTTCAATAATATAATTTTTCTTTTCATTTTGGCCATACCACACAGCTTGTAGGATCTTAGTTTTCTGACTAGGGATCGAACCTGGGCCCTCGGCAGGGAATTCCCTAAATAATGTAATTTAAAAGCTACAGGTAAAAAGAAAAGCTACAAGAAAAACAAAAAGCAACAAAAAGAGTATGCTGTATTGCAATGCAGTACTATAAAACTTTAAAAACTGCTAACCTATATTCAGTGTTAATCCATATCTGTACACATATTCCCAAAAAATGTAGAGTACTGATCCCGTTATTATGGAATCAAATCTATGGCGCTAAGGAATTTCTTGGTGGTCCAATGGTTAGGACGTGGCCGTTCACTCAGGGAACTAACATCCCACAAGTTGCACAGCATAGCCAAAAAATTTAAAATATCCATGAAGGCAACTTTGTAAGAAACAGTCTTGTCTTCATTTGATTTAAAAAAATTACTAATTACAATGATTAAATGACAATTTTACTTAAAATATAATCTAATACAACAAAATAAAGAGCTATGTTAAAAATTTACCTCACTTTCAAGAAAGAAAAGGACAAGCATCCTAATAAGGTTCCCATTCGGACTGTTTCTCCCCCTTCTTTTTGCTAATGCTTCTTCTGCTTGTGGGTCATGTCTGCTAAACAATCTGGAAATAAGTAACAAAAAAAGAATATTACAAATTTACATGGATATGAATTTAAGTCTTCTCCTTCAGTATATAAATTTCAGTGTTTAGACTAAAAAACAGACTAAGTGTATGTGCACGTACATTTTGTAAAAAACAAACAAAAAAACCAAACTTGATCATGGAATTCTGAGTCTACAGTTTACTTAACAGATTTTAAAAGATCATAATATTAAATGGTAGGAAAATGCTAAACAAGATTAGCTTTTTCAAAAGTTCTCCAACTGAGTATTTCCAGGGCAGGGGAATAAAAGATGCTTATAAGGCAAAGCTTTTGTTTGCATAGGAACTGACTCCATTTTCTCAAAGAAATAAAAAATAATGGAGGCTTACTTTGGTAGATATTTATATGAAATGTTAAATTTAAAAAATTTTAGTAAATGTTTCAAACTTGGACAAATATAGTAGAGATAAAATTACATATATCCAAGGGCTCTTTCTGATTCCAGTGTTGCCATTAATGGCCTTCATTCTGTAGATAATGAACCTTTCTAAATCTATCTTTTCTTTGAAACTACAGAAGCAATACACTCTTTCTAAATATATGGAAGCAATAAGTTCTTTCTAAAATTCCTTTTGAGAAGTTAAAAAAGAGACTAACTAGAACATAATAAAAAAAAAAAGGGAAATTAAGACTACAATATACCCTTGATATTCGTGACAGACAATACCTCAAGATAAATATGGAAATAGCACTATTTTATATTAGCCAATGAGTCAGAGTCACATCTTACTGTAAAACCCATGCCTGAAAATTCTGACTTCTTCACTTTCATTAGCAGCATGCACTACTGGCCAGCTTCCTTCTTAAATAAATATTTTTTTACATAGAAATAGCTCTTTCTTGTTTTGAGAGGTATCACTGAGTAAAGAGGGGCTTCCTCAATGGCTTAGCTAGTAGAGAATCCACCTGCAATGCAGTAGACACAGGAGATCAGGTTCGATCCCTGGATCGGAAAGATCCCCTGGAGGAGGAAACAGCATTCCAGTGTTCCTGTCTGGAAAATTTCATGGACAGAGGAACTTGGCAGGCTGCAGTCCAAAGAGCTGGACATGACTGAGTGGCTAAGCACACTGGATGTGTGGTGTTTCCTTGTGCTTTGCTGACTCCTATGACAGCTGAACACCCTCAATCTTAGCCTACTTTGTGGCTGTCCACAAAGAAACAGGTTTACAAAGAGACAGTGAGACAAATATTTAATAGTTATAAGCAAGAGTCACTTTACCACTGAGTAAAGAGCAGTTTGTGATTGCAGCACCAAGATGCTGATGTTAGATGGAGGGCCACACTTGCTCATTATCAAAGTTAATCACCCATGTACAACAGTTGCCCAGTGCATGATTTATATCTGTGCTTAGCATAATCACACATAATTACAAATCACTACATGTAAAAGACCTCTGGGTTAACGTGTCAAAGTCACTAAGTTAAATCTATGAATAAAAACAAAAACACAGCAAAACATCCCCCTGCCCAAGAATATGCTTATATTTTAAGAATGAATTAATAAATTATAGAATATATATAGTAGAGACCATGATCAATAACATATTTCATAAGGATGTTTAATTACATCAAAAAACTCTCATTAGCTCTATGCTTTGTCAAAAAACTGGATGAGATTTTGCTTTGAAATTAAACTGTAGCTGCATACATATGTTTACTATCATTACAGATTACTGATTAAAATAATCCTCCTCCTAATAAGATGAAAAAAAACCCCTGAAAATTTGGGAGGTATTTTGAAGATAATTTTAGATTACTAGTGTTGGGAAGTTAAGATGAGAACACAGAATTTTAAAAGGGAAAACAATTTGATGAAATAAAATTTCAATTACTTAGGTGAGTCTTTATAAACTTTAAGCACTTCTGCCATCTCCATTTACAAGGAGCTGACTAGCTGAGGACTGTCCTTTTAGATTTTAGATCAAAGGAATATGTCACAAGGGGCATCTTTCTCAGGGATGTGACTCATGATGTGTATGTAGGCTGTAAGAATGTTACAGCCCACAGAATTTGCAGTGGCCACTTTAGCACTATGTTCAGTCACTCCTTCTTTTACTAACTATAAAACAACAACAAAACAAAAACAGAAAAGTGGAACTTGTTTCATAGAGAATTAGCTCACTTTTTGTGAAGGAATTCTCCAGCTGCCACAGCAACAGGGCGATGTGCTGAGTACACCAAATGGTAAACATTTTCACAGTCTTCATTGGAAAGAGCTTCTTCACTTCCACTGAAAAATTCAGAAAAGTAAAACTGAGCCAAAACAAATGTTTACTGTCAGTTCTACCTTTATCAAAATTTTGTATGGTTCTTTATAAAAGCTCAAGGTATACTGATTTTATTTTTCCACTCTTTTTAGTTGAGTTTGAAAATAATATTTTTAACTATAAAGGGCACTTCAATTGTTAAATAAAATTCAGAAAATACAGATAAAATAAGAAAATAAAAGGTCCACATTTCTTCCCATACACACCTATAGACAATGACTCTTAATACCTTGGGATATATATTAGCCCAATTTAGCTCAGTTTCTTTAAACATGCATAAGTTTTTTTGTTAACAGACATTAGTCATATATTCACCCATTTCATAGTTAACTGTTACTGTGCTATGTCACTCTTGCCAGAATTGTCTATTTTATAGTTTATCACAATATTTACAATACTATTTAGTCTTCTTTCTATATGAAATGATTTACTAGTCATAATCACTCCTTTACTAATGCAAATTTGCTGTCTTTCTTTTCATGCAGTCTTAAGGTTTCAACCTTTTATTGGTTTGCTGGAATGCATCTTTAAGTATTTTTTTCCCAAAGAGGGAATATCTATTTCCTGACTATTAATATGGTTAAAAATATTTGAAAGGATTAAAGATTAATGACTAGATGGGGTACAGAATGTTTGGGCTGTACAGGTTCTTGACAAGATGGAGCAGTATAAACTCATTCCACAGAATTCAATTCTGGAGATGCCTCAGAGACTAGAAGGAGACTGAGGGATCTGTCAAATGAATATAAATTAGAATGACCTTTGCAGCAAAATAATGTAGTTGCATCATAGTATAAGGAACAAACTTTAATTTTGAATGAAAAAGAGCTGGATATCAAGGATGGGAGACAGATTAGAAGCAGTTTAATTTTAAAGTTCACTCTTTTCCCCTCTCAACAAGGCCTAAGTTTTAACCACTTAATTATATGTATATAAATCAGCTCAATGAACTAATACCCTCAGGATGACATTAAACTCATAGGAAAAAAAAATTAAAGACTTCTCAGCAATCCAAGCTCATAAGGGAAAGGAAATAATCTACACCAAAAGAAAAATAAACAGATGGAGAGAAAAAGAATTTAAAGATAGTACAACAGGATGTTAAAGGTGACTTTAACTTGTTATTTTGAGGAAGTTTTGGTAGACATCTCACAAGCCAAGAAAAATAAGGCCAGATTATTTCATGCAGTGCTGTAAGAGACTGGAGAGTTAGTTTGTGAACCTCACCATATAAGTAGAAATCAGGAGACAGAGCAATATAATGAGTAGAAATTCATACTTCCTCCAAGTTTCCTTTAGGCCAGACATGAAATAATTAAAGAGAGCCAGCCTGGATAGTTTTAAAAGACATCTTGCCCAACAAGGCCATATACAGGGCAAGCAACTCAGAGAGGAAACCGAAAGACAGGTGCTGAATCACAAAGTAAACAGCCAGAGGAAGCATCATCCACTGCGGGGAACCACTGTCATAAACACCCAAAGCGGGGATAAGACAGGAGGGAAAAGGGCAGGACACAAATGGAGATGATGACGATGGGGAGCACCTGCTGGCATGCTGGACAGGCTGGAGCCAGCTGAAACCAAGGTGGCTTTCAGAATAGTACAGTTATTGACCTTTAGCTCATAATACCTTCACCGAAATACTAAAAAGCACTCCTTTCACACCATGTCAGTTCTGAAAAGGACCATAAAAGGCCAAAAAAGATTGGGCAGTGGCCCAATTTTTGGGAAATCCTCACCCCTCCCCCAAATAGCAAGAATATTTCTCCTACTCATTAGCCTATGAAATCACTTAACCCAAAAAAAGTACGTCCCCATGCCCCTGGGCCTATTTCACTTTCCAAGAGGACCCTGTGCCCTGGGGTGGCTCTTGCCTTCTGAGACAGACTGCATTCTGTCTACGGAATGTGTATCACTAAATAACCTTGCTTTCCCTTTACTATGGTTCCCTCCTAAATTCTTCCTGTGGGTTGCCAATGACCCTCACTTGGAGGTCCATCCTAAGGACTTCTGTGGGTC
Organism: Budorcas taxicolor; assembly: GCF_023091745.1. NCBI lineage: Eukaryota > Metazoa > Chordata > Mammalia > Artiodactyla > Bovidae > Budorcas > Budorcas taxicolor. The sequence continues at coordinate 196,816,761 of NC_068910.1, read as the reverse complement.
TCAGGATGACTCCTCCCTCTCCTGCAACAGGGAGAGCTCTCTGAGGAATCCAGAAAAGGACCAAAGTTATCTAATGAATTAGATCATCTGACACAGTTGGAGGGCCATAACTGTACTTTTTATATAAGATATGTTCTGCCCTTATTTCCTTCAATGAAAGCACAGAAAAGAACCTTAAAAATAGACTTTTGAAACTAGCCAAACTACTTTCTAAATTCAAGATGAAAGTATGATTTTTCTTTTCAGCCAAACAAGGTATCAGATAGTTTGAAAAACACTCTTTAAGGAAGTAAACTAGCTGGAAAATATAATATTGGAAGAGCCTACGAGAGACTGCTGCAAATAAGGCAGAGCACCAAAGAATTGATGCCTTTGAACTGTGGTGCTGGAGAAGACTCCTGAAAGTCTCTTGGACAATAAGGAGATCAAACCAGTCAATCTTAAGGGAAATCAACCCTGAATACTTGTTGGAAAGACTGACGCTGAAGCTGAGCATAGTGAAAGTCACTCAGTCATGTCCGACTCTTTGGGACCCCTTGGACAATACAGTCCATGGAATTCTCCAGGCCAGAATACTGGAGTGGGTAGCCTTTCCCTTCTCCAGGGAATCTCCCCAACCCAGGGATAGACCCTAGGTCTCCACATTGCAGGCAGATCCTTTCCCAGCTGAGCCACAGGGGGAGCCCCCAAATACTGAAGTGAGTAGCCTATCCCTTCTCCAGAGGATCTTGCCAACGCAGGAATCAAACCAGGGTCTCCTGCATTGCAAGTAGATTCTTTAACAACTGAGCTATCACAGAAGCTGAAGTTGAAGCTCCAGTATTTTGGTCATCTGATGTGAACAGTTGACTCCTTAGAAAAGTCCCTGATGCAGAGAAACACTGAGAGCAGAAGGAGAAGAAGGCGTCAGAGGATGAAATGGCTGGGTGGCATCACCAATCCAATGGACATGAACTTGCCAAACTTTGGGAAATGGTGAGAGACAGGCAGGCCTGGCATGCTGCACTCCATGGGGTCACAAAGAATGGGACATGACTGGGCGACTAAACAACAACAAATGAGGAGAATTACTCTTCCTTGAAGGTAAGAGAAGAAGTATTGAAAATATCAAAGCAGTTAACAACTTGCCTGAATGAGCAAGTATTGAAACTAAATTTTTAAAAAAAGGCCAAAAAAAAAAAAAAGGGTAAAAAAGTAATCCTTAACAACAGATTTTAAACTCTAGACAATTTCAATGAAAAAGATGAGTGGGTGGAATGAGGTTACTTTTTGTTCAAGGGAAAGACATTGATAAGCTTGTAAAATTCACACTTAGATTATAATTACTTGTCATAGTAGTCACAATCTTCATAAATGACAAAGAAGAAAGAGATATAACGATAAAGTGGATACTATCAGAAGATGTACAAATCATGAATAGAGACGTACTGATTTATATACTCTGAAGTATATCAAACAACAGTGTGTAAGAAAAGATAAAGATAGTAGTTGAAGACTCTAACACATCCTTCTGAAAAAATAGGCAAAAAAAAGTAAAGTTGTAGATAATTTGGATGACACTGAATAAATTCAAAGTAATGAACAGAAATACATAACTATATAAGCAACACAGATAAGTACTGTTTTTACACATATTTAGAAAATTCAGAATATTGACCAAAATATGCAGAACACATTCTTAAATAAAACAATAAAATAGAAAGAATAGCTTTAATCTGATCTAGGGAGAACAGAAATTACTACTGAATAATCCATGCTTAAACTGAAAATCATAACAGTAATCAAAATATTTATCATTGATTGTCTATGAAAATATTCCATGTCCAAATTTTTAGGAGACTAGTAGTGAAATTGAAAGTAGTACTTTAAACATGATTATTCAGAAACAATAAACAGCTTAAAGAAGCTAATGCATTGAAAAGAACAGTAGTATGGACAAACCTCTGGCATGACTGATCAAGAAAAAGGGGATACAAATAAGATAAATGATGAAAAAGAGAAATAACAGAAAAATAGCAAAGTTTTATGAATAAAGAGATCATAAACAATAAAACAATAAAGTTCAAAACTGTGATAAAACTGATAATATTTTCAAAAGCTTAAAAAAAGCCAAAATTAATATGAGGAAATAAAGATTAACTTAGATAGGTAACAATTAAAGAAGTAGGAATGATGATCAAAGACTTCTCCTCAAAAGAAACTTAAAACTGATATGGCTTTAACAAGAGTATTCTCTCAAACTTTGAAGAAGAAATTAATCTTTCATAGAAAAGTTATTTCAGAACAGAAAAAGGGTGAGAAATTACTGATGATAATTTACAAAGAGTATACATATAACCCTGATTTCAAAGTTGGATAAAGAAAAGAAAATAAATGTCAAAGTTATACATAACACAACTATGAAAACCCTAAATAAAACATAGAACTGCATTTAAGCAAATTATAGTGAAAACAAATATGTCACGTTCAAACAGGATTTAGTTTAGAAATGCACATGTGGTTTACCATTAAACAAATCCATCAATTTCATTCAGACTCATCTATGTAAAAAAAGAAAATCCCAGAAAACTGACACTACAAAAGAACGTTTTTCATATCAAAAACCTATCTCAGTAACTGCAGAAACAAAAAACTTTAGATGCCTTCCTAGAAAAAGAACAAAAAAAGCCACTATCAGGGATATTTTTATAGTGCTCAATATCTGGGCTAATGGAATTAGACAAGAAAATGAAACAAAAGTTTTAAAATTAGAAGAGAAGACAGAACTAAAATTGTCTTCACATCATAAAATAATCTACATAGTAAATTCAAGAAAATCAAACCATCAACATGGATAAAAGTTCTAATATGCTGCACACAAAAGACAACCATGAAAATTAAGGTTCTCTATCTTTGCAATAATTCAGTAGAAAATATTTTAAAACTAAATATTTATCACATAACAAAAAGAACATATAGTATTTAAGAATTAACCCAGTAAACAATGTACGCTACTGCTACAAAACAAATTTAAACCTTATACAAGACTTAATGAGATCTGAATAAAGGAATGTATCACTTTCATGTATAAATGATATATATAATTATAAAAAATTCCATTCTCTCCTAAATTTATCATAAAATTAAACGCAGTTCTTTTTTTCTTTGGCCACACCACTACAAGATCTTAGCTTCCCAGCCAGGGATCAAACACTTGTCCCTATAGTGAAAGTACAAAGTCTTAACCACTGGACTGCCAGGGAAGTTCCTAAATGAAGTTCTAATATTTAAACTCCCAACCGAAGTTTCTGAGGAATTAGACAAAAGCACCTTAAAAATTCATAAAGAATAAAGTAGCTAAGTGCATTTTAAAAAGAAAGGCAAAGAAGGTACTGATCAGTAAGAGGCCATATTTATAAACACACAACATCTACCAGAATATAAAGCCACAATAATAAAGAATATGGTAGTACAGCAGAAAGAGGTAAAAAGAAACCAAAGCAACAGACCCTGGCACACATGATATTTGGTGTATGACAGATATAGCATCACAAAATAGGAAGTGGAGGATTTGTAATGACTTTGTCAGGTCTTTCATTTTCTCACACAGATTCTTCCTGGTTTTTAGCTAGTTCTATATATGAAACTATTCCTATTTAAAAATCTATATCATATTAATGACATAATTTAATCACCTTGCTTCCTTTCTTTTACTTCTGTACCATTCCAAAGAAGTCTATTTGAAAAACCAAACCCTTTTAAGTCTTTTATTTCTCAATTTCTCTGTCTCTCTTTAAACAGAAGAACCCACCTGCCAATGCAGGAAATGTGGGTTCAAACCCTGGGTTGGGAAGATCCCTTGGAGAAGGAAATGGCAACCAACTCCAGTAATCTTGCCTGGGAAATCCTATGGACAGAGGCGCCTGGTGGGCTACAGTCCAAGGAGTTGCAAAAGAGTTGGACATGACTTAGAGATTAAACAATAACAATGTTACTTCATTGACACTTTTTCTGGATTGCATAAAAGAACTTTTACATAGAGGAAATAGAAAATATTCAAAATAAAAAACAAAGAGAAAACATTTTGTTTCAAACCTAACCTTAAAATAAGAAAGCAAAACCGAAAGTAGGAAGAATACACATTAGGATTATATATGTGAAGGGCACTAATAATGCTGGGAAACGACATTAATATTTTAACAGACTAAATTAAAATATTATACTTACTGAAGTATTAGTGTAACCAATCGAATAGCTTCAACAGCAACATCATATTCCTTATCAAGTGTCATTGATACAATGCGATCCTGAAGAAAAGTTATAAGTCAAACCAACTATGAACAGAAAAAAAGCTGAGACAGATCTGAGGTAATGTTTTGGGGGGAGATGATGGAAGAGTAATGATAGATTAGTCTAATGATGATTAGATTAGATGGAAGGTTTTCCTTTTCAAATGTTATCATCATGGTCCTATGCACACACAGGAGATGTTGTAAATGTTTATAATTTTCATCAACTAGCATTCTCTAACAAAGAGCCAAACCTTACCTTGCAAAATCAATATAAAAAGATGTCTAGGAAAAAAATCTTATTTTAAGCAGGAGAGCTTTCCACTGAAGGTAATAAATAAGACCTCATGTTGGTAATATCTTTTTTAAAGCAGAGATTCATCTATTTAATACAGGTCTATTTAAAGAACATGTATAAAGAATATGAGCTACACTTGGTATGGTAATGCCATTTGCTAAGCTAGCTATAACAAGCATTTTTAAAGTGAAAAAGAAAAGTCATTCTTACCTTGAATCGGTTAGTGAATAGCTCCAACTTGGGGAATAATTCTCTATTAGTATACAGACTTTGTAGAGCTTTCAAACACTTCAGCCTGACTTCTCCTTGCTTCAGAAACACAAATAAAATCAAAACACAAACAGTCAATTCCATGTCACAAAAGTTAGATTTTCAAGTCTATATGAAAACGAAAAGTGATTTTCAGCTTAACCATTCAATTTATTTCATACTGTAATTTGACATAAGACAGAACCAAGTAATTATATTGTACTTACCTTTAACTAAAAGTGCACTAAAACCCCTTAGTTAGGTGAGAGAAAGTCTACACCTTTTTCAAATGTGTATCAATTCTGGTTCAACATGAAATATTTCCTACAATCATACCTGTGGCACTGTGAGATAATTTTTGGCCTATGATTTTAATTAAAGAAGGGTATGCTAATTTCTCCTTTTTTCAAAAAGAATCTAACTTCATAATAAAGTATATCACTCATTTATTTAGCAAATATTTACTAAATGTCTTTTATATTCCAGAAAGAGCAGTTAGGAAAATATGATAAAGGGATGAATGTTTAAAACAAAGGCAAAATGATAGTCATGTGTCGTGGGGTTGTTCTTTACTAGGGCAATATAATAAAGCCATTAACTTGGAGTAGATGTTGGTAATCAAAATGCATTCAGAATCACATGGAAACTTAGCCAATCCAAATGATTCAAAAGAGAACGAAATTTCTATGTTCAAAAAGCAACATGTTCCACAGTGGGCATCCAAATTTTAGAATCAGACAAAGCTAGATTTCCAATTCTGTATATTCTTAGAGAGATGATAAGTACACTAAAACCATCCCCAAGGAATAGAAATGCAAAAAGGCAAAATGGTTGTCTGAGGAGGCCTTACAAACAGCTGAGAAAAGAAAAGGGAAAGGGAAAGGAGAAATGGAAAGATATATATATATATATATATATATATCTCTGAATGCAGACTTCCAAAGAACAGCAAGGGGAGATAAGAAAGTCTTCCTCAGTGATCAGTGCAAAGAAATAGAGGAAAACAATAGAATGGGAAAGACTAGAGATGTCTCCAAGAAAATTAGAAATACCAAGGGAACATTTCATGCAAAGATGGGCACAATAAAGGACAGAAACGGTATGGACTTAACAGGAAGCAGAAGATATTAAGATGTGGCAAGAATACACAGAAGAACTATACAAAAAAGATATTCATGACCCAGATAACCATGATGGTGTGATCTTCAACTAAGAGTCAGACATCCTGGAGTGTGAAGTCAAGTGGGCCTTAGGAAGTAACACTATGAACAAAGCTAGTGGAGGTGATGAAATTTCAGGTAAGCTATTTCAAATCCTATTTCAAACAAATGATGCTGTTAAAGTGTTGCACTCAATATGCCAGCAAATTTGGAAACTCAGCAGCGGACACAGGACTGGAAAAGGTCCGTTTTCATCCCAATCCCAAAAAAAGGCAATATCAAGAATGTTCAAACTACCACACAATCGCACTCATCTCACATGCCAGCAAAGTAATGCTCAAAATTCTCCAAGCCAGGCTTCAACAGTACATGAAACAAGAACTTCCAAATAAATGTTCAAGCTGATTTAGAAAAGGCAGAGGAACCAGAGATCAAATTGCCAACACCTGTTGCATCATAGAAAAAGCAAGAGAATTTCAGAAAAACATCTACTTCTACTTCATTGACTATGCTAAAGCCTTTGACTGTGTGAATCACAACAAACTGGAAAATTCTTAGAGATAGGAATACCAGACAACCTTACCTGCCTGCTCAGCAATCTATATGTAGGTCAAGAAGCAACAGTTAGAATTGGACATGGAACAACAGACCAGTTCCAAACTGAGAAAAGAGCACATCAAGGCTGTATACTGTCACCCTGCTTATGTAATTTATATGCAGAGTACACCATGAGAAATGCTGGGCTGGATGAAGCACAAGCTGGAATCAAGACTGCTGAGAGAAATATCAATAACCACAGATATGTAGGTGACACCACACTTATGGCAGAAAGTGAAGAAGAACTAGAGTCTTTTGATGAAAGTGAAAGAGGAGAGTGAAAAAGATGACTTAAAACTCAACATTCAGAAAACTAAGATGATGGCATTTGGTCCCATCACTTCATGGAAAATACATGGGGAAACAATGGAAACAGTGACAGACTTTATTTTCTTGGGCTCCAAAATTACTGCAGATGGTGACTGCATCCATCAAATTAAAAGACACTTTCTCCTCAGAAGAAAAGCCATGACTAACCTAGACAGCATGTTAAAAAGCAGAGACATTACTTTGTCGACAAAGGTTCAACTAGTCAAAGCTATTGTTTTTCCCATAGTCATGTATGGATGTGAGAGTTGGACCATAAAGAAAACAGAGTGCCAAAGAATTGATGCTTTTGAACTGTGGTGCTGGAGAAGACTCTTTAGAGTCACTTGGACTGCAATAGATCAAACCAGTCAATCCTGAAGGAAATCAGTCCTGAATATTCATTGGAAGGACTGAAGCTGAGGTTGAAGCTCCAAATCTTGGACCACCTGATGTGAAGAACTGACTCACTGGAAAAGATCCTGATGTTGGTAAAGACTGAAGGCAGGAGAAGGGGACAACAGAGGATGAGACGGTTGGATGGCATCATCAACTCGATGGACATGAGTTTGAACAGGCTCTGGGAGTTGGTGATGATGGACAGGGAGGCCTGGGGTGCTGCAGTCCATGGGGATGCAAAGGGTTGGACGTGAGTGAGAGACTGAACTGAAGTACACTAATCATTCTGATACTAGTTTTCTCACTTTTAAAATACGATTCTGACTTCATAAAGTTGTTCTAAAATTTGAATGCAGAGTGTATGTTGGTAAAAGTTTTAACAACAAGCTCTGGGAATGGAGCCCTGAACTGTTCCATTTACAGAGTTCTGTGATGTGATTTACTCCCTCCACAGCCAATTTCAAGATACCAATCCTGAACTGATATAAATGAATGGATAAGCATTGAATGCTGATTCAAGGTAGCTCAAGTCCTCTCCTGTGAGATGTGCTTGTTGGTCAAGTCTCTAGCACAGAGAAGGTATCTGCGGTAGTTGCTGTTGATGACCTGCCCAGATGTCCAAATCCTAATATACACGGCTAATCTTCCCACTTCCTTCTGTACTGACAGCTAATGGAGCTTATCTGCATCTCTCTCTGGAGAATTGATCATGGCTGGAAAGAACCACCTAGTACAGAGATTCTTATGCTCTACTTTGCCTTTGCCTCCTTCAGGATGCAGCTCATAGACATTGGGGAATAAAATAGGAGGATAAAAGAGCCCAATCTCCTTGTCTCAGGACAGGATAACCTCTGAGGTGCAATTTATTCTTCAAAGTTCCTTCTGAGGTGAGGCTCAGACAAAACTCCTGAAACCATATTTCTGTCAGTGTATCCTACTTTATCCTATATTCCTCATTTACTTACAAGTTTCTCCTGAGAATATAAACTTCAATGTATTTCTAGCACAAAAATCTCTGACTGAGGTGAGATTCTAGGGAATGTGACCCAAATAGTTGGTAGCAAGAGTGGTCCTAACAAGCAGACTTCACTGATGGGATTCTGAAGATGGATCACTTGAAGGAAGAGCTACTATGAGGATGGACCCAATTATTGTTTGTAAGTGAAGTCAATGATAGTCTCTGACATAGAAGAGTAGCCATTTGTTAATTCACTTGTACATGAAAGGAGATATGCACTTAGCTTGTACAACATGATGAACATTTGAGGGATAACACTGTAAACAGTAACTATAAGGGCAACGGAATTGGGTGGCTGTCACTGAGAGTGCTGAAGAGAGAAAATGACAGGCTAATTAATCATAAGTTTAAATTAACAAATGGCAACATTTAAGAGACTTTCATCTCCTGCAGATAAAGAGTTCATTATATTGAAGACTAGACTGAGAACTCAATTTTAAGGGTGCCAGAATTTATGAGCCATTGCATCTCAGGCAAGTCTATGCCAAAATCACAGCCATATAGGAAAGAAGTGGGAGTTCAAAGACTAGCTGGCAGATATAGACAGAACAATGAATTTGAAATTTTCCATGAACATGTGGGCCTGCAAATAAGTCTCAAGTTCCCCTGTTAGAAGAGAGCATGCTTTTTCCACCTAACTATCCCCTTCAATATATGGAAACCTCAAGTGAAGCAACTACCTTAAGGACAATGCTAGCAGCTTTCCTCATGTTCTATACCAACCCTCCCTTATGGCCACAAGCTAAGGTCAAATTTCAGTATGGCCCAAGTGGGGAAGTAACAGGTCTGCTAAAGGAAGAGGTGGGGAAGTAACAGGTCTGCTAAAGGAAGAGGAAGATTATATTGCTGTAAGTGCTACAGGAATCCGCCAAGTTGAACAAGTAAGAACCGAGAGTGGTTGCTAAGGGTACTGGACTAGGGAATGGGAATATCAAACAAGATAAGAGAGAGTTTTTGGATATGGGGCACTCTTTCTTGCCTCAGGATTTAAGGCCCATGCAAATAGACTAACACTGCTGGATGACCTCTGGAAAATGCAGTGGTGCATATTAAAGAAATAAGAGATCCAAGAATCATTGTGGCAGACTGTGAAGAAAGGCAATTAAAACACAGCGAAGTAAGCAATATAAAGGATCTACCGTATAAACTCAGAAGACCTATTGGTTGGGTACGTTCCTCAGGAGGGCCTGGTCAATACTGTTTATCAAGGCAATGAAGAAAAGACTTGGGGCGGGGGTAGGCATTACTGAGAAACTACAAAATGGCTGTGTTCTGGAGGCTAGAGCTGGCAACAGAAGAGACTCAAACAGAATTCAGTTTCCATTCCAATAACAAAAATGATGATGAGATTACAGAATAGCAGAAACAAGGTACCATCACCGAACTAGTAGACGCAAGGTGCACATGATAACTGTAATGGGCAGAGCAATGTTGAAGAGCAGCCCATGGGGTCTGTGGATATGGCTCATAAAATATGGTTTTCCTGGAGGCAAGATATATGAAAAGCCAACAAAAGTATCATATAATATGTATCCATGATCACAAGAGATCAACGGATGAGCAAAAGATTAAAGACAGCTGACCCAAAGTAAAATTATAACTCCAGATTTAAGATAGCATCTAAGAAGTTTCTTTACCTCTAAATTTCAAAATAAGGCCAAAAGAGATGAAATTACTTTCAACCAATCAAGTTCACACATCAAATTATACAAAGACATTAATCAAGTTTTATCCACACCTTGTTTCATGGTGCTTCCTAATCAGGTACCTCTCATACCAAATCTTTGTTCTTTACCTATAACATGGCCTGCTTACATTACAGGAACTTAACTAAATAACTTCAACAATAACTTAAATGAAAAAGCCACCTGAAATTTTGCTAATTTTTCTCTTTTGGGACTCCATTATACTCTGATTGTTATTAAAATGCATACAATAATATGAACACCCCAATGGGAATACTGTGAAAGAGTTCAGTTCAGTCACACAGTCATGTCCAACTCTCTGCGACCCCATGGACTGCACCACACCAGGCTTCCCTGTCCATAACCAAGTCCCAAAGCTTGCTCAAACCCATGCCCATTGAGTCAGTAATGCCATCCAACCATCTCATCTTCTGTTGTCCCCTTCTCCTCCTGCCTTCAATCCTTCCCAGCATCAGGGTCTTTTCCAATGAGTCAGTTCTTCGCATCAGGTAGCCAAATGTTGGAGCTTCAACATCAGTCCTTCCAATGAATATTCAGGACCGATTTCCTTTAGGATGGACTGGTTGGATCTCCTTGCAGTCCAAGAGACTCTCAAGAGTCTTCTCCAATGCCACAGTTCAAAAGTGCTCAGCTTTCTTTATAGTCCAACTCTCACATCCGTACATGACTACTAGAAAAACCATAGCTTTGACTAGACAGACCTTTGTTGGCAAAGTAATGTCTCTGCTTTTTAATATGCTGTCTAGGTTGCTCATAGCTTTTCTTCCAAACAGCAAGCATCTTTTAATTTCATGGTTGCAGTCACCATCTGCAGTAATTTTGGAGCCCCCCAAAATAAAGTCTCTCACTGTTTTCATTGTTTCCCATCTATTTGCCATGAAGTGATTGGACTGGATGGCATAATCTTAAGTTTTCTGAATACTGGGTTTTACGCCAGCTTTTTCACTCTTCTTTTTCACTTTCATCAAGAGGCTCTTTAGTTCTTCACTTCCTGCCATTAGTGTGGTGTCATCTGTGTATCTGAGGTTATTGGTATTTCTCCTGACAACTTGATTCCAGCTTGTGCTTTAACCAGTCCAGCATTTCACATGATGTACTCTGCATATAAGTTAAATAAGCAGGGTGACACTATACATCCTTGGCGTACATAGTAGCTCTGTGAAGAGTGAAGTTACTCATAGAAGGCCATCCACATGTTTTTGTGGATGAGGCCCTTTAGACCATTTCAGGTGCTGATAATCTTATCACTGAGTGGTTCCTATCACTGAGTATATAACAGGCATTAACACTTTGGCTGTATATATACTGACCACCATCACTGCCTCATAGGGTATGTACGACAAGGACAAATTCAAGCACAATGGGACAGGTGCGCTCCTAACCAACTCCAGAGCTGTCCAAATCACAGTACACTGTTCAACAAAACTACTAACTCTATGGTGGGGAAAAGGATATCATTCTGCTAATTCAAGATAATACAAGCAGTCCAATCTAGCCCATAAGGAAGGCCTCCAGAGACTAGACGTTGACAGATTACCAAAGGATAAATGTCGAAGTCTGAGCTTTTGCCCCAGCAGCTTCTGATATTATCACCATCACTGAGACAGTGCAACCCATAAGTGAAACAAGCAAGCTGTGACTGATCTGGCTAAGGCTTTTTACTTGATCCCTTTGCAGAATGAGGTCATGACCTATTTTTGTTCACACTGAACAGGCTCCAGTATATTTCTACTGCACTCCTGCAGGGATACCTAAATCATTCTGCAATATGCTACCAGAGGGCAGGGCTTGATCTTCAATAAGCCCAAGGGCCCACAGAAATTTGTCATCCCTTAATTAATGTGATGGCTACAGTGCTGCTAATGACATGGAGGCTACAGTACTGTACTGCGCCACTGACACTGAATGATTAGTGCCAATTTGACTATAAATCCAGATAAAGTCCTGGTCCTAGGCAAAACAGGTGCAATTTCTAAGGCTCAGGGTTCAAAAATGACATTATGGCATGGTTTACAGACAGCTCTATGAAACAAAGGCAGATAAGTCCTGCTAGGTTGCAGCCACCATCTGGACCAGTAGATGGCTATTTTTTGACTATCAGGTGCCACCATTTCAATAGGCCAAGCTCTGCACTATGGTAGTAGCAGTGCAGGTCACCTCTACTACCATTCCTTGTAACATTTTTCACCAACAAGCAGGTTGTTGCCAATGACCTAACCATCTTGTCAGGCAAATGGCAACTGAAAGACTGGATCCCCCATATGGGAAAAAGATCTATGGCAGCAGCTTGCTTCCTGGGAAGAAAAAACACATGTCACTTATGTAGATACTCATGGCAAAGGATCTTCTTTTTATATTTATTGAAGAATAGTGGATTTACAATATTATATTTGTTACAGGTATACAACATACTGAGTCAATATTTTATAGATTTATCCTCCATTTAAAGTTATAAAATACTGGCTATATTTCCTGCTTTGTACAGTATATCCTTGTAGTTTGTGCCTCTTAATTTCCTATGCCTTCCTGGAGCTCTTCACTTCCCTCTCCCCACAGGTAAACACTAGTTTGTTCTCTGTATCTGTAAGTTGGCTTGTTTTGTAATATTCATTCATTTCATTTCTAGGTATGTATTAACATGCAGTATTTGTCTTTCTCTGACTTTTCACTAAGTATAGTACTCTCCAGATCCATCCATGTTGTTGCAAATGGCAAAATTTCATATTATTATACGACTGAGTAATATTCCATTGTATGTGTGTATATATGTATAACAACACATTTATCCATTCATCTCTTGATGAACACAGGTTTCTTCCATATCTTGGTTATTGTAGATGATGCCATTATGAACACAGGAGTGCACATATCTTTTCAAATTAGTGTTTTCGTTTTCTTTGGACATAAACCCAGGAGTAGAACTGCTATATCGCATATATTTTCAGTTTTTTTAGAAAACTGTCATGCTGGTTTTCACAGTGGCATCTCCAATCCATTCCCAGGAACACTGTAGGCAGGTTTCATTTTCTCAACATCCTTGACAACATGTTACTTATGGTATTTTTGATGACAGCTATTTTGACAGGTATGAGGTGGTTTTGATTTGCATTCCTACGGTGATTAGCAGTGTTGCAATGTTGCATCTTTTTATGTGCTTGTTTGCCATCTGTATGTCTTTGGGAAAATGACTATTCAGATCTTCTGCCCATTTAAAAATCAGGTTGCTCAGTTTTTTGATATTGAGTTGTATGAGCTGTTTTTAACCCCTTATCCATCATATCATTTGCAAATATTTCCTCCCATTCAGTAGGCTGTCTCTTCATTTTGTTGATGGTTTCCCCTTTCAGTAGGTTGTCTTTTCATTTTGTAGATGGTTTCCTTTGGTAAAAGCTTTGCAAAACTTTTGAATTAGTTAGGTTTTATTTGATTACTTTTACATTTGCTTCTTTGGCCTTAGGAGATTGAGGCAAAAAAATACTGCTATAATTTATGTGAAAGAGTATCCTGCCTGTTTTCTTCTAGAAGTTTGTACTTTTGGATTACATTTAGGTCTTTAATCTATTTTGAATTTATTTTTGTATATGGTGTGGAAAAATGCTCTAATTTCATTTACGTATAGCTGTCCCCACACCACTTATTTTAGAGACTGTATCTTCTCCATTGTATAGTCCTGCCTACTTTGTCTTAGATTAATTGACTTTATTTTGGGCTCTCTATTCTGTTCTATATATCTGTGTGTCTGTTTTAGTGCCACTGCCATACTTTGATTATTGTAGCACTGTAGTATAGTCTGAAGACAGGGACCATGATATCTCCAGCTTTGTTCTTTTTTGTAAAGGCTGCTTTGATTATTCAGGGTATTTTGTAATTCCACATACATTTTAGGATGATTTGTTCTACTTATGTGATAAATGACATGAGTTATTTTGATACAGACTACAATCTGTAGATTGTTTTCAGTAATGTAACCATCTTAACAGTATTCTTTCAGTCTGAGAACAAGGAATATCTTTCCATTTTTCGTATCATTTATGATCTTCAACAACATTTTATAATTTTCAGAGTACAGGTCTTAGCTGGAGTAACAGGCAAGTTTGGTCTTGGAGAACAAAATGAAGCAGGGCAAAGGCTAACAGAATTCTGCCAAGAGAATACACTGGTCATAGCAAATACTCTTTTTCAACAACACAAGAGATGACATTACACATGGACATTACCAAATGGCCAATAATGAAATCACACTGGTTACATTCTTTGTAGCTGAAGACGGAGAAGCTGTATACAGTCAGCAAAAACAAGACCTGGAGCTGACTGTGGCTTAGATCATCAACTTCTCATAACAAAATTTAGGCTTAAACTAAAGAAAGTGGGAAAAACCACTAGGCTGGCCAGGTACAACTTAAAGAGAAAGTGAAAGTCGCTCAGTCGTGTCCGACTCTTTGCAACCCCATGGACTTAGTCCATGGCATTCTCCAGGCCAGAATACTGGAGTGGGTAGCCTTTCCCTTCTCCAGGGGATCTTCCCAACCCAGGGATCGAACCCAGCTCTCCCACGTGGCAGGCAGATTCTTTACCAGCTGAGCCACAGGGGAACCCCAAGAATACTGGAGTGGGTAGTCCATGCCTTCTCCAGGGGATCTTCCCAACCCATGAATTGAACCGGGGTGTGCTGTATTGCAGGCGGATTCTTTACCAACTGAGGCTATGAGGGAAGCCCACAGCTTAAATCAAGTCCCCTATGACTATGCAGTGGAGGTAACAAATAAATTCAAGGGATTAGAAACTGTAAACAGTGTACCTGAAGAACTATGGATGGAGGTCTGCAATACTGTACAGGAGGCAGCGAACAAAACCATCCCAAAGAAAAAGAAAGGCAAGAAGGCAAAGTGGTTATCTGAGGAGCCCTTACAAATAGCTAAAGAAAAGAAGAGATGTGAAAAGCAAAGGGAAAAGGGAAAGGAATATCCAACTAAATGCAGATTTCCAAAGAACAGCAGGAGAGACAAGAAGGCTTTCTTCAATGAATAGCGTATAAAACAACAGAAGGGGAAAGACTAGACATCTCTTCAGGAAAGTTGTGGCTATCAAGGGAACATTGTGCCCAAAGATGGGCAAAATAAAAGTCATAAATAGTAGATACCTAGTAGATGCTGAAGAGATCAAGAGATGGAAATAATACATTGAAGAACTGTACAAAAAAGATCCAAATAAACCTGATTACTATGATGGTGTAGTCAGCCACACAGAGCATGACATTCTAAAGACTGAAGTCAAGTGGGCCTTATGAAGCACTGCTGTTAATAAAGCTAGTGGATACAGTGGAATTCCAGCAAAACTATTCAAAAACCTTAAAGGATAATGCCATCAAGGCATTGCATTCAATATGTCAGCAAATCTGAAAGACTCAGCAGTGGCTACAGGACTGGAAAAAGTAAATTCTCATCCCATTTCCCAAGAAGGGTAGTGACTCAAGAATGTACTGACCACAGGACAACTGCAGTCATCTCCCATGCTACTAAGGTCATGCTTAAAATCTTACATGCTAGGCTTCAGCATTATGAGAACCAAGAACTTCCAGATGTCCAAGCTGGGTTTAGAAAAGGAAGAGGAACCAGAGATCAAATTGCCAACATTTGCTGGATCACAGGGAAAGGTAGAGAATTCCAGAAAAACATCTACCTCTGTTTCATCAACTATGCCAGAGCCTTTGACTGTGCGGATCATAATAAACTGTGGAAACCTCCTAAAGAAGTGGGAATACCAGACCATCTTACCTGTCTCCAGAGAAACCTGTATGTGGTGAAGAAGCAACATGTAGCAGCCTATATGGAATAACTGATTGGTTCAAGGCTGAGAAAGAAGTATGACAGGGCTGTCTGTTGTCACTCTGTTTGTTTAATGTATACGTTGAGAATATCATGAGAAATGCCAGGCTGGTTGAGTTATAAGCTGGAATCAAGATAAGCGGGAGAAACATCAACAACCTCAGATATGCAGATGATGCCACTCCAATGGTAGAAAGTGAAGAGGAACTAAAGAGACTCATGAGGGTGAAGAAGGGGAGTGAAAGACCAGGCTTAAAACTAAATATTAAACTAAGATCATGGCATTTGGCCCCATTAATTCATAGCAAATTGGGAAAAGGTAGAAGTAGTGACAGATTTTCTCTTCTTGGGCTTTAAAATCACTGAAGACGGTGACTGCAGTCATGAAATCAGAAGACATTTGCTTCTTGGCAGGAAAACTATGACAAACCCAGACAGTGTGTTGAAAAGCAGAGATATTACTCTGACAAACGTTCATATAGTCAAGGCTATGGTCTTCCCAGTGGTCACATATGGCTGTGAGAGCTGAACTGTAAAGAAGATGGAGAGCCGAAGAATTGCTGCCTTTGAACCATGGAGAAGACTCCTGACAGTCCCCTAGACAGCAACGAGAACAAGCCAGTCAATCTGAAGGGAAATCAACCCTGACTAGTTGTTGGAAGGACTGAGGCTGAAGTTGAAACTCCAGTATTACAGTCATCTGATGTGAACAGCTGACTCCCTGGAAAAGTCCCTGAGAAAGACTGAGAGGAGGAGAAGGCGTCAGAGGATGAGATGGCTGGATGGCATCACTATGCAATGGATATGAACTTGGGCAAACTCAGGAGGTGGTGAGAGACAGAGAGGCCTGGCGTGCTGTAGTCCATGGGGTCGCAAAGAGTTTGACACAACTGGGCGAATGAACAACAGCAACAGGTCTTTCATCTCCTTGCTTAAGTTTATTCCTAGGTATCTTATTTTTTTGATGTAATTACAAAGTTTAATTGATTTATACTGTTTTGTTAGTTTCAGATGTAGAACAAAGTGAATCAGTTATAGATATATATACACCCATTCTTTTCAGATTTTTCCCCATTATAGGCCATTACAAGACACTGAGTAGAATTCCTGTATAGATAGTTATTAGTTATCTGTTCTATATACACTAGTGTATATACATCAATCACAATGCTCCAATTTACTCTTTTTCTCCCTTACCCCCTTGTAATCATGTTTGGTTTCTATGCCTGCAATTATTTCTGTTTTGTAGATAAGTTCATTTGTACTCTTCAAAAATTGTTTTTAAAATTTATTAATTGAAGGATAATTACTTTACAATATTGTGATGGTTTCTGCCATATATCAACATGGATCAGTTATATGTATACATTTGTCTCCTCCTTCTTGAACCTCCCTCCTACGTCCCTCCCCATTCCACCCCTCTAGTTTGTCAAGTCCTGACTTTGGGTTCCCTGCATTATACAGTAAATTCCCACTGGCTATCTATTTTACATATGGTAATATATGTTTCAATGCTACTCTCTCAAATCGTCCCACCCTCTCCTTCCCTCATTGTGTAAAGTCTGTCCTTTACGTTTGCATCTCCTTCACTGCCCTGCAAATAGGATCAACATTACCATTTTTCTAGATTCCATATATATGTATTAATATACAGTATTGGTCTTTCTGACTTATTTCACTCTGTATAATAGGCTACAGGTTCATCCACTTCATAGCATTGACTCAAACGTGTTCCCTTTTCAGAGCTGAACAATATTCCATTGTGTATATGGACTATTACTTCCTTATCCATTCATCTGTTGATGGACATCTAGGTTGCTTCCATGTCCTAGCTAATGTAAATGTGCTGCAATTAACACGGGTGTACCCCCCTTTTAGATTCCACATATAAACAGTACCACAGGATATTTGTCTTTTTCTGATTTACTTCACTCTGTATGACAATCTCTAGGTCCATCCACGTTGCTGCAAATGGCATTTTTCCATTCTTTTTTATGGCTTAGTAATATTGCATTGTATACATGTACTGCTGCTGCTGCTGCTAAGTCACTTCAGTCGTGTCTGACTCTCTGTGATCCCACAGACAGCAGCCCACCAGGCTCCCCCATCCCTGGGATTCTCCAGGCAAGAACACTGGAGTGGGTTGCCATTTCCTTCTCCATGTTCTTTATCCATTCCTCTGTTGATGAACACGTAGGCTACTGTAAACACTGCTGCAATGAACACTGCGGTGCAAGTATCTTTTCAAATTATGTTTTTTTCTGGATATATGCCCACGAGTCGGACTGCGGGATTATATGGTATCTCTCCATATAGATGAATCTCTATATAGAGATATGCAGACTGTTTTCCACAGTGCATGTACCAGTTTACATTCCAACCAACAGTATAGGAGGGCTCCCTTTATTTCACACCTTCTCTCGCATTTACTGTTTGTTGATTTTTTGATGATAGCCATTCTGACTGGGTCTTCCCTGATAGCTCAGGTGGTAAAGAATCTGCCTGCAATGCAGGAGACCCCAATTTGATTCCTGGGTTGGGAAGAACTGTTGGAGAAGGGATAGGCTACTCACTCTTGTGTTCTTGGGCATCTCCTGTGGCTCAGCTGGTCAAGAATCCACCTGCTGTGCGGGAGACCTGGATTTGATCCCTGGGTTGTGAAGATTCCCTGGAGAAGGGAAAGGCTACCCACTTCACTATTCTGGCCTGGAGAATTCCATGGACTGTATCATCCATGGGGTCCCAAAGAGTCAGACACGACTGAGTGACTTTCACTTTCATTCTGACTGGTGTGAAATGATACCTCACTGTACGTTTTGATTTGCACTTCTCTAATAATTACTAATTTTGAGCATCTTTTCATGTATTTTTTAGCCATCCGTATGTCTTCTTTAGAGAAATGTCTATTTAGATATTGTACCATATTTTGACTGTTCTGGGGTTTTTTTTTTTTTTTAGCTTTATGAGCTGTTTGTACGTGGGAGATTTATCCTTTGTCTGTTGCTTTGTTTACAAATATTTTCTTCCATACTGAGAGTTGTCTTTTTGTTTATGTTTCCTTTGCTGTGCAAAAGCTTTTAAAATTAGGATTCATTTGTTTATTTATTTATTTATCCATCTCAAGGAGGTGGATTGAAAAATATCTTGCTGAGTTTTATAGTATCCAGGTTTACATTTAGGTCTTTAATACATTTTGAGTTTATCTTTGTGTATGATGTTACAGAGTGTTCTAATTTCATTCGTCTACATATAGTTCTCCAGTTTTCCCTGTACTACTTACTGAAGACTTTCCTTCTTCCAGTTTATATTCCTGCCCTCTGTCATAGACTGGGTGCCTATAGATGCATGGGTTTATCTCTGAACTTTCTATTCTCTCCATTTAATGCAGTTTTAAATGGGACTGCTTTCATGCCTTCTTTTTCTGATAGCTCATTACTAGTATATAGAAAAGCAACAGATTCTGGTATATTAATCTTGTGCCCTGCAACTTTACTAAATACATTTATTAGTTCTAATAGTACATTAGTGGACATTTTAAGGTTTTCCAAATGCAGTATCATGCTATCTGCAAATAGACAGTTTTACTTTTTCCTTTCCAATTTAGATGCCATTCATTTCTTTTCTTCTCTGATTCTTGTGGCAAGGACTTTCAATACCATGTTAAATGGAACTGGCAAGAGTGGGGCATTCTAGGCTTGTTCCTGATTTTAGCTGCTTTCCACCACTGAGGATGATGTCAGCTGTGGGTCTGTCATGTGTGTGTGTGTGTGTGTGTGTGTGTGTGCTAAGTCACTTCAGTTGTGTCTGACTTTTTGTGACCGTATGGACTGTAGCATGCCAGGCTCCTTTGTCCATGGGATTCTCCAGGCAAGAATACTGGAGTGGGTTGCCATGCCCTACTCCAGGGAATCGTCCAATCCAGGGATTAAACCTGTGTCTCTTACATCTCCTGCACTGGTAGGCAAGTTCTGTACCACTAGGGCCTCTTAAGTTTGTCATAAATAGGCCTTATTATTTGACATATGCTTTCTTGATATCAACTTTGATGAGAGCTGTTGAATTCTGTCAAATGCTTTTTCTGTGTCTACTGAAATGATGTGGTTATACTCGCCATTTTGTCAATGTGGTATATCACTGATTCATTTGCAGATATTAAATTATCCTTATATCTGTATAATAAATTCCAGTTGATCACGGTATATGATCTTTTTCCTGTATTGCTGAATTAGCTCCATTCATATTTTGTTGAGAATTTCTGCACTTTTATTTATCACAGATATTAGTCTCTAGTTTTCTTTTTTTGATAGCTCAGTTGGTAAAGAATCTGCCTGCAATGCAGGAGACCCCAGTTCAATTCCTGGGTTGGGAAGACCCCCTGGAGAAGGGATAGGCTACCCACTCCAGTATTCTTAGGCTTCCCTTGTGGCTCAGCTGGTAAAGAATCTGCCCACAATGCGGGAGACCTGGGTTCAATTCCTGGGTTAGGAAGATCCCCTGGAGAAGGGAAAGGCTACCCACTCCAGTATTCTGGCCTGGAGAATGCCATGGACTGTATGGTCCATGGGCTCGCAGAGAGTCAGACATGACTGAGCAACTTTCACTTTTTGAAGTATCATTGTCTGGTTTTGGTATTGGGTAATAGTGGCTTCATGGAATGAATTTGAAAGTGGTTTTCAATTCTTGGAAATAGTTTGAGAAGGATAGGTAGTACCTTTTCTTTATGTGTTTGGTAGAATGTCTCTGTGTAGCCATTGGATCTTGGACTTAAATTTGCTGGGAGTTTTTTGACTACTAATTCAATTTTACTATTAGTGACTGTTCAGCTTAGATTACTTCTTCCAGAATCAGTCGTGAAAGATTGTAAGTTTCTAGAAATTTACCCATTTTTTCCCCTAGGTTTCCAATCTGTTTGCATATAACTTCTCATAGTACTCTCTTTTGAGTTTTTCATATGTCTGTGATACTGGTTATAGTTTCTCCTCTTTCATTTCTTATTTTGCTTATTTGGGTTCTCTCTCTTTTTAACAAGCCTGGCTGAAGACTTTTCCATTTTGCTTATGTCTGGAAAGAAATCAGCTCAGCTTCACTGATCTTTCCTATTGCATCTTTTTTTTGGGGGGGGGTGGGTGGGTGGATGGGGGACTCTATTTCATAAATATCCTCTCTGATCTTTATTATTTCTTTATCCTGCTGACTTTGGGCTTTGTTCTAACTCTTTCAATTGGTAGGTTACGTTGTTTGAGAAATTTCTTGTAGACCTGTATTGCTACAAACTTCCCTGTGAGAGCTGCTTTTCTATATCCCATGGATTTTGGCAAGTTGTGTTTTTATTTCCATTTGTCTTGAGGTATTTTCTGATTTCCTCTTTAATTTCTTCATTGATTCACTGATTTTTTTTTTTAACAGTAGCGTTTTTTTTCTTTTTTTGGCAAAGAACTACATGCCTGAGTTTGCAAAGGACCTTTTAAAATACATACAAGGAATTCATGTGCCAATCAAATTTGTGCCCAGTAGGTTGCAACAGATGCTTGGGTCCATCTATGGGAAAAGGAGTCCACTTCAGACGCAAAAATGGGCCAGAGCTCAAAAGGTGACCTAGAAGTCTAAGGATGTAATACAATCTTGTGATTCTCAATGACATACTTAAATCATCCAGAGAGAAAAACTGGGATACATTAACTGAGGACCTGGACTTGCCTGGGTCTGGCAGATTATTCACGTCAAACCCCTGACCACCAGCCATAGGCAAGGATGATGCCTCACTGTCATAAGGCTTGGTCAGGCTATGGTATTACTATTCCAGTCTGGCATGTGGACGCTAAAACTATCATAGCTAACCTTGAATAAAACATACATCATATTTTTGGATACCCCATGCGATCTGACTCTGTCCAAGGAAAATCTTTCACTGCCCAAGCAAGACAACAATGGGCATACTCCTATGGACTATGGAGACTAAACACTCCAGTTCAAGGGAACAAGGCTCTGTAAGACATGTTGGGAAATACTCAGTTTGATAGTGGTAGAAATGAACTAGGCAGTCACAGAATTACACCATGCCTGCAAAATAACAATCTCAACATGTCAATCATTATTTTGATTTTTTCTCCTTGGAGTGTACAACTTTGGGATGGTCTGAGGTTCTGTATACCAATGTATTCCAGACAGGGCTCCTTGACTCTAGTCTTGATGTGATGCTTCCCATGGGCACTTTTCTTCTATGGGATACCACAAAGATAGGAGATGAAACCAAGTAGTACCAGGGTGTTAGCTAGGATCGTTCTAGTAGTGCTGGCATGCTGCTAACCATTCCAATCAGGTGGGTGATGTTATCATGCATGTGAAGTTTGTGCAATCCTTAGACTGGTTAATTGAAGCTAGAAACTTTGTGTTTTGGTTCAAGCAAAACAAGTATGATGCAAGAAAGTAGGAGAACTGTACACATAAGCTAAAAGTAAAAACACTACAGTCATATTTCCTAACTGTAAAGGACAGAGAAAGGCAAGCTAGAGTCATGAGCATAAATACAAAAAGAGAGTAAGATACTTAGCCCACAGCACAAGATTACTAAAGGTCTATTTAAATTAGATCTCTTCTGTGTCATTCTCAATGTTAGAAGTAAAACGAATGGGTAGGGATTTGGAAATAAGTTTTGGTGGAGAGAAAGACAAACTGAATTTCTAACAACTCCTTTAGCTAAACTAGAAATCGTTTGTCTTTCTATTGGCCAAAACTTATACTTTAAAACTTACACAAACCAGCAGCATAATAAAAATGCTGTTTGTCTTATTTTTACTATAGTTTATAGTAAACTATAAAATAGTAATATATAATAGTTATATAGTAATATAATATATAATAGTATATATTATAATATTCTAAAATAAAAATAGAATATCAATTTATTCTGTACACCTTAAACCAAAATGATAAAGGCAATTATACTGCAATAAAAATGGAAAAATGCAATTGATAATTAAAATGCAAATCTTAAAAAAAAGAGAGAAGAAATTTTATCAGCTCGTTAGAAAAGGCACAGGTTGGGTCTGAACACAGAAGCCATATCCTATACAATGAGCAGTTTCAACCATATGATTAAATGGAGAGAAAGGAAATTACTTTGGTCCTCAGAGGAAAAAAAAAAAAAGGTGATGAAAAGGGAATGACAAAAAAGAAAGTTTAGAAATAAATATTTAATACTTATTCCCTTTTCTAAGTAAAGCAACTGGAGATCACACAAGAAGTTTTTTAAATCCTTCTATGGAAAACTCTTTAAATCATTTTATCAACAATATAAAAGAGAAATCTACCTCTTTCTTTATCTTGACAGAAGATTTCTATAAACACAGTTTAGCGATTTATTTGAAAAGGGTGGTTATTTTTTGATAAGTAACATCAAATTGGTATTTCCCCCAGATTTCGTAGACATACATAAGTTCCGCTAAAACTAGTAAATGTTATTGTTACTGAAATTCAGTACAATACTCTACTAGGGAGATAAGGAAAGGAAGAAAACTGGTATGGTAGTAGTGGGGAATAAAAATGAAAGACTTTAAACTTATTCCTACTAAGAAGTTGGTCTTTTCGGGTTTAATAGTGTGGATATGCCCACATAATGGCACAGGGTGAAATCCTGTAATGTCTCATGTGTAGTAAAATTTAACTGGATGCACCTGAGATGAGGCTTAGACGTGAAGGTCCCCAAAACCCCATGAAGACTGGAGAATGAAAACGAAATTGAGCATGGGATTTATTAGTGAAGAGAAAAGAATCTGAATTGCTAGGGAAAATAAATATTCAGGAAAAAATTCGCTATGTACATACTAAGTGGATTTCCCCTCACATGAGGTAGGAAATAAGAACCATCTATTTCCATCTAACCTTCTAATTATCAAATAAAAATCAATAATTGTGAAACTGACCAACCCATCTGTGATGCTCTGAAATATCTCTTATAGCAAAAATGGCATTAGTAAATTCCATTGGGAACTTTCATTATAATTTATGTGATTTTGTCATTTTGTAAATATCTTTTATAATACTTAGCACACTACTATTAAAAAAACATGTCTGGGGGATAGATCAAGATGGCAGAGGAGTAGGATGTGGAGCTCATCTTCCCACAGATACATCAAAAATACATTTATGTGTGGAACAACTCTCATGGGACATCTACTGAACACTGGCAGAAGACTTCAGACTTCCAAAACGACATGAAGAGTAGGTAGGGCAAAAGAAAAATGAAAAAAAGAGAAAGGAATACAGACAAGACCTATGCCTCTGGGAGGGAGCTGTGAAAGAGGAATGCTTTCATCACACGAGCAAGTCCTCTCACTAGCAGGGACACAGGTGGAGCTTTGGAGCCTCAGAGAGCCCAGCAATAGGTGTGCAGAGGGCAAAGCTGAGTCAGGTCCTGACCACCCAGCACACTCTCCAGCCTGAGCTATCTGGAGATGGTGGGGGCAGGGTACGAAGACTCAGGCTTCAGCGACCCTGGGGACTGGACTGGAGGTGGCTGCATGAAGACAGCCTGAGGGGCTAAAGTGCAGTGCACTACCACCAAAGGAGTCTAGGAAGAAGCCTGGGCCTGCCAGAGAGCCATGGGACCATTGTTAGGAGGTGTGTGAGGAGCGAGGCGGGCCAATGCTGCTTTCTCCATGCACTTGCAGGCAGCAGGGCTCTGCCTACATGAACTCCAGGGGAGGCTGTGAGCTGTGGCTGTCATCTTGGACTCCCAGGTGCAGGCGCAGACTGCTGCTGTTGCAGTCACCTTGCCAAGAATTCTGTGAGTGGGTGTCACTGGCCCCACCTTCCCAGAAGTCAGCATGGCCTGTCACTGCTGAGGGTCCTGTGATCCAGGACCAACATCCCCGAAGTGAGGATGGCCCATTGCTGCTGAAGAGGACTCTGTGACCTGGCACCAATCACTGCTCCCACCTCCCAGGGGTGCATGACACACTGTTGCCACTTAGGGTCCCATGCTCAGTGGCCAACTTTCCTCAAGAGTGGTGACTTGCTGCTGCCCCTGCTAGGGACCCACGATTTGGAGGTAATCACTAACGTGCCTCCCTGGGAGCGAGCATCAGCACACCTGCTATCAAAGGGACAACAGCCAGCATAGGCTAAGGAAAGAGAGAGCAAGCATCTAAACCAAAAGCAACCCACAAGTCAAAAACAAAAACTGAACCCACACAAGCTACACAGGGACATTGTTGTTCAGTCACTAATTGGTGTTTGACTCTTTGAGACCCCATGGATTGCAGCATGCCAGGCTTTCCTGTCCTTCACTATCTCAAGGAGTTGGTCAAACTCATGTCCATTGAGTCAATGTTGTCATCCAACCATCTAATCCTCTGTCACCTCCTTCTCCTCCTGCCCTTAATCTCTCCTCGTATCTGAGTCTTCTCAATGAGTCAGCTCTTCACATCAGGTGGCCAAAGTACTGGAGCTTCAGCTTCAGCATTAGTCTTTCCAATGAATATTCATGGTTGATTTCCTTTAGGATGGACTAGTTTGATCTCCTGGCTGTCCAAGGGACTCTCAAGAGTCTTCTCCAACAACAGAGTTCAAAGGCATCAATTCTTCAATGCTCAGCCTTCTTTATGGTACAACTCTCACATCTGTACATGAATACTGGAAAAACCATAGCTTTGACTCGACAGACCTTTGTTGGCAAAGTGATATCTCTGCTTTTTAATACATTGTTTAGGTTTGTCAAAGCTTTTCTTCCAAGGAGCAAGTGTCTTTTAATCTCATAGCTGCAGTCACCATCTGCAGTGATTTTGGAGCCCAAGAAAATAAAGTTTGTCACTGTTTCCATTTTATTCCCATTTATTTGCCATGAAGTGATGGGACCAGATGCCATGATTTTAGTTTACTGAATGTTGATTTTTAGGCCAGCTTTATCATTCTCCTCTTTCACTTTCATCAAGAGGCTCTTTACTTCCTCTTCACTTTCTGCCATGAGGGTGGGTGTCATCTGCATAACTGAGGTTATTGATATTTATGCTAGCAATCTTGATTTCAGCTTGAGCTTCATCCAGCCAGGTATTTTTCATGATGTACTCTGTATATATGTTAAATAAGCAGGGTGACAGTACACAGCCTTGATGTGCTCTTTTCCCAACTTGGAACCGGTCTGCCTTGACATACTCCTTTCCCAGTTTGGAACCAGACTTGTTCCATGTCAGGTTTGAACTGTTGCTTCTCAACCTCCATACAGATTTCTCAGGAGGCAGGTAAGTTCGTCTGGTATTCCCATCTCTTGAAGAATTTTCCACAGTTTATTGTGATCCACACAGCTAAAGGCTTTAGCAGAGTCAATGAAGCAGAAGCAGATGTTTTTCTGGAATTGCCTTGCTTTTTCTATGATGCAACGGGTGCTGGCAAGTTGATTTCTGGTTCCTCTGCCTTATCTAAATACAGCTTGTACATATGGAAGTTCTTTGTTCACATACTGCTGAGGCCTAGCTTGAAGGATTTTAAGCATTACCTGTTAGCATGTGAAATGAGTGCAACTGTGCAGCAGTCTGAACATTCTTTGACATTGCCTTTCTTTGGGATTGGAATGAAAACTGAGCTTTTCCAGTCCTGTGGCCACTGCTGAGTTTTCCAAATTTGCTGGCATATTGTTTGTGGTGATGCTTCTTCCTAAGGCCCCCTTCACTTCGCACTCCAGGCTATCTGGCTCTAGGTGAGTGATCACACCATTGTGGTTATCTGGGTCATTAAGACCTATTTTGCACAGTTCTTCTGTGGATTCCTGCTACCTCTTCTTAATATTTCTGCTCCTGTTAGGTCCATACTGTTTCTGTCCTTTATTGTGTTCATCTCTGCATGAAATGTTTCCTTGCTATCTCTAATTTTCTTGAAGAGACTGCTAGCCTTTTCTATTTTATTGTTTTCCTCTATTTCTTTGCATTGTTCACTTAAGAAGGCATTCTTATCTCTCCTTGCTATTCTTTGGAACTTTGCATTCAGATGGGTATATCATTCCTTATCTCCTTTGCTTTTGCTTCTCTTCACTCTTGCTGATAAACAGCCTTCTAAGACCACAGTAGATAACTGTTCCCCCTAAACTCAGAGTAAGAGAAATAGAAGAAAATGAAAAAGCAGAGGAATCACTTTCATTTAAAAGACCAAGAAAATGCCCCTGAAGGAATAAACAATGTAACAGACCTCTTCAGTCTAACAGATACGGACTTCAAAAAGGAGGTATTGAAAATACTGCAGAAATTAATAAACACTATTGATGAAAATGCAGGTTATTATAAAAAGGAAGTAGAAGCTATACGGAGGTGCCAAGAAAAATTAGAAAATTCCTTTCCCAAGACAAAACCTGAGCTCAAGGTAATGAATAGCAGAACGAATGCAAAAGAAAGAATAAGTGACCTGGAAAATAAGACTGATTAAAAACTACCGAATCAAGGTAGCAGACAGAATGCCAAACCCCCCCCCCCCCCCCGCAAAACCCAGAAAAACCCAACATAAAGAGACCTACAGGATAATATAAAGTGGGCTAATCTATGCATAATAGGAATTCCAGAAGAGGAAAAAGGAGGACAGAGGATTAAAAATGTATTTGATGAAATTATGGCAGAAAATTTCCCAAACTTAAAGAAGGAAACAGATATCCAGATACAGAAAGCACAGAAGGTCCCAAACAAGATGAACACAATCAGATCTACACAAACACATATTATAATAAAAAAAGGCACAAGTTAAAAGGAGAGGATTCTAAAGGTAGAAAGAGAAAAGTTTGTTTGTTTGTTTTTTTTTAACAAGCAATTCCCATAAGGCAGTCAGCTGATTTCTCTACAGAAATACTGCAGGCCAGAAGGGAGTGATGAAATATATTGAAAATCTTAAAAGAGAAAAATCTGCAACCTAGAATATTCTAGCCAGCAAGATTATAATTTAGAGTAGGATGAGAAATAAATAATTTTTCAGAGAAGCAGAAATTAAAACAACATAGCAATACTAAACCTATCCTAAAATAAATATTGAAAGGTCATTGCTAAATAGAAAAGAAGAAATAGGAAGTAGGAAATCACAACTGGAAAGTAAAGCACTTAAATTAGCCATAATACAGATGAAAAGGGGAAAAAAAAACCCCCTACTTGCGAAAGTAATGATAAACACAAGGAACAGCAAAGGGATAAATATGAAGATATAAAAAGGGACATCAAAAGCATAAAATGTAAGGAAGGAGAGTAAGAAAATGCAAATTTTTTTTCTTTTAAGAATGTATTTGAGCCCATATGAGTATCAGTCTAAATCAAGTGGATTAGGAAGAAGTTAACAGACTTGAAAAAACAGGGCAATGACAAATTAAAAATATAAAAGAAATCCATAGACTTTAAAGCAAAGGCTGAAAGATAAAGGGCATTAATAATGATAAAAGGATCAATAAAATAAGAGGATTTTTACCCACTTCAATATATATGCACCTAATATACAAGCACCCCAATACTAACAGAACATAAAGGGAGAAATCAATATGAATACACTAACAGCAGGAGACTGTAACATCCTACTCACACCAATAGACAGATCTTCCATACAGAGAACCAATAAGGCAACGTAAGTCCTTAATGATACAGCAGAACAGCTTCGCTTAACTGGTATTTTCAGGATACTACATCCAAAAAAGAAAACAAACAAAAAAACAAAACCCCAAGTAAACATTCTTTTCAAGTGCACATGGAACATTCTCTAGGACTGACCACATCCTGGGGCACAAAACTAACCTTAACAAATAGTACAGAAACTGTTTTAAGTATCTTCTCTGACCACAACGGCATGAAACTAGAAATCAACCACAGGAGAGAAATGAGAAAAAAATGATGACCTGGAGACTAAATAACATGCTGCTGAAAAATGGGTCAATGAGGAAATCATAATAAAAGAATTTAAAAAATACCTTGAGACAAATGACAATGAAAACACAATCATAAAAAATCTGGATGCAGCAAAAGCAGTTCTCAGAGGAATGTTCAGAGTGATAACAGGCCTTGATCAAAAACCAAAAAATTTCAACACCCTAAACTATCACCTATAAAAGAAGTAGAAAAAGGAGAACAAAAACAATAACAAAAAATTAAAGTCAAAGGAGTGAACTAATAAAGATCAGGGTGGAAAGAAAATAAAGATTAAAAAAAAAAAAAACCAACAAATCCAAGAGCTGGTTCTTTGAAAGGGTAAACAAAATTGACAAACCTCTGGCCAGACTCACCAAGAAGAAAAGAGATGGCACCCAAATAAACAAAATAAGAAGTGAAAAAGGAGTAATTTCAATTGACAGGGCTGGTGGGGGGGGGGGGAAGGTAAGAGAATACTGCAATTATACAGCAACAAATTGACAACTTTGAAGAAATGGACAACTTTGTAGAAACATATAGACAACCAAACGTGAATCAAGAAGAAATAAATAATTTGAAAAGACTGATCACTAAAAGTAAAATACAACTGTAATTAAAAAACGTCCTAAAAAAAAATTCAGTCCAGGACTGGGTGGTTTCACGGACAACTTCTACAAACATACATACAAGAATGTATACTGATTCTTGTTAAACTCTTAGAAAAGACTCAAGAGGAGGGAACACTCTCAGAGACAATCTATGAAGCCCCATCACCCTGATACCAAAATCAGACTAAGACATTACCAAAAAAGAAAATGACATGTCAGTATCTTTGATGAATGTAGATGCAAAAATTCTCAACAACACATAGAAAAGACAATATACCATGACTATGTGAGATTATATCCCAGATTTACAAGGATAGTTCAAAATACGCAAGTAAATGAATGTAATAACATCACATTAACAAAAGAAAAGTAAAAAAACACATGATTATCTCAAGAGATGTAGAAAAAGCATTTGACAAAATTCAACATCGATTCATGATAAAAATTCTTACCAAAGTCAGAAAAGAGGGAACAAAGCTCAACATACTAAAAGCCATTTATAGCAGAGCCACTATAATACTCAATGAGGTAAAATGGAGAGCCTTCGCAGTAAAGGCTGGAATAAGACAAGGACACCCACTGTCACCACTTCTATTTAATACAGTTTCGGAAGTTCTACCCAAATCAATCAAACAAGGAAAAGAAATAAAAGGTATCCAAACTGGAAGGTAAAAGTTTTACTATATGTAGACGACATGATACTATACACAGAAAATTCCAAGGACTCCACACGAAAACTAATAGATATAAAAAGTGAATTCAGCAAAGTAGAATACAAGATTAACATTCAGAAATCAGTTGCATTCCTTTACACAACAATGAAATATCAGAAGGGGAATGTAAAAAAAAAAAATACTATTTAAAAAAATTACATCAAAAATAAAATACCTAGGTATAAACCTGACCAAGGAGGTGAAAGACTTATATGCTAAGAACTACAAAATATTAATAAATGGAATAAAAAATTCATAAAATGGAAAAATAACCCATGCTTTCTAAATTTGAATAATTAACACTGTTAAAGAGGCAATACTAGCTAAACTAATCCTGACTTAATGCCATCCCTATCAAAATACTCATGACATTTTCCACAGAACTATAGCAAATTTATATTGAATGATAAAAGACCCAGAATTGCCAGAGCATTCTGGAAAGAAAAAAAAAGAAAAAAGCAAGCAGAAGGCATAACTCTCCCAGACATCAGACAAGACTACAAAGCTACAGTAATCCAAACAGTGCAGTATTGGTACAAAAACAGGCATATGAATCAAAGGAATAGAAGGCCCAGAAATAAACCTACACAACCATGATCAATTAATCTTTGACAAATGGGACCAGAATATACAATGGGAAAAAGAAAGTCTCTGTAGCTAGTTGTGCTAGGAAAGCTAGAGACCTGCAGGTATCAATAAGTCAATGAAGTTAGAACACATCCTCACACAATGCACAAAAATAAACTTGAAATAGCTTGAAGACTAAACATAAGACACCATAAAACTCCTAGAAAATAGCATGAGCAAAACAGTCTGACATAAATAGTACCAGTGTTTTCTTAGATCGGTGTCCCAAGACAATAGAAATAAAAAATAAACCAATGAGACATAATAAAATTTATATACTTCTGTACAGCAAAGGAAACCAGTAAAAAAAAAAAAAAACACTGAAAAAAACCTATGGAATGGGAGAAAGCATCTGCAAATGATGTGACAGACAAGGGCTTAATCTCCAAAATATACAAACAATTCAATACAATTTAACAACAAAAAAACAAATAACCCAATCAAAATGTGGGTAGACAACCTTAATAGACCTTTCTCCAAACAAGACATACAAAAGGCCACTAAGTACATGAAAAGATGCTCAGTGTAACTAAATTATTAGAGAAATGCAAATGAAAACTACAATGAGGTACCACCTCACACGGTCAGAATGGTCATCATTAAAAAGTCTGTAAGTAATAAATGCTAGAGAGGATGTGGCAAAAAGGGAACTTTTCTATACCGTTGGTGGGAAGGAAAGTTTGTACAGTCACTATGGAAAACAGAATAAAGGTTTCTCAGAAAACTATAAAAACAGAATTATTATATGATCCAGTAGTCCCACTGCTGGGAATATACCTGGACAAAACTGTGAGTCAAAAAGATATGTGTACCCTTATATTCATAGCAGCACTGTTCACAATAGCCAAACCACAGAAACGATGTAAATATCCATTGACAGATGAATGGATTAAGATGTGGTAAATATAAACAATGAAATAGTACTCAGCCATAAAAAAAAAATGAAATAATGCCACTTGCAGCAACATGGATGCATCATACTAAGTGAAGTTAAGTCAGAAAGAGCAAGACAAATACCATGAGAACTCTTATGTGCAATCTAAAATATGCTACAAATGAACCTACCTATGAAACAGAAACAGACTCACTGACATATAGAACAGACTTGTGGTTGCCATGGGGAAGGGGGAGCGGGAGAGAGATGGACTAGGAGGCTGAGGTTGGTAGATGAAAACTATTACATTCAGAATGGATAAAAAACAAGGTCCTAATATATAGCACAGGAAACTATACCGAATATCCAGTGATAAATCATATTGGAAAGGAATATAAAGAAAGGAATGTATGTATCTGTATAACTGAGTCACTTTGCTGTACTACAGAGTTTGGATAATATAAACTATTTTTCAATTTAAAAAATTTTAAAACTTGCCAACCTATTAAAAAAAATAAATTGCCCTGAGCTCTTTAAAAATAAAAAACTAAAAATGACCTACACGTTAACAATGGTAACATACAGAAAATAAGTCTTAATTGTGGACACAATGGAGAAAAGAGAGGGTAGGATGAAGGGAGAAAGAAAGTAGCATTGACATATATATATTCAGTTCAGTTGCTCAGTCGTGTCCGACCCTTTGACACTCCATGGACAGCAGCACCTCAGGCCTCCCTGTCCATCACCAAGTCCTGAAGCTTGCTCAAACTCATATCCATTGAGTTGGTGATGCCATCCAACCATGTCACCCTCTGTCATTCCCTTCTCCTACCTTCAATCTTGCCCAGCATCAGGGTCTTCTCCAATGAGTCAGTTCTTTGCATCAAGTGGCCCAAGTACTGGAGCTTCAACTTCAGCTTCAGTCTTTCCAATGAATATTCAGGACCGATTTCCTTAGGATGGACAGGTTTGATCTTGCAGTCGAAGGGCCTCTCAAGAGTCTTCTCCAACACCACAGTTCAAAAGCATATATTCTTTGGCACTCAACTTTCTTTATGGTTCAACTCTCATATCCATACATGACTACTGGAAAGACCATAGCTTTGACTAGATGGACCTTTGTTGGCAAAGTAATGCCTCTGCTTAATATGCTGTCTAGGTTGGTCATAGCTTTTCTTCCAAAGAGCAAGTATCTTTTAATTTCCTGGCTGCAGTCAATATTTCCAGTGATTTTGGAGCACAAGAATAAAGTCTCTTACTGTTTCCATTGTTTCCATGTCTACTTGCCATGAAGTGATGGGATTGGATGCCATGATCTTAGTTTTTTGAATGTTGAGTTTTAAACCAGCTTTTTCACTCTCCTCTTTCACTTTCATCAAGGGGCTCTTCAGTTCCTTCTTGCTTTCAGCCATAAGGGTGGTGTCATCTGCATATCTGAGGTTATTGATATTTTTCCCGGCAATCTTGATTCCAGTTTGTGCTTCATCCAGCCCGGCATTTTACATGATGTACTCTGCGTGTAAGTTAAATAAGCAGGGTGACATTAGACAGCCTTGATATACTCCTTTCCCAATTTGGAACCAGTCTGTCGTTCCATGCCCGGTTCTAACTGTTGCTTCTTGACCTGCATACAGATTTCATGAGGCAGGTAAGGTGGCCTGGTAGTCCCATCTCTTTAAGAATTTTCCACAGTTTGTTGTGATCCATACAGTCAAAGGCTTTGGTGTAGTCAATAAGGCAGATGTTCCAGATGTTTTTCTGGAACTCTTGCTTTTTCAATGATCTAGTGGATGTTGGCAATTTGATCTCTGGTTCCTCTGCCTTGTCTAAATCCAGCTTAAATATCTGGAAGTTCTTGGTTCAGGTACTGTTAAAGCCTCGCTTGGAGAATTTTGAGCATTATTTTGCTAGCATGTGAGACAAGCGCAGTTGTGTAGTACTTTGAGCATTCTTTGGCACTGCCTTTGTTTGGGACTGGAAAGAAAACTGACCTTTTCCAGTTCTGTGGCCACTACTCAGTCTTCCAGATTTGCTGGCATATTGAGTGCAGCACTTTCACAGCATCATCTTTTAGGATTTGAAATAGCTCAACTGGAATTCCATCACCTCCTCTAGCTTTACTTCTTAGTGATACTTCCTATGGCCCACTTGACTTCACATTCCAGGATGTTTGGCTCTTAGTTGAGTGATCACACCATTGTAGTTATCTGGGCCATGAAGATCTTTTTGCCACCTCTTCCTAATAGAGTCTACTTCTGTTAGGTCCATACTGTTTCTGTCCTTTATTGAGCCCATTTTTGCATGAAATGTTCCCTTGGTATTTCTAATTTTCTTCAAGACACCTCTAGTCTTTCCCATTCTACTGTTTTCCTCTATTTCTTTGCATTGATCACTGAGGAAGAGTTTCTTATCTCTCCATGATATTCTTTGGAACGCTGCATTTAAATGTGTATAATTTTCCTTTTCTCCCTTGTGTTTCACTTTTCTTCTTTTCTCAGCTATTTGTAAGACCTCCTCAGACAACCTTTCTGCCCTTTTGCATTTCTTTCTCTTGGGGATGGTCTTGATCACTGCCTCTTGTACAATGTCATGAACCTCTATCCATAGTTCTTCTGGCACTCTGTCTATCAGGTCTAATCTCTTGAATCTTTGTCTTTTCCATCGTATAATCATAAAGGATTTGATTTAGGTCATACCTGAATGGTCTACTGGTTGTCCCTACTTTCTTCAAATTAATTTTGCAATAAGGAGCTCATGATCTGAGCCACAGTCAGCTCCTGGTCTTGTTTTTGCTGACTGTATAGACCTTCTCCATCTTCAGCTGCAAAAAATGTAATCAATCTGAGTTCGATGTTGACCATCTGGTGATGTCTATCTGTAGAATCATCTCTTGTGTTGTTGGAAGAGGGTGTTTGCTATGACCAGTGTGTTCTCTTGGCAAAATTCTGTAAGTCTTTGCCCGCTTCATTTTGTACTTCAAGGCCAAACTTCAGGTATCTTGTGCCTTTCTACTTTTGCATTCCAGTCCCCTATGATGAAAAGGAATCTTCTTTTGGTATTAGTTTTAGAAGGTCTTGTAGGTCTTCATAGAAACCATTCACCTTCAGCTTCTTCAGCATTACTGGTTCAGGCACAGACTTGGAATACTGTGATACTGAATGGTCTGCCATGGAAACCAACGCAAATCAGTCTGTCGTTTTTGAGATTGTACCCAAGTACTGCAATCTGGACTCTTTTGTTGACTATGAGGGCTACTCCATTTCTTCTAAGGGATTCTTGCCTAAAGTAGTAGAGATAATGGTCATCTGAATTAAATTCGTCCATTCCAGTCCATTTTGGTTCACTGATTTCTAAAATGTCAATGTTCACTTTTGCCACTTCTGCATGTTTGGCCACCTCCAATTTACATTGATTCATGGACCTAACATTCCAGGTTCCCATGCAACATTGTTCTTTAGAGCATTGGACTTCACTTCCATCACTAGTCATATCCAGAACTGGGCTCTGTTTTCACTTTGACTCTGTCTCTTCATTCTTTCTGGAGTTATTTCTCCACTCTTCTCCAGTAGCATATTGGGCATATACCAACCTGGGAAGTTCATCTTTCAGGGTCCTATCTTTTTGCCTTTTCATACTGTTCATGGGGTTCTGAAGGCAAGAATACTGCAGTGGTTTGCCATTCCCTTCTTCAGTCAACCATGTTTTGTCATAACTCTCCACCATGACTCATCCATCTTGGGTGACCCTACATAGCATGGCTCATAGTTTCATTGAGTTAGACAAGGCTGTGGTCCATGGGATTAGGTGGCTAGTTTCCTGTTATTGTGGATTTCATTCTGTCTGCCCTCTGGTGAATGAGGATAAGAGGCTTATGGAAGCTTCTTGATGTCAGAGCCTACACTATCATGTAAAAATGGATAACTAGTGGAAAGCTGCTATATAACACAGGGAGCCCAGCGTGGCTCTCTGTGATGACCTAGAGGGGTTGGATGTGAGCAGAGAAGGAGGCTCAAGAGGGACAGGAAATGTATAAAATTATTTCTGATTCACATTGTTGTATGCAGAAACCAACACAATATTGTAAAGCCATTATCCTCCAATTAACAAATTTTTAAAATAGCATAAAAAAGAAAGTCAAGGAATATTACCAAAATTATCCTAAAAGTCTAAAAATAAAATTGCACTTAAAAAGATAAAATACTGGGCTTCCCTTGTGGCCCAGTGGTAAGGAATTCACCTGCCAATGTAGGAGATAAGGGTTCAAATCCCTGATCTAGGAAGATCCCACATGCCATGGAACAACTAAGCCCATGTGCCACAACTCCTGAGCCTGTGCTCTAGAGATCAGAAAGTGCAACTACTGAAGCCCACGTTCCCTAGAGCCTGTGCTCTGCAGAAAGAGAAGCCACAACATTGAAAAGCCTACATACCACAACCAGAATGTAGCTCAAGCTTGCCACAACTAGAGAATAGCTGGCATAGCAATGAAGGTGAAGCACAGCCAAAAATAAATAAACAGAAATTTAAAATGTTTTCTAATACCTATGATACTCATAACAATTCAAATAAAGGAATATAGCAACTTTTAAAACAGACTGCTGTGAGATTCAGTTTTTCTCTGTGAAAATCTGGCAGTTCAAGTTATAGGAATCTAGGTTATTCAATATAAAAATTCCAGTGCTTTCTCATTCCTATCCTTTGTTATTTTAATGATTACATATCCAGTATTCAATACTGTGGGATTCCTTTTATATCAGAGCCTTTTCTAAGAGATGGGAAGTACAGAAATAGTTTAAGATCAAATATTCTAAAATCCAACAAATCTATTCACCTCTGATAAAAGTTCTACTATGGATATGACTCTTGAGAATCAAAATAAGAAAGCTTATTTAGTTTCTATATATTAAGAGAAACAAGGAATCTCTTTCGATTATTAACTAAAAAAAAGACTGTAATCATAATTGTAATTAGCTTCTTAAGATACTATATCTTCTTAAATTTAGATGTATCAGGCTGTCAATGGTGGTTTAAGACAGCATTACAACTAAGACAAGAGTTTTGAGACATGTACTAATGTTTCAAGTTTCATCATGGCCACAAGTAAACAGTATTCAGCTATATCATCTCAAATTTCATTATTATTACACTTTTTGGAAAAAAGCCAACAAATGCCATCTTAATTTCAAGCTTTTTACCATTAACATTTGCACAAAGCATATCTTCTATCAAAGCTGAGAACAGAGTAACTTACCCTGTCATGAAGAGTCCAGCCAACATATTTTAGGTAACTGTCATTCAAAAAGGCATCACTATACATTTTCATCCATACTCCAATTTCTTCAATACAAATGGCTCTAATTTCAGCAATAGCATCACTAGAGGAGGAAAAAACAAAAGAAAAAACAAAGAAAGAAAAACCTCTGACTAACATTCAAAGGTAGAATGGACTTCGTACTCATTTTCAGCAAGCAACAAAAACAGTATTATCCAAATACTGGGCTTTCCAGGTGGTGCTAGTGTTAAAGAACCCTCATGCCAATGAAGGAGACATAAGAGATGGGGTTTGATTCCTGGGTTGGGAAGATCCACTGGAGAAGGAAATGGCAACCACTTCAGTATTCTTGCCTGGAGAATTCCATGGGCAGAGAAGGCTGGTGGGCTATAATCCATAGGGTCACAAAGAGTTGGACACGACTGAAGCAACTTAGCACAATCCAAATACTGTTATATATACATGCACTCTCGAATGTCTCCAATTTGAATATCTTCCATTTTTAACATGACTTCGTGGCTTCCCTGGTGGCTCAGAAGGTAAAGCGTCTCCCTGCAGTGCGGGAGACCAGGGTTCAATCCCTGTGTTGGGAAGATCCCTTAGGGAAGGAAATGGCAACCCACTCCAGTACTCTTGCCTGGAAAATTCCATGGACAGAGGAGCCTGGTAGGGTCCATGGGGTCGTGAACAGTCGGACACGACTGAGCGACTTCACTTTTCACTTTCTATAAAAGCTACCAATAACAAACAGAAAAAAAAATGCTTCTGAAAATCATCTTATTCTGACTCAAGTGCTGTATTTAGACTCGGAAATGGCATTTTCAGCTTTCTGAAAACCTCACAATTATGGATGAGATCATTAAACATGTTAAAACTTCTAAGGAACTAGAGTATCAATATCTGAATACAGAATAATGTAGAATTCAAAAACTGTTTCGCTAAATAACTGTGAGTTATAAGCTAGTACACATCTAAAGAATTAAACGAAAATAATTTTCATGAACAACAAATTAGTATTTATGAGGCAAAATTTTAAAAGCCTGTATTATTTGAAAATGTACGAGCATGTGTGTTCAGTCGCATCTGACTGTGATCCTATGGACTGTAACCCACCAGGATCCTCTCTGTCCATGGAATTTTCCAGGCAAGAATACAGGAGTGGGTTGCTATTTCTTTCAACAGGCTATCTTCCTGACCCAGAAATCAAACCTGTGTCTCCTGCATTGGTAGGCAGATTTTTTATTACTGTGCCACTCAGGCAGCCCTTGAAAATATAGTTTACAAAACCCAAAACCTTAATTCACGTTTAGTCACAAAAGAACCATCCTGGTGACTACACTATGAAGTTGTAGGAGAAAAAACTGCAAAAGTCAAGCTCTCTGGCTCTGTGCCCAGACAACTTTTCACCTCACCATCAGCATCCATCACAACCCTCTTGGGATTACTTCTATTCTAAAATCTGTGCACCACAAAGACGATATTAATTTTTCACCCTATCTTTCAACAGGTTAATAGTTCTGGCTAAAAACACTCCCAAATTATACAATATGGTAAATCCCACCTTTCTTTTGTAGATCAATCTTAAAGGTTTCTGAGCTAACATACATCAATACATAGTTAAAACTTTAGGTAATTTTTAATTCTCCAATTTACACAAGGCAATCATCTATCAAGGTGCTTTTCTTGGTTTCTCTTTTGCGATGAGTGCTAGTATTCTAATATTTAATTCTCTGCTCTAATAAATTTTAGTGCCTTCTAAGTCCATGTCATTGCTTAAAAAATAAAAATATGAAACACTCTCTCTCAAAAGTATACTACCAATTACAGAGTTAAGGTATTCCTACATTTTTGTTGTTGTCGCTGTTGTTAATACCCTTTTCTCTATAGCACGGAGGCGAATGATACAGACTTTGGAGCAAGATATCTTGAGTGTAAATCCTAACTCTGCTAATTACTAGCTGACAGTTACTTCCCTCTTTCTTAATTTCCTCATCAGTAGAACAATAATAATGGAATCTAGACCTCATAGTTACTGTGAGAAGGTATAACGGTGTCTGAGAGTAAAATAAAATATTTAGAAATGTGTTTTGTGCACGTGCGCTCAGTCACTTCAGTTGTGTATGACTCTTTGTGATCCTATGGATTATAGCCTGCCAGGCTCCTCTGTCCACGGGGATTCTCAAGGCAAAAATAGTGGAGTGACTTGCCATGCCCTCCTGCAGAGGATCTTTCGAACCCAGAGATCAAACCCACGTCTCTTATATCTCATGCATTGGCAGGTGTGTTCTTTACCACTCATGCCACCTGAGAAGCTCAGAACTGTGTTCTGTACCTACTAAAACCTTCCATAAATGTTCATTATCATAATCTTTTAGTTACCATCAATCTAGACATTCACATCTAGATAAGATAATATAAAAAGCAGCTTAAGAACTGTAAAAGAATGTTCCCTGACCTGTAAAATACTGAATGCAATGGATCAAGGGCATTTTCTAAATTCATGTCTCAACCAATTTTGTCACTAATGTTTTGCTAAAAATTTACGTTTTTGGAAACAGCACAACTCTTACAAGGTGAACAAAAGCCTAAGGGAGAAAGGAATAGCAGAAGGAGTCACTACAAAGTCATACTGTATCATTCAACTGGACTGTGAATAAGAACTAGAGAATACATAGCTTGCAGAAATGATTAAAATATTCACTTAGAGAGTGTTAAATGTTAATAAAGGGCAGTACAGGGAACACTGAACCATGTAAAATGATGGAGGGAAACAGAGGGTCAAAGAAGGCTTCTGAGAGGCAGTAATGTTTGTATAGACCCAAACAGCTGAAACTCTTTGGTGTGCTTACTAAATCCAAATCTTCCACTAAACTATTTCAGTATGACCAGTGTTATTTAAAGCCAGGGTCCCTAACATCTAGGATTTAATGCCTGATAAAATGAGGTGGAGATGAAGTAATAATAATACAAATGAAGGGCACAATATATGAATCCTTGCAAAACCATTCCCCTTCACCTCCGGTCTATGAAAAAATTGTCTTTGATGAAACCAGTCCCTGGTACCAAAAACACTGGGGACCACTGATTTTAAGTGCATCAGAAACATAATAAGCTTATAGAAAATAAAAATACATCTCCTTTCTTTTGCTGTATTATCCATGAGAAAAAATATGGGCAAAATACATGACAATGCATTATATCACTATAAGTATCCCACAGAACAGGTGACATAGTTATCTGCTACCTTATATTATCCCTTAACATGTGACTATTAACAGAAGTTTATGCATAAGAATAAAAACTCAATGTCAAGGATACATTAACTATCAAGGAAAAATATATTTAATTTATATTTATACTGAAACTATGAATGTGACCCACATGTTTAGGTCAAGGATGAAATATTAGGAAGTAAGGAGATTAAAACAATAGAATGACAGGTTTACTCATAATAAATCATATCACCACATAGTATAAGAACAGTTTTGAAAATGTGATTGGAAATGTTCCATTATTGTCTTAAAAAATGAAAGACTCAACAGGTCTTTCTCAATGGGTTTGGCACTGAGCTACCAAAGAAGCCCAAAAACTAATAACATTTAAATTCTTTTACTGACACTAAAATAGCAGTCTTCTTTTCTGATTGCTTTAAAGAATTTATCTTGGTCTTTGATGTTTCGTACTTTGACTATGGTATGCATAGATGTGAAATATTTTTCTTAATCTACTTAATACTCACTAATTTTTTCAATCCGTTTTTCTAACCAATTTTTGAAATTTCAGTAAATTTTATTACTAATTTCCAATATGTCTCCCTTCTTTTGAATATTATGTAAAGGACTTACAAAGCCTCTCAAATGATTGTTTGTTTTTTTTCCAGAAATGCCATTCTATTAAATTCTATGTCTGGGTAAATTCCTCAGTATTATATTCTAATTTACTAATAGTCCCTTCAACAGTCTAAAGTATATTTCCTTCACTAAATATATATCCATTAATAGAGTTTTTATATCTGGTTATTTTTTCATGAAACTATACTTTTACTTATTTTTTAAGGAATGGGTTTTTTGTTTTTTTTTTTTAAAGGTAATTTTCTTTTTTTTTTTTTTACTTTATAATATTGTATTGGTTTTGCCACATATCAACATGAATCCGCCACAGGTGTACATGTGTTCCCAATCCCAAACCCTCCTCCCACCTCCCTCCCAACACCGTAAAATTGTATCTTTAAGTCTACTTGTTTATATTATATGCCATTTAATTGTTGAATAAACTGAGTCATTTGGTATGAATACCCCATTCTGGACTAAAATGATACCATAAGGATTCAGTCAGACAGAATGATCTTCTATTTTCTGTATTTCCTATAACTAGGACTTATATCTAGCAACATATACATTAATATTTAGTTTTTGTTTGAAGTTGGGGTGGCAGGCGAGACACAAAGCATCAGGTGAAACTGGCATCTCTCCATGGAACTTCTGTTTCTATGTACATGCAATAACATCTTTCTTTAACAAATAAAATAGATTAAGAGATACTTCTGGAAAAATCAATAACCAGTATTCATGACATGCTAATCACTTTGGCAAGATCATCATATGCTTCCATATTGAGGAAATAAAATTCAATGTATCAAAAATGAGCTAGTTCATCAGGCACTCTATCAGATCAGACCCTCGAATCTGTTTGTCACTTCCACTGTATAACCGTAAGGGATTTGATTTAGGTCAGCCCCGAAAGGTCTAGTGGTTTTCCCTACTTTCTTCAATTTAAGTCTGAATTTGGCAATAAAGGAGTTCATGATCTGAGCCACAGTCAGCTCCCAGTCTTGTTTTTGCTGACTGTATAAAGACTTCTCCATCTTTGGCTGCAAAGAATGTAATCAATCTGATTTCAGTGTTGACCATCTGGTGATGTCCATGTCTAGAGTCTTCTTGTGTTGTTGGAAGAAGGTGGTTGCTATCACCAGTGGGTTCTCTTGGCAAAAATCTATTAGCCTTTGCCCTGCTTCATTCTGTACTCCAAGGCCAAATTTGCCTGTTACTCCAGGTATCTCTTGACTTCCTACTTTTGCATTCCAGTCCCCTATAATGAAAAGGACATCTTTTCTGGGTGTTAGTTCTAGAAGTTATTGTAAGTCTTCATAGAACTGTTCAACTTCAGCTTGTTCAGCATTACTGCGCAGGGCACAGACTTGGATTACCATGATATTGAACGGTTTGCCTTGGAAACGAACAGATCATTCTGTTGTTTCTGAGACTGCGTCCAAGCACTGCATTTTGGACTCTTTTGGTAACTATGGTGGCTACTCCATTTCTTCTAAGGGATTCTTGCCCACAGTAGTAGATATAATGGTCATCTGAGTTAAATTCACCCATTCCAGTATATTTTAGTTTGCTGATTCCTAAAATGTCAACATTCACTCTTGCCATCTTCTGTTTGACCACTTCCAATTTGCTTTGATTCATGAAACTAACATTCCAGGTTCCTATGCAATACTATTTATAGCATAGGAGCTTGCGTCCATCATCAGTCACTTCCACAAATGGGTGTTGTTTTTGCATTGACTCCATCTCTTCATTCTTTCTGGAGTTATTTCACCACTGATCTCCAATAGCATTTTGGGCACCTACCGACCTGGG
This sequence comes from Budorcas taxicolor, assembly GCF_023091745.1. NCBI lineage: Eukaryota > Metazoa > Chordata > Mammalia > Artiodactyla > Bovidae > Budorcas > Budorcas taxicolor. The sequence continues at coordinate 196,774,336 of NC_068910.1, read as the reverse complement.
GAGTTCATCTTTCAGGGTCTTCTCTTTTTGCCTTTTCATACTGTTCATGGGGTTCTCAAAGCAAGAATAGAGAAGTGGTTTGCCATTCCTTTCTCCAGGGGATCACATTTTGTCAGAACTGTCCACCATGACCCATCCGTCTTGGGTGGCCCTACACAGCATGGTTCATAGTTTCATTGAGTTAGACAACGCTGTGGTCAATGTGATTAGACCTGTTAGTTTTCTGTTATTGTGGTTTTCAGTCTGTCTGCCCTCTGATACAGAAGGATAAGCAGCTTACGGAAGCTTCCTGATGGGAGAGACTGAGGGGGAAACTGGGTCTTGTTCTGATGGGCAGGGCCAGGCTCAGTAAATCTTTAATCTAATTTTCTGTTGATGGTTGGCATGTGTCCCCTCCCTGCTATTTACCAGGGGCCAAACTATGGTGGAGGTAATGAAGAAAACAGCAACCTCCTTCAAAAGATCCCATGCACATATTGCTACACTCAATGGTCCCAACCCTGGAGCAGGGTACCACCGACCCACACCTCCACTGGAGATTCCTGGACACTCACAGGAAAGTCTGGGTCACTCTCTTGTGGGGTCACTGATCCTTTCTCCTGGGTCCTGGTACACACAAGGTTCTGTTTGTGCCCTTCAAGAGTTCATTTCCAAGTCCTGTGTAAGTTCTGGCAGCTCTATGTTGAGGTTAATGGAGACCTCCTTCAAGAGGGCTTATGCCATATGCAAGTCTGCTACAGCCAGAGCTCCTGTCCCTGGGGCAGTTCACTGCTGACCGCACTGCCACAGGAGATGCTCAAACACAGTTCTGTCTCAGTCTCTGGGAGGTACCTGGGTCCTGGTGTGCACAAGGTTTGTTTGAGCCCTCTGAGTGTCTCTGGCGGGAATGAGGCTTTATTTTGAATGCAAATTTGCCCCTACTATCATTCTTGCTGGGGCTTCTCCTTTGCCCTTGGGCGTGAGATATCTCCTCACAGCTGCTCCCAGACAAAGTGAGTGATGAACTATGGGTAGAGGCATTGTATAGGAGGCTGGGATCAACACCTTCCCTAAGAAAAAGAAATCGAAAAAGCAAGAGAGTTCCAGAAGAACATCTATTTTTGCTTTATTGACTATGCCAATGCCTTTGACTGTGTGGATCACAATAAACTCTGGAAAATTCTGAAAGAGTTGGGAATAGCAGACCACCTGACCTGCCTCTTGAGAAACCCGTATGCAGGTCAGGAAGGAACATAGAAAAACAGACTGGTTCCAAATAGGAAAAGGAATATGTCAAGGCTGTATATTGTCACCCTGCTTATTTAACTTGTATGCAGAGTACATCATGAGAAACACTGGGCTGGATGAAGCATGAGGTGGAATCAAGATTGCCGGGAGAAATATCAATAACCTCAGATATGCAGATGACAGCACGCTTATGGCAGAAAGTGAAGAAGAACTAAAGAGCCTCTTGATGAAAGTGAAAGAGGAGAGTGAAAAAGTTGGCTTGACGCTCAACATTCAGAAAACTTAAGATAATGGCATCTGGTCCCATCACTTCATGGCAAATAGATGGGGAAACAGTGGAAACAGTGGCTGACTTTATTTTCTTGGGCTCCAAAATCACTGCAGATGGTGACTGCAGCCATGAAATTAAAAGAAGCTTACTCCTTGGAAGGAAAGTTATGACCAACCTAGACATCATATTAAGAGCAGAGACATTAATCTTCCAACAAAGGTCCGTCGAGTCAAGGCTATGCTTTTTCCAGTGGTCATGTATGGATGTGAGAGTTGGACTATAAAGAAAGCTGAGAGTAGAAGAGCTGATGATTTTGAACTGTGGTGTTGGAGAAGACTCTTGAGAGTCCCTTGGACTGCAAGGAGATACAACCAGTCCATTCTAAAGGTGGTCAGTCCTGGGTGTTCTTTGGAAGGACTGATGTTGAAGCTGAAACTCCAATATTTGGCCCGCTGATGCAAAAAGCTGACTCATTTGAAAAGACCGTGATACTGGGGAAGATTGAAGGCAGGAGGAGAAGGGGACAACAGAGGATTGAGACGGTTAGACGGCATCACCGACTCAACGGACATGAGTTTGCGTGAACTCCAGGAGTTGGTGATGGACAGGGAGGCCTGGTGTGCTGCGGTTCATGGGTTTGCAAAGAGCTGAACATGACTGAGCGACTGAACTGAACTGAAAAAGGTAGAAACGCTGTCTGAGAAGGTCTTAAAAATACCTGAGAAAAGAAGAGAAGCAAAAAGCAAAGGAGATAAGGAACGATACAACCATTTGAATGCAGAGTACCAAAGAATAGCAAGGAGGGATAAGAAAGCCTTTCTCAGTGATAAATGTAAAGAAATAGAGGAAAGCAATAGAATGGGAAAGACTAGAGTTCTCTTCAAGAAAATTAGAGATACCAAGGCAACATTTCATTCAAAGATGGGCTCAATAAAGGACACAAATGGTACGGACCTAACAGAAGCAGAAGATATTAAGAAGAGGTGGCAAGAATACACAGAAAAACTATACAAAAAGATGTTCATGACTTAGATAATCACAATGGTGTTATCCCTCACCTAGAGCCAGGCATCCTGGAATGTGAAGCAAAATGGACCATAGGAAGTATCATTAAGAAATAAAGCAAGTGGAGGTGATGGAATTACAGTTGAACTATTTCAAATTCTAAAAGAGGATGCTGTGAAACTGCTGCACTCAATATGCCACAAAAATTTGGAAAACTCAGCAGTGGCCACAGGACTGGAAAAGGTCAGTTTTCATTCCAATCCCAAAGAAAGGCAATGCCAAAGAATGCTCAAACTACCGCACAACTGCACTCATCTCACACGCTAGTAAAGGAATGCTCAAAATTCTCCAAGCTAAACTTCAACAATACGTGAACTGTGAACCTCCAGATTTTCAAGTTGGTTTTAGAAAAGGCAGAGGAACCAGAGATCAAATTGCCAACATTCATTGGATCACTGAAAAACCAAGAGTTCCAGTAAAACATCTATTTCTTCTTCTATGACTATGCCAAAGCCTTTGACTGTGTGGATCACCATAAACTGGAAAATTTTGAAAGAAATGGGAATACCAGACCACCTGACCTGTCTCTTGAGTAACGAGTATGCAGGTCAGGAAGCAACAGTTAGAACTGGACATGGAACAACAGACTGGTTCCAAATAGGAAACGGAGTATGTTAAGGCTGTATACTGTCACCATGCTTATTTAAGTCATATACAGAGTATATCATGAGAAACGCTGGGCTGGAGAAGCACAAGCTGGAATCAAGATTGCCGGGAGAATTATCAATAACCTCAGATATGCAGAAGACACCACCCTTATGGCAGAAAGCGAAGAAGAATTAACTAGACTCTTGATGAAAGTGAAAGAAGAGAGTGAAAAATTTGTTTTAAAGCTCAACATTCAGAAAACTAAGATCATGCCATCTGGTCCCATCACTTCATGGCAAATAGATGGAGAAACTGTGGAAACAGTAGCAGACTTGATTTTTGGGGGGTTCCAAAATCACTGCAGATGGTGACTGCAGCCATGAAATTACTCTTTGTAATAAAAGTTATGACCAACCCAGTTAGCATATCAAAAAGCAGAGAGATTACTTTGCCAACAACAGTCTGTCTAGTTAAAGCTATGGTTTTTCCAGTAGTCATGTATGGATGTGAGAACTGGACTATAAAGAAAACTGAGAACCAAAGAATTGATGCTTTTGAACTGTGGTGTTAGAGAAGACTCTTGAGAGTCCCTTGGATTGCCAGGAGATCCAACGAGTCCATCCTAAAGGAAATCAGTCCTGAATATTCATTGGAAGGACTGATGTTGAAGCTGAAACTCCAATACTTTGGCCACCTGATGCAAAGAACTGACTCATTTGAAAAGACCCTGATGCTGGGCAAGATTGAAGGTGGGAGGAGAAGGCGATGACAGAGGATGAGATGGTTGGATGGCATGACTGACTTGATGGACATTAGTTTGAGTAAACCCTGGGAGTTGGTGATGGACAGGGAGGCCTGGCATGCTGCAGTCCTTCCAGTTGCAAAGAGTCAGACACGAGTGAGTGAGTGAACTGATACTGAAATTGAAAACTGAGCTATGGCAGACTCAGTGATAGTATCCAAGGTCTGATTAAAATAGAAATCAATAAGCAAACAGTAAGAAATTAAAGAACTGTTGTTTCTATAAGAATAATAGACTGAAAACTTTGGCAATACTCAAAAAGGGTGAGTAACTAAAAGAAAACTGAGGCTATGTCACTTCGGGGTTGAAGACTAAAGTAAAATCATAAAAAATGAAAAGGATTCTGCACTGAAGACTGCATGGCTGAGCCAAGATGGATAGGGTTTATACTTCTACTATAAATAAAGTATAAAAAGCTGCATAAAATATATAAAATAATAGCTTTTAGATGTTGGATTGTCAGGCAGAGAAGCGCAGTAGTATAGGCAGAGTAACCCAGACAGAGACTGGGTATCTCCCTGAGTTGAGGGAAAGGAGCTGGGACTATAGACGGTAGGGTAGCTAAATTATTATGAGGCACAGTACCAAGATGCACATGACAGTGAGCTCCATAAGTCTGCCGAAAGACCCCAGCAATTCTTCAGCTGAATACTCAAGAGCACGTGTATGTGAAGAAACCACCCAATGCTGAGGAAAGAATGGAAAGAGCAGATAGGACAATATCTGGAAACATAGGGCCTGGAATACTTTTGTGTTCCAATGAATTAGAACAGAAAAGCCTTGTAATTCATCCAAAAAAGTACAAAAAATGGTTTACCTTAGTACCTGGGTAAAGTTAACCTTAGACTACATGCTGCATTGGTCCACTTTACAAACCTTGATAAAAAAGTCTTGAAAAGACCAAACATTAATTATGTCCTGCTGGGAGCCACCACGGGAGATCCCACCCATGACAAGGTCATGTGGAAGAGAACTGTTAAGCAAGGCTTCAGAACTCAATGGGCTCCCTAGGCTTTCTCGAGCATCTACCCAAAAACCAGAATCTGTCTGATTTACTATTTCATGACTTTCACCAACTCTTTTGACATTAACAGGGGGCTACTCCTGACCACCTTTCTCTGGAGAAAATTAACTTAGGGCTATAGCTAATAAGTCTCCTGGACATGAGAGGAATATTTCTAATCAAAACCCCTCTGTTAGTATTTTAGCTTGACTGGCACGTATATCTAGACTCTTGCAGCTATGCATATGATTATTTACAGCCTCCCAACTGTGAGAGGCACGGAAAGCTTAAAACATAGAACCTTTTAAAGAGTTAAAAGTTATTAGAGTAGTGCTAATGTAGGATTTCATTATTGGGCCAACTGTTGTTGCTAAGTTCTCATATCTTTCATCTACTGTGCACCTGGGAGTGCATTAGTTAACATAGTTGGAAAGTAAGAAAAACAAGTGTAGCCTTGAATTTAACTACACCAGACTTTTAAGCTAATTGGATCTTTCTTGTAACTCACTGCCTCTTTGCTTTGTGAGAATGTATCTCTGTTTGATATTTTCTGAAGCTGACATAGATTAGAAATACAAAGAAAAAACACTTGAGGGAAAATAAGTTCTCTGGTTGAGCAGCCTTTATCAAAAGAGGGTTATAAAATGTTCACAGGCCTCCAAGGCCAGAAGATAATGTACACAATATTGTTTATGGGAAAGGTTTGCAAAAAAAATCCTGGTTTCGATAAAGACAAAACAGATGTAATGTTTGGGCTGACTCTGTATGACTTTGCATCTTTCATTTCCCTTTATGTATAAGACAAGGCATCAAAGTACCTTATAAAAATAAAGCTATTGGGCCTCGCACACCAAAGCAGCTTGGTTTCCCCGCGTCAATCATTCTTTCTCTCCCTCCCTCTGTTTTTCAGGCTGATTCCTTGGAGCATAGAGGCTCCCTGCGTTCACTTATCTGCCCAGGTTTCTAAGACCTGAACGGGAAGACGTTCTGCGTCTTCACTCCCGTGGGAGACCAAGAGAGCACCTGTGGCCTCCGTGAACAGGGCAAACTTCTTGTCTCAGAGTTTTATTGGTTCTCTATGTAAACCAAGGAATATCAGCCTCTTTCTCTCCTCTATTTTCTTATCTACAATATTCTTTCCTTATCTCTCTAAATCATCCGCTGACACCGTTTTTCCTTCAGGTTCCCCTGGATCCTACAGGGGCTGGACCTCGGCAATGTCTCAGAAAAAAGTGGATGATAATTTTCAGAATGTCTTGTCTGGCACTCAACAAAAGCCACAGTGGCTGGCATCTAATAAAAATTGTGAGGCATTCAAAGAAGAAAGAAAATGACTCATAAGAATGAGAAAAATCAATCAAAAGAAACAAAACCAGAAATAATGCAGATGATGAAACTAGTAAAATAAAGAGTAAAACATTACAACCAAATTCATGTGTTCAAGAGGCTATAGGAAAGCCTGCAGAGAATAAAAGAAACATGAAGAAAATGACCCCAAAGAATAGCATGAAAGAATGGTAAAAACTAGCTATAAATTTTAAAACATCTTAAATACAAACAGTGCAAAAGATAAATTAACTACAAAGGACGCAAGATAAGTAAGATAGGAATTTTAGACAGAAACAAGGCAAACCACAGAAACTGGATCAATTCCTTTAAAAGACTGAAAAAAAGTCAAGATAAAATCCACACTAAGAGAAAACACCGTTCTAACCACCTCCAAATAAAATATAATCTTTGTTTCTCTGGAAATTAATTTTAAGAAGTTGAGAAGCATTTAGTTCATTTGTAAAAAGGTGATAAAATTTGGGACAAAAAGAGCAAAAACCTATGCCATCTTGGAAGGGACCTAACCCCTTCAAACACCATAACAGCAGGAGCAGCAGGTATAGTTGAGTTGACAAGCCTGGGAATGCCCATGAAAATCAAAGATTTAAGCTGAGGGAGGTGACTCAACTGATACAGCATGCTACATATCTACACCCAGGGAAGGCTTCAATAAAAATGCTGAACTCTGGAAGAATGAATTTGGAAAGAGAGAGTTCTGCTTAAAGCTACAGTCCAGCAGAGAGAAATTCTTCATATTAAGTCCAAGTAAATTATTCAAAAACAAAATCGCCAACAACAGAACAAATTTCAGGGGTAAAATCAGAACCCAAATTTGGTATGATATATTTTGTAAAATAAATAGTTTCTAACAAAAGTTGGATGATGTACTAAGAAAAGGGAAGTAATAGTTACACCTGGAAATTGGAATGTGAAGTCAAGTGGGCCTTAGAAAGCATCACTATGAACAAAGCTAGTGGAGGTGATGGAATTCCCATTGAGCTGTTTCAAATCCTGAAAGATGATGCTGTGAAAGTGTTGCACCCAACATGCCAGCAAACCTGGAAAACTAAGCAGTGGCCACAGGACTGGAAAAGCTCAGTTTTCATTCCAATCCCAAAGAAAGGCAATGCCAAAGAATGTTCAAACTACCGCACAACTGTACTCATCTCACACGCTAGTGAAGTAATGCTCAAAATTCTCCAAACCAGGCTTCAGCAATACATGAACCGTGAACTCCCTGACGTTCAAGCTGGTTTTAGAAAAGGCAGAGGAACCAGAGATCAAATTGCCAACATCCGCTGGATCATGGAAAAGCAAGCGAGTTCTAGAAAAACATCTATTTCTGCTTTATTGACTACGGCAAAGCCTTTGATGGTATGGATCACAATGAACTGTGGAAAATTCTGAAAGAGATGGGAATACCAGATCACCTGACCTGCCTCTTGAGAAATCTGTATGCAGGTCAGGAAGCAACAGTTAGAACTGGACATGGAACAACAGACTGGTTCCAAATAGGAAAAGGAGTATGTCAAAGCTGTATATTGTCACCCTGCTTATTTAACTTATACGCAGGGTACATCATGAGAAATGCTGGACTGGAAGAAGCACAAGCTGGAATCAAGATTGCCGGGAGAAATATCAGTAACCTCAGATATGCAGATGACACCACCCTTATGGTACAAAGTGAAGAGGAGCTAAAAAGCCTCTTGATGAAAGTGAAAGAGGAGAGTGAAAAAGTTGGCCTAAAGCTCAACATTCAGAAAATGAAGATCATGGCATCCGGTCCCATCACTCCATGGGAAATAGATGGGGAAAACAGTGTCAGACTTTATTTTTTGGGCTCCAGAATCACTGCAGATGGTGACTGCAGCCATGAAATTAAAAGACGCTTACTCCTTGGAAGAAAAGTTATGATCAACCTAGATAGCATATTCAAAAGCAGAGACATGACTTTACCGACTAAGGTCCGTCTAGTCAAGGCTATGGTTTTTCCTGTGGTCATGTATGGATGTGAGAGTTGGGATGTGAAGAAGGCTGAGCGCCAAAGAATTGATGCTTTTGAACTGTGGTGTGGGAGAAGACTCTTGAGAGTCCCTTGGACTGCAAGGAGATCCAACCAGTCCATTCTGAAGGAGATCAACCCTGGGATTTCTTTGGAAGGAATGATGCTAAAGCTGAAACTCCAGTACTTTGGCCACCTCATGCAAAGAGTTGACTCATGGGAAAAAACTCTGATGCTGGGAGGGATTGGGGGCAGGAGCAGAAGGGGACGACCCAGGATGAGATGGCTGGATGGCATCACGGACTCGATGGACATGAGTCTGAGTGAAGTCCGAGAGATGGCAATGAACAGGGAGGCCTGGTGTGCTGCGATTCATGGGGTCTCGAAGAGTCGGACATGACTGAGCGACTGAACTGAACTGAAAAAAACTGTCTCTGAGTGGGCCCAGTGGTTAAAGACAGCAACAATTTTAAAGCAGATTTAACAAACAGAATCAATGCATTACAAGAAGCTATATTCAAAGAATTAGATGAGAACATGAGAAGGACATGAGTGGATTATGAAGAAATACCAACTAGAAAATACGACCAACTGAAAAGCACAATAAAAAAACCTAAAAACTCACCATACTTTCAGCAGTATATTTGAATTGACAGGAAAAAAAACACCAAACCTGAAGATAACAGAAGATATCCAAATAATTGAGATGAAAAACACTGAGAAGGAAAAACAAGAAAGAGAAAGAGTGAGGAAGAGGAGGAGAGGGAGTGAGATAGAGAGAGAAAGGGAGAATGTGAGTAAGCTCCAAAACCCTAAAAAACAGTATCATGTGTACCAACATATGTGAAAAAGGAGTCCAAACAAAGAGAAATAAGGAAAAAATATTAGAAGAATCCATGGCTGAAAGCTTCTGAAACTGATGAAAATCATTAATCTACAGATCCAAGAAGGTCAACAAAATCTCAGGATAAACAGAAAGAGGTCCATATCTAAACAGATAAAGAAACTGTGGAAAGCTAAGAAAAATGGGAAAGAAAAGAAAAATCAACATTACAAAAAAATGTGACTCATGATGTACAGGGGAAAAGCAAGACTAACAACTGAATTTTTATTCAGAAAATATGAAGTACAGTAAGTGGCAGAAAGGTATCAAGTTATTGCAAGGAAAATAAAACTGTCCACCAAGAATTCTACACCCAGCAAACCTATCTTTTAGAAACGATGATGAAATAATGCATTTCCAGATAAAGAAAGACTGCTAGCACACTTGCCTTACAAGAAACAGCAAAGAAAAGTTCTTCAAACTGAAAGGAAATATAACTCCATATAATAGCTCACATTCATAGAAGAAAATGAAGAATGTTAGAAATGCTAACAACGGGGTAAACAGAGAAGACAGAATGAACATTTGCTTGTTTAATTTCATTAAATAGCCTAAGATATTGATAGTGGTAATTTCATTCAATAGCATAAGATTCTGATAGTGGATTATGGTTAAGATGGCACTGTTAAGACAATAACAAACAGAGAGAAAGGATATATGACAATAACACTACAAAGGAAGAACAAGAAAATGGAGATATACTGAAGCAAAGAAACTGTATTTATGTGAAGTTAGTCACGCTAATGGGATGAAATTTCTGTAGCAACCATAAAGAAAATAAACAGATTGTTTAATGATTAAAACCCAATATCCATCTCTAGGCTCTTCATATGGGCTTCCCTGGTGGCTCAGAGGTTAAAGCGTCTGCCTCCAATGCGGGAGACCTGGGTTCGATCCCTGGGTCGGGAAGATCCCCTGGAGAAGGAAATGGCAACCCACTCCAGTATTCTTGCTTGGAGAATCCCATGGATGGAGAAACCTAGTGGGTTATAGTTCACGGGGTCGCAAAGAGTCGGACATGACTGAGCGACTTCACTTCACCTTAGGCTCTTCATAAGAGACATGTTTCATGTTCAAAGACACAAGTAAATTGAAAATAAAAGGATGAAAAAGATGTCATACATCAAACAAACAGAAAAGAGCTTTAGGTATGTTATTATGAGGCAAAGAAGTCTTTAAGAAAAAGATGTTTCATATTAGAAAAGGACATTTCATAATAACAAAAGGTCTATGGGAAGATGTAACAAAATAGAATATATTCTTCTATGCACATGGACTGTATTTTTGGAAGAGGGCATCTAGTAAACTTGTTGTCTCTCACAATTTTTACTGAATATTATACTGGAGAGTCAAGGTAAATATTAAAAGTGTCTTTGCTCACAAAAGACATGATCCTGTATGCAGAAAATCTTAACGAATCTAAAAAAACAAAACACTGAAACCACAGAATGAATGAAAATATTTTATAATTTTTGAGGAATAAAGGAATTATATTTTTAACATATCGATAAGAAGGAGTCTAGAAGAAAAATTAAGGAAACAACTCCCATTTATAATAAAATAAAAATGAAAACATACAGAAATAAATTTAATAAAAGCAATAAAGACATATACTGAAAATAATAAAAATTGCTAAAAGAAACTAAAGAATATCTAAGTAAATGCAGATACAACCTATACTCACAGAATGGAAAATGCAATATAATAAGGAAGGCAATTCTCTCCATATTGAAGTACTGATTGATTATATACTCCATCAATATTCCAGCAAGCTTTTATGTAAAGACTGACAATCTAATTATACAATTTTATGTTCTCACTTTTATGTAGAATCTAAAACAGTGAACCTACAGAAATACAGAGTACATAGATGGTTGCCAAATGCTAAGGTTGGGAGTAAAGTGGGGAGGTACTGATCAAAGAGAACAAACTTGTCGTTTGAGATAAAAAGGGTCTAGGGACCTAATGTACAGTATGGCGATTACAGTTAACCATATTGTATTACACAGTTGAAGGCTACTAAGGGAGTAATTTTAAAATATTACCACAACTATAAATTTTAAAAGGTGAGGTGATGGAGGTATTAACTAACTTTATTGGAGTTTAATCATTTCAAAATATATGTGTTTCAAAGGACTTTGTTGTACACCTTGAATGTATGTATCTTATATGTCATCTAGATCTCAATAAAGCTTTTAAAAAATTTCAAAAGTACTGAGATCAATACAGGTGGTATGGGTGTAAGAAAAGATTTAAAAATCCAAAAATAAAACTTTGCAGTTATAGTAATTTGATTCCCAGGAAAGCGCTAAAGCAACTCAGTTGAAGAACAGCCTTCTACCAATGATGCTTCTAAAAATAAACACCTATATGCAAAAAGTATACTTATACCCTTATAAACACCATATACAAAAATTAACTTAAAATAGGTTATATAAATTAACTTAAATGATTAAAAATCTAGAATATAATGCATAAGAATGGGTTAGGCAAAATGTTCACAGATATGACATCAAAAGCATAACCAAAGAAGAAAAATGGATAAATTATTGTGTTGAATTTGAAAACTTTTGCTCTTCAAAAGGTACCATGAAGAAAGAAAATAAAGTCATAGGCTGGGGAAAATTACAAAAATCATTTATGTGATAACACACCAGAATTAAGAATACAAAAAGTACTCTTATAAAATCCCTCTTGATAATTGTTAGAATAAAAAGAAGATCAGTAAGGATAGAAAAGACTTAACCAACCATAAACCAACTCTGACCTAAATGGCATAAAAACAGAAGCATGATACATACTGTTTTCCTACTCAAAAGGAAAGTTTATCACAACAGAACATACTGTGGTACATAAAACAAATCTTATTAAACTTAACATTTAAATCATACAAAGTATATTCTCTGACTAAAATGATTTTAAGTTAGGAGAAAATAAAAAGAAAGTTTTGAGATATTTGCAAATATACACAAAACTTCTAAATCTAAATAACCCATGGTTCAAAAAAGTAAGCCCAAAGGGAAATCAGAAAGTATTTTGAACTAAATGAAAATGCAAACACCACACATCCAAATCTAGGGAAAACAGGTATAGTACTGCTAAGAAAGAAAATTATAGGAGTAAAAAAGCTCCAATACTTTGGCCACCTCATGCTTAGAGCAGAGTCATTGGAAAAGACCTTGATGCTGGGAATGACTGAAGGTAGGAGAAGGGGATGACAGAAGATGAGATGGTTGGATGGCATCATCAACTCAATGGAGACTGTCTGACTCTTTGTGACCCCATGGACTGTAACCCCCCAGGTCCCTCTGTCCATGGGATTTTTCAGGCAAGATTACTGGAGTGGGTTGCTATTTCCTTCTCCAGGGGATCTTCCCAACCCAGGGACTAAACCCAGGTCTCTTTACCATCTGAGCTACCAGGAAAGCCCAATGGACATGAATTTGAGCAAACTCCGAGAAACTGAATGACAAGCAGTTCATGGGGTCACAAACAGTTGAACACAACAAGTTGACTAAACAACAAGGAATTATAGCAGAAAGAAAAGCAAGGATTAAATCAACAATCTCTGTTTCCACCTTGAGAAACTAAGGACAAAGGAAGGAAACCTAAAGAAAGCAGACGAAAGAAAATAATAATAAAAAGAGCAGTCCTCAGGTGAAACAGAAAACAAAAACAGTGAAGAACCAAAATCTCGTTCTCTTAAGAAAAAATAAGTATAACTGATTAGTTCTAGACAGAAGATAAGTGAGATGACAGAGGAATATGTTTCAGACAAAAACAGGATAAAACCACAGAAAAACAACCAAGAGATGTAGAGACAGGCAATCTACCTATGCGTTCAGAGTGATAACTGTAAAGATGATGAAAGGTACTGAGCGAAGAATGGATGCATGGAGCAAAAAACGAGGCATTTTTAACAAAGAATTAGAAAATATAAAGAATAACAAAACAGAAGAATACAATAACTGAAATGCAAAATGTAACAGGAGGAATCAACAGTAGATTACAAGAGGCAGAAGAATGTATCAGCTGGAAGACAAAGTAGTGAAAATCACTGCCACAGAACAGAAAAAAAAATTATATAAAATGAGGAAGTTTAGGAGAATTCTGGGAAATCATCAAGCGGAATAATATTTACATTATAGGGGTCCCAGAAAGAGAGGAGAGAGGTGGAGGAAGAACTTGAAGAGCTGGAAACTTTCCTAACCAAGGAAAGAAAACAGTCACCCAAATTCCCACTCAGGATTAATTCACAGAGGAACACACCTAGACACACTGTAACCAATTAACAAAAGTTAATAGGATTCCTTTCAAATCCCATTATATACACAATATAACCTTCTTTGGATGAAGAGTGGCCTTTGGTGTGGTTGGGGTTGGTTCATACCACTTGCCCTAAGATCTCTTCCATTCCACATTACCAAGATGGTGGAAATTATTTTCAATGCTTGATTTAGATATTTTGAGTATCTCAGCTATCTCCTGAACAGTGTTAACATTGATTGTTTTCAATTAAAGTCTCAATTTGACTGCGATCGATTTCAACTGCTCTATCCGACCTTGGAGCATTTCCTGCAAGAAATCCCCAGCATGAAACTTTGCAAACCACGTGAGACATCTCTGATTAGTCACAGCACCTTCTCTACACAGTGCACAAATCTTCTGCCACTTTAATGGCAGAAAGTGAAGAGAAACTAAAGAGTCTCTGGATGAGGGTGAATGAGGAGAATGAAAAAGCTGGCTTAAAACTCAATATTTAAAAAGTGAAAATCATGATATCTGGCCCCATCACCTCATGGCAAATATGAGGGGAAAGTGGAAACAATGACATATTTTATTTTCTTGGGCTCCATAATTACTGCGGATAGTGACTGCAGCTACAAAATTAAAAGATGCTTGCCCCTTGGAAGAAAAGCTAAGACAAACCTGCTGCTGCTAAGTCGCTTCAGTCATGTCCAACTCTGTGCGACCCCAGAGATGGCAGCCCATCAGGCTCTGCCGTCCCTAGGATTCTCCAGGCAAGAACACTGGAGTGGGTTGCCATTTCCTTCTCCAATGCATGAAAGTGAAAAGTGAAAGTGAAGTCGCTCAGTTGTACCCGACTCTTAGCGACCCTATGGACTACAGCCTACCAGGCTCCTTCGTCCATGGGATTTTCCAGGCAAGAGTACTGGAGTGGGTTGCCATTGCCTTCTCTGAAGACAAACCTAGACAGTGTATTAAAGGAAATCAACAATGAATATTCATTGGAACTTCTGATGCTGAGGCTCCAATACTTCAGCCACCTGATGTGATGAGCTGACTCACTGGAAAAGACCCTGATGCATGAAAAGATTGAGGGCAGGAGGAGAAGGGGGCAACAGAGGATGAGATGGTTGAATGGCATCACCGACTCAATGGATATGAGTTTGAGTAAACTCTGGGGGATAGTGAAGGACAGGGAAGCCTGGCATGCTTCAGTTCATGGGGCTACAAGGATCTCGACATGACTTAGCGAATGAACAACATGGCAAAAAAATTAGGAAAAAAATAGATTTACATTCATGTACAGTGAGTGCCCTCCACACAAACCTGCAAGTTGTGAAATTTCAAAGGTGAGAATGTGTGTTTGCATGTCCGATTTATGTAAGTTAGTTCATATGTCCGGCATACACTGTCATGTGTGTGCATCCTCTACCAGTGGCTGTTCTTTTCTGTACTTTACTGTGAAATACTGTATAGAGTACAGTAGTACAGTATCTTTATGTAAGTCCAGGATGTCTAGAAGTAAGCGTAAGAGCAGCAGTAATATAAGTGGTACTGCTAAGAAGTGCCAGGAATTGGAAGCTCAGAGAAAAAACAAGAAGAGAAAGAAGTAACTCAAAGACTGAAGAGATCCATGATGCAGGAAATGGCTAGGGGATTTTATCTGAGGAAGTGTTATTTCTTTGTAGGCACAGGACTTTAACGTAGACCAGTACATGAAGCTTTCAGCAACAAGCTTCAGAATGCAATCCAGTGGTACTGTGTCATCTATGGTAAGAAAAATAGAGCTACGTATCACAGGATCATTTTTTTTTCCCCCAAGAGAATACACAGAACTGAATCCTGCAAGAAACCAGAAGCGGTACAATCATCGTCAGGTGTGAGTGAAACTGCACCTTGCTCTCTCTTATTGCTGACAATCCTTCAGCTCTACCATCTCCCATCCTTCCTCCCTCCTACAGTCAGCACCTCTTCTTTCTTATTCACTCAACGCCAAGTCCTATGTCAGCTGCTGTAATACTGTACTTTTTACAATACTGTAAAGATTAAAAATTTGTTTGCTTTTTGTGTATTACTCATGTATAAAAGTATTATAAAACTATTACACTATGGTACTGTATTATATGGGCTTCCCCGGAAGCTCAGCTGGTAAATTTATCTGCAATGCAGGAGACCCGAGTTCGATCCCTGAGCTGGGAAGACACCCTGGAGGAGGGCATGGCAACCACTCCAGTATTCTTGCCTGGAGAATCCCTATGGACAGAGGAATCTGGTGGGCTACAGTCCATGGGGTTGCAAAGATGTTGGACATGACTGAGCGACTAAGTACACTACTGTACTATACAGCCGACTGTGTTAGTTGGGGGTTCAGGATAACTTTGTTGGACTTATCAACACATTGGACTTAAAAATTTGCTCTCAGGACAGAACTCATGCTCCTATAGGGGACTTAAAGCATATGTAAATTTTTTTTGTGTGTGTGTATATATATATATATATGAGTCACTTGCTGTGTACCAGAAACATGATACTGTAAATCATTTGTACTTTAAAAAATAAATCTGAATTTATAGTGATAAAAACATTCAAATAAAGAAAAATAATACATCACGATTATGTGGGTTTTAACCCAAGAACTTAAGGTTGAGTTAACATATGAGAAATCAACCAAATTAACTCACCACATTAATAGTCTTAAAATAGAAAAACCACAAAATGAACTCAAAAGACGGAGAAAAGTACTTGACAAAAATCAGCATTTATTCCTAATGAAGTCTCAGAAAGCCAGGACAAGATACGAAACTTTCTGAACTCAACAAAGTTAATCTACGAAAAACTTACAGTTCAGTCTTAAGGATGAAAGACTTTATTAGCGAAAGAAATTAGAAGGAGACAAGAATGAGAAACAGGAGTACAATATGTAAATACTATCTCTATAAAATTTTAGAAAATGTAAACAAATCAGTTAGCTGATTAATGATTGCTTAAGGATGGGGAAGGTGAAGAGTGGTAGGAAGGGAGGAATTACAAAGTGTTATGAGAAATCTTTCCAGGATATGGATATACCTTGCCTGTCACCTTTACAGGTGTGTGTGTGTGTGTGTATGCCAAAACATCAATTATGCATTTAAATGTACAATTTATTTTATGTTAATTATATTTATGTATGTATGTACACGCTCAATCACTCACTCATGCGTGACTCTGCGACCCTTTGGACTGTAGCCTGCCATGCTCCTCTGTCCATAGGATTTTTCAGGCAAGAATACTGGAGGGGGTTGTTGATTCCTTCTCCTGGAGATCTTCCTACCTTAGTGATTGAAACCACGTCTCCTGTGTCTCTTGCATTGCAGACAGGTCCTTTAACCACTGATCCGCTGGGGAAGTCCAAAAAGACTGTACAGCAGGTAGGAATTCAAGGAAATTCTTGCATTTTTGAAAATTAATTTGTTGATAATTTATTATGAAGTGAAGTTCGCTCAGTCGTGTCCTACTCTTTGCGACCCCATGGACTATACAGTTCATGAAATTCTCCAGGCCAGAATATTGGAGTGGGTAGCCTTTCCCTTCTCCAGGGGATCTTCCTAACCCAGGCCTTCTGCACTGCGGGCAGATTCTTTACCAGCTGAGCCACCAGGAAAGCCCAGTATATGGAAGGAAGAGCATGTGATTCTCCATTCAGAGAATCCACACTCAATAGTAAAAGCCTTGGTTCTATTTCAAGAGTTTTATATTTTGAATGACATCAAAATGATTTAAAGTAAATTATCAAAGTTACAATTTTTCCTTTAAAAAAAAAATTCCCCCTACTTTCTGTTTTAATTAACTTTTAAAATTAACTGGCCCATCACAAGTTTCAAAGGTGTCTAAAAAAACAGTCCTATTATCTGTATCCATGTCTTATCTATGTAAACATCACACCTAATTAACAGAAAACAACAAGCATATGTATATGATTCATTAATTCTCTAAGAAATACACTCTTGTAGTTAATATTTTAAAAGTTCACAGGTTTTAAAGAGAGACACTTGAAATAGAGCATGACAAAAAAACTTCAGGAGTATATGTTGCTCCTACTTTCATGCATATAGTTGAAGGTAAAGAAGGATGATATTACAGAGATGCTGCATTATTTGCAGAGGTGTCCTTTCTTGTACACATTTCTCCGATAACAATTTTTAAAAGACCGCTGGTTAATTTGATCATATAATAAGATGTGTACAATGGGGCATTAAGCATGGAATTTAATTCTTTCAAAAATGAAGATAATGAAATCATATTAAGGCCACATTAACTTACTGATATCTTATTAATTAAAATGAAATTAGTACAAACGCGAATACACAGGAAGTCTCCAACAGTATATATTCTGAATCTGGAAGAACGTGTCAATGATAGCTGTGGTACAATTTTGACCACAGTTAACAGCATGACATTTATTTAGCTTTCATTTACAATAGTGCTTTCCAGCTAACAAAACAAGTAATTAAAGAGTTTATGTTTTTATAATTGAGTAGGACTACAAAGAAGTTACAAATTAAGTTAAAAATCTTCTAAATGATTTTTAAAATCCCTTACCGGTATCTATGAACAAATATACCCTTAAAAATAGAGTTCATCATATTTTCGATTTCATCCTGATTTTCTTGTAGCTGAAATGAAAAATAAATAAAAATTAAAATACTAATAATTTTATTTGAAATAAAGAGTTCCAATCATTTTAAATTCATGATTATTCTCATTCTGTGTAATTTTCAATCCTTTTTCTTAAGTATTGTGCAACAGATGTCTTAAATTACCAGGATCCTTTCATTTTTCTCTATAGCTTTACTACATTCGCTTAGAACCTTTTTCTGTCTCTCTCAACATGTATTAATGGAGAAGGAAATGGCAACCCACTCCAGTGTTCTTGCCTGGAGAATCCCAGGGACGGGGAAACCTGGTGGGCTGACGCCTATGGGGTCGCACAGAGTCAGACACGACTGAAGTGACTTAGAAGCAGCAACATGTATTACACAATGACTAAAAAATAGTGGTATGGTTTAAGTGTGACCAGATGACTATCACGAAATATCATTTGCTTTGGGAATAGGCCTCAACTTATATACCTCTCCTGTCCAAACCAGGTCCCCTGCTTGGTTTTACTTTTCTCAGTAACAGATAATTCTTGATTATTATATTTGCCATTGTACAGGAAAGTTCCTATTTCACCTAAAGTATCCAAATATTAGTCTACATCTGATTAGCCTCAAAGTGAGTGTAGGTGAAATTCCCAATATAGGAGGACTACAAGGCGGCAAGCATCTTAGCCATTAGTAATGAAATGCAGCAACAAAATGAATACTATAGAAAAGAGATAAAGAAATTTCAGGCATTACTACTCATTGAAGTTAAAATCTGAGTTCAATTATTACTCAAAAGTAATAAAACCAGTGAAACAAAAAGTACATTCAATACTGTGACAATAAAATACCTTCAGATCTCCTCTTTTAATATATGCTTTATTTTCAGTTTTACTGAAATAAGTTTGGGAATCATTCAAATTATTGAAACCTACTTTAAATTTACTTTTGCAACCTTTATTATATAAAAACTTAATAATTTATATAAGAGGTATACAGTTTGGTTAGCAGGACTTACTAAAGAACAATTCCAAAACTTACTTACAGTTATTTCTAGTATGGAATGTGCTATGAGTTGTACTGTGTTTCTCAAAACTTCATATACAGAAGTCTTAACTCCTAGACCTCAAATCTTATTTGGAAATAGGGTTGTAGCAGATGTGATTAGTTAACTTGGAGTCATAATGGAGTAGGATGGACCTCAAATCTAATTGACTGATGTCTCCTTTTTATAAGGAAAACAGAGACGCACACAGTGAGAAGGCCATGTGAAGATCAGAGTTATCCTCTACTTTCCAGCCTATACAACTGTGAGACAATAAATTTCTGTCCTAAAGAAAAATCAGTTTGTGGTATCTGCTTTACCAGCCTTAGCCCTCCAATACATCACAGACTATAATTTAATCAATCATAAGTTTGTTCCCTCTTATTGCCAGTTATAACCCAGTATTTGTTGACAGTGATGTGTTTATAGCACTGAGATATTATTCTTTTTTCAAGGTAAAACAGAGATTAATACTGTACCTCTAAAATTTTATTTCTGATTGGATGAAAAAATGTTGCCCATAAAAATCTAGTTTAAAATCATTTTCAACCCATACATGAAACTTTCACTACAAAATTGGGGCCAATCTTATTATTCACAGAAATGTCTCATACACTACAAATATACAGTCTTTGGCTTTCTCGTGGAATGCAACTTTTTGGCCCCTAGTTCTGATGTTAATATTTACTGTGCTTTCTGGTTTCATAGCTTGATAATCTTTTTCAGTTATCTAACTCTCAGACCACTTTCTTTCTAAACAGGGTTGTTTTGTGATACTCTTCTGCCATCACACTGCACTCAGATAACCACTGGCTGGAATCAAATGCCAGATTCATTTGAAAACTTTGAGATCAAACAATCTAGCTTTAAAAAACAAATTGAAGAATCTCAGCTACTGTGAAACTTACCTCTTTACGTTTCTGAAGTAGTAACTCCAACCTTTCATTGGCTCTCTTCCCAATCATTTTATTTCTCTCAGCTTCATACTGTCTCTGTGTATTATCCTGATGAATACTGAGGTTTAAGGCAACATTCACCAGAGCAGTCATGAGCTTCATGGCTATGAAATAAAGGAAGATTATAGTATTCACCTGTGATTCAGAACTTCAAAAGTTTACAATTTTGTAGCAGAAATGGATGATGGAAGGAAACTAGTCAACTTCTATGTTTGATAATCTAGGCATAATTAAAATAAAAAGAAAAATTATTTTATGGAAATAAAATCATTTTAGTCTGCAAAAATTTTCTCTCTCCCAGTGTCCCTATAAGCTTGGCTTATTAATATTCCTACGAAAACCAGACTCATCCTGGGAGTTCTGCAGTGGTGCAGTGGGTAGGAATTGGCACTTTCACTGCCATGGCCTTGGGTTCAATTCCCGGTTGGGGAACTAAGATCCTACAACCTGCATGGTGGAGACACAAACAAGTAACAATAAGAAAAAAAAATTCCAAACCCAAACACTGCCCCTACCCCCACAACTGACTCATCCTAATTATCAGCATGAAGAACTTAAATAGCATCTTCAACAACTTTCCCTCACCTTCAAACATACACAAAGCTAAGTGTGTGCATGTGTGCTCTCACTTCAGTCATGTCCAGCTCTTTGCAACCCTATGGACTGTAGCCCACCAGGCTCCTCTGTCCATGGGATTCTTCAGGCAAGACTACTAACCAAGCCTTTTAGACCTCACTTCTAGCTACCAGTTCTGTGTATACAATTGCTTCTTTAATACCTGTGCTTAGATGCCTCAGAGGTGTCTCAGCTGTGTACAATCAATTTATGACTTTTATTCCCATAGATGGTTCTTTCCCTATGTTCCTCAACTCAGTGAATGGCATAACTTTTGATTCCTGAAAAATGGACTGAACCTATGAAACACATTAAATTCATCAAAAACATATTTTCTGAATTTCTCGTTGATCTAGTTTCCCCAGTCACAGTGTTCATGTACTTTTAAACATTCACCTGTATTCATAAATCTGTATTTAAATATTTTCAAACTTCTGTTTCAAATCCTCTGAGGAACGGGTATGATACAATATTTAATCTTTTGTCTATTCTTATTCAGTTTCATCATTTAAATGATGAGAGTATAGGGAAATCTGTTAAAGGAACAGAAGAACTTGTGATGGAAAAATAATCTCCCCCTTTTTTCCCTTTAGTTTACTTATCTGCAATATGAATGCTAAGTTACTACTGGGTGTTTTGGAAGAACCAATACAAATATGTACCATAATTAAATGAGCGTGCATTTCTTTTAAAACTTCCAAAATTTCCTTTAATTACACATAAACATATATACATAATGTTGTATCTATATCTTTCTATTCATCTACACACATACACATGTGTTATTCTGAAACTCTATCTATGTTTTGGATACTATCAATTGATACTGCCCTCAAACCAAAATATTAACACAAAAATCCTAAAAACAAAATGCATTTAAGTTAGTGAGCTGTTAGAAATGCATTTAAATAAAACGTTTCTCTTTTCCTGAGATACAACATTTAAATATGATATATTGAGAAATCTTGTGTTTCAAAATATAGGCTAATGATTTGACAGCATTTTACACACTTGTCAGTAGAATAACTCTGAAAGCTAAAAGAGCTTTTAAAATTAACCTGTATAAAAAAGAATAGCTTAAAGACAGAATTGATCAGGGGCATTCAAACTGCCTAAGTCAAGAATAACTTTTCTTTTAGGGATAATATTTTAAGGGAGTTTGTCCTAAGCATACAAAGTCATACCCAAATGGAGCTTCATTCTGTTTATACTTCTAGACTTCTAAAATAAAATGACTTGAAGATCAAGGAGTTGGAAAGCATTTAAATTTACACCAACTCTGTCTGGAATTAATCAGTGGAAGCTGAGACATTAATGCGCTTGAACTTAACCATTTTTTGTTTTGTTGTATTGCCTTGCGGACCCAGATCCCAAACTCCTCAACTGTCAGTTGTGTAATGACCGTTCTCACACTCTAAATATATATCAACAACAAAATATATCAACATACTAAAACAGAAGAAATGTAAAATGATCAGTATATTTTTAGAAATATATTAGTAATATATTTAATATTAGAAATATATTAGATAATACAGTATTTAATGTGTATGAATATGTAAAATTTCAACTTCACTGAAACTTTCACCTTAAATACTAACATACAAGCAAATACAGCCAGTGAAGAAGACTCCTAATGTAACAATATAGGTACAATATGGGGACTGTGATATGGATGAGAGTCCCCGGAAAAAAGACTCATTCCTGCATAAAGTGAGCATGTATTACAATTTACTGGTATTATTAAAAGAATTTTACAAATGAATAATACTACAGGAATTCAACCTGGTCTATATGGACTTTGAAAGTATCTTCTCTTTGTTTACCAAAGTGAATACTTCATTTAGCATTCACATTTTAAAGGTTAGCTATGGAATGAAAAACTTGTTCTACTGCTGTACTACTAAGAGTGTGCTATGCAAATATGTGCAGAATACAAATGGCTTGTTACCAGTTCAGTAAAGTATAAATCTGTTCTTAAATGATTTGATTTGGCCTCTTGTGCTTCTGTTAAAGTCATAACAAGAACATGCTCTGGGGAGCTGCTGATTCCAGAGGAGAGAAATTCTGAGCACATCTAATCGAAATTGCAGCTTGGAGTGAAAACACACTTGCAGCCTAGAGTCTAGCCAGCTAATCCCTATTTAGTCCACAGAGACTTCCAAGAAAAACTATAAACATCTTAGTGAGAAAAACAAATGTTTCCTGTTGTAAAAAAAGAAAAGAAGTATAAATTTGCAAGTAAGTTTTTAGAAATTTTCATAACAATCTGACAGAATAATCTTATATATATTGAGTCTATTAACAAAATGACACTAACAATGTAATGCAAAAACTAGTCTTTTGCCACAAAAAATACTTATTTAGTGCTTCCCACTCATCTGCCAATCCGGAATAAGCACTGTTCTGAGTATTAGAAGCCGAAAAGTGAATGAGATAGTATCTGCGTCCATAAATTTATTGTCTAGTGAGGAGAAGGCAAAGTATCAATAGATAATATAAAATAAAAAATATATCAGTTAAATAAAAATAAAATATGGTTAAGAAAAATAAAGTATGGTAAAAAGGACAGAACACAATTGGACTCGTTTCATATGCCAGCAAGGTAATGTGCAAAATTCTTTGACTATGCCAAAGCCTTTGACTGTGTGGATCACAATAAACTGTGGAAAATTCTGAAAGAGATGGGAATACCAGACCACCTGACCTGCCTCTTGAGAAACCTATATGCAGGTCAGGAAGCAACAGTTAGAACTGGACATGGAACAACAGACTGGTTCCAAATAGGAAAAGGAGTACGTCAAGGCTGTATATTGTCACCCTGCTTATTTAACTTATATGCAGAGTACATCATGGGAAATGCTGGGCTAGATGAAGCACAAGCTGGAATCAAGATTGTCAGGAGAAATATCAATAACCTCAGGTATGCAGATGACACCACCCTTATGGCAGAAAGTGAAGAACTAAAGAGCCTCTTGATGAAAGTGAAAAAGGAGAGCAAATAAGTTGGCTTAAAGCTCAACAGTCAGAAAACAAAGATCGGGGCATTTGGTCCCATCACTTCATGGCAAATAGATGGAGAAACCATGGAAACAGTGTCAGACTTTATATTTTTGGGCTCCAAAATCACTGCAGATAATGACTGCAGCCATAAAATTAAAAGACACTTACTCCTTGGAAGAAAAGTTATGACCAACCTAGACAGCACATTAAAAAGCAGACACATTACTTTGCCAACAAAGGTCTGTCTAGTCAAGGCTATGGTTTTTCTAGTAGTCATGTATGGATGTGAGAGCTGGAGTATAAAGAAAGCTGAGCGCAGAAGAATTGATGCTTTTGAACTGTGGGGTTGGAAGAGTCTTCAGAGCCTCTTGGCCTGCAAGGAGATCCAACCAGTTTATCCTAAAGGAAAGCAGTCCTGGCTATTCACTGGAAGGACTGATGTTGAAGCTGAAACTCCAATACTTTGGCCAACTGTTGTGAAGAGCTGACTCAATTGAAAAGACTCTGATGCTGGGAAAGACTGAAGGCATGAGGAGAACAGGATGACAGAGGATGAGATAGCTGGATGGCATCACCGACTCAATGGATCTGAGTTTGAGTAAACTCTGGGAGTTGGTGATGGACAGGGAGGCCTGGTGTGCTGCAGTCCATGGGGCACAAAGAGTCGGACACAACTGAGCTGAAGCTTCAACAGTACGTAAAGCAAGAAATTACAGAAAAAAAGCTGGATTCACAAAAAGCAAAGGAACCAGAGATCAAATTGCCAACCTTCATTGCATCATAGAAAAACCAAGGGAATTTCAGAAAAATATCTTCTATTGCATTGACTACACTAAAGCCTTTGACTGTGTGGATCACAACAAACTGGAAAATTCTTAAAGAGATAGGAATACCAAACCACCTTACTTCGCTCCTGAGAAACCTGTATGCAGGTCAAGAAGCAACAGTTAGAACCGGACTAATTAGATTAGATTAGAATCAACAATTTTGAACTGACCAGTTCAAAACTGGTAAAGGAATACATCAAGGCTATATATATTATCACTCTGCTTATTTAACTTGTATGCAAAGTATATCATGCAGATAGGAGAAATATCAATAACCTCAGATATGTAGATGACACCATACAAATGGCAGAAAGTGAAGAGGAACTAAAGAGCCTCTTGATGAATTTGAAGGAGAGTGAAAAAGCTGGCTTAAAACTCAACATTCAAGAAACGAAGATCATGGCATCCGGTCTCATCACTTCATGGCAAATAGATAGGGAAAAACGGAATGGAAAAATAGTGGCAGACTATTTTCTTGGGCTCCAAAATCACTGTAGACAGTGAATGCAGTCATGAAATTAAAAGACGCTTGCTCCTTGGAAGAAAAGGTATGACAAACCTAGACAGTGTAATAAAAAGCAGACACATCACTTTTCCGACTAAGGCATGCGTAGTCAAAGCTATGGTTTTTCCAGCAGTCATGTATACGGATGTGAGAGCTTAACATAAAGCAGGCTGAGTGCCAAAGAATTGATGCTTTCAAATTGTGGTGCTAGAGAAGACTCTTGAGAGACCATTGGATAGCAAGGAGTTCAAACCAGTCAATCCTAAAGGAAATCAATCCTGAATATTCATTGGAAGGACAAATGCTGAAGCTCTAAGACTCTGGCCACCTGACGTGAAGAGCCAATTCATTGGAAAAGACCCTGATGCTGGGAAACACTGACGGCAGGAGGAGAAGGGGGCAAAAGAGGATGAGATATGGATGGCATCATCAATTCAATGAACATAAGTTTGAGCAAACTCCTGGAGACAGGAAAGGACAGGGAAGCCTAGTGTGCTACAGTTCACAGGGTCACAAAGAGTTGGACATGAATGAGCAACTGAAAACAACAACAAAAAAGGACAGAGAGCAAACAAGCTAGCTAGGCTTCTCTGAAGGGCTCATAATTAAGCATAAACTGAGGCGATGAACAAGATTTTATAACAGAATTGTGTCCCAGGGAAAAGGAATAAAAGGTCCAAAGGTTATGAGGTAAACTGTTCATAAAAAGAGCAACATATTTAGTGTGGCTGAAGCACAGAAATAAGCAAGAGACAAGGCTGAGGAGGAAATGAAAAGGCCAGGTTACAAGAGTTTTACTAGGAACTAGTTAGAACACAAGAATGAAATCTAAAGGAGATATGACTGACTCACTGGAAATTTTGGTGTGGGTGAGAAATAGCCTGATTTATTTTTTAAAATGCTGTGTGAACATTTATAGAGGAGTAAAGGTGGAAGAAGGAAGACCAAATAGAACACTGAAAAAGAGCTGCACATATTTTGTCAAAACCTTATTAAGCTGATTCTCAAGTTTTTGGCCTTAAGCAACTCAGTAAAGCAATTCTGGCTTTGATTAGAGTGGCAGCAAGAGGTAGAGAGAAAATCAGATCCGAAATATATTTCCAAGGTAAAGCTGAAAGAATATGATAATATAGGAAATTAGAGAAGCAGCAAATGCAAGGGAAATTGGAAAGTCTTGTGCTTATTAAGTATCTAAGTGGAAACAGGGCTTTCCACATGGCTCAGTGGTAAAGAACCCGCCTGCCAAGGTAGAAGGTGCAGATTCGATCCCTGGGTCAGGAAGGTCATCTGGAGAAGGAAATTTCCACATGTTATAGTAGTCTTGCATGGAAATCCCATGGACAGAGAAGCCTGGTGGGCCTCAGTCCATGGGATTGCAAAAGGAGTTGGATATGACTTAGCAACTAAACAACAAGTGGAGATGGTTAACATATATACATCATCATCAAAATACTAGTTTCTAAAGCCATTAAACTGGATGTCATATTGATTCAATGAGCTAGTTTAGTCACTGGAAACAAATGAGGCATGATTTGTATGCTGAAAAGAAGTCTACCAATACACTTGTTAACGGAGAAAAAAAAAGATGATTGTCAGTGTGTATATTATATTATCATTTATGCATAAAGAAGGAATGCATTATTTATTATGATATGCCAGTCTTCTAAGCTCTTTTACACACTTATTCATTTGTATCTCATAACTCTATCAAGTACTATAATTATTTCTTTCTTATATAAGAGAAATCTGAGGTACAGATTAGAGATTTGGAAATTACACAGCCAGCAGCTGGCAGAGATATAATTTGATTGCAGCCATCATGCTCCACGGTCTAAGCTTTTAACCACTATACCATACTGCCTCTCACTAAATATGCATTTACTATCATATTCATAAAATATCATTGGAAAGATATATTAGAAACAGGAAATTTTGGATGCATCCAGAGAAGAGAATTTGTTGCCTGAGAGCCACAGGTAGAAGAGTGACATTTTACCATATAACATTTATAAATCTGGAATTTTAAATCAAATGACAGCATTACTCTCCTACCATAATTATTTTTTAGTAGAAATAATAAAAACATGGAATTTGTTTTCACTTTATTCACTGAGGAGTGAATAAAGATATACAAGAATGAAAAGATCTTTAGATTGAGTCCTCAAATAATTCAGTATTTCTAGCTTAGCTTTCTAAGATCCATCAAAATAGCATTTTAAGAAGGAAGAAGTAGCTATGTCTTTCAAGAGAGAGAAAGGTAACAATGGAACTGCCCAGTGATTAGGACACTAAGAAGGTAACTGCCGACCTCAACAAGAGCAAAGGCAGTGAAGAGGTCAAGATAAAAACCCTGCTTGAGTGGGTTTAAAGAGAGTAAGAGAAGAGTGAGCAGAGACAGTAAACAGAAATGATTCTTTGATATTTGCTATAAAGAAAAGGAGAAAAATAGGAATGTAGCTAAGGAGCATGTGGAAACAAGGGATGGTGGGATGGTCAGTATTAGGTATCAACTTAGCTAGGCTATCAGTTCAGTTCAGTCGCTCAGTCATGTCCGACTCTTTGTGACCCCATGAACTGTAGCATGCCAGGCCTCCCTGTCCATCACCAACTCCTGGAGTCCACCCAAACCCATGTCCACTGTGATGCCATCCAACCATCTCATACTCTGTCATCCCCTTCTCCTCCTGCCCCCAATATTTCCCAGCTTCAGGGTCTTTTCCAAAGAGTCAGCTCTTCGCATCAGGTGGCCAAAGTACTGGAGTTTCAGCTTCAGCATCAGTCCTTCCAATAACACCCAGGAATGATCTCCTTTAGGATGGACTGGTTGGATCTCCTTGCAGTCCAAGGGACTCTCAAGAGTAGACTCTCAAGAGTCTTCTCCAACACCACAGTTCAAAAGCATCAATTCTTCAGTGCTCAGCTTTCTTTATAGTCTAACTCGCGCATCCATACATGACTATTGGAAAAACCATAGCCTTGACTAGATGGACCTTTGTTGGCAAAGTAGTATCTCTGCTTTGGAATATGCTATCTAGGTTGGTCATAACTTTCCTTCCAAGGAGTAAGCGTCTTTTAATTTCATGGCTGCAGTCACCATCTGCAGTGATTTTGGAGCCCAGAAAAATAAAGTCAAACACTGCTTTCTGGCTAGGCTATGGTATCCAGTTATTTAAACAAACAGTAATCCAGGTGTTACTGTGAAGTTATTTTGTAGATAAAATTAACATCTGTAAGTAAAGGAGACTATCCCCAATAATGTGGTGGCCTCATCCAATCAGCTGAATACCTTACGAGCAAAAACAGAGGGGTTCTGGAGAAGCAATTTCTCCTTCAAGACTGTACAACTCCTGCCTAAGTTTCTTGCCTGCAGGTCTGCCCTACAGATTTTAAAATAGCCCGCTCCAAAACTGTGTGTGTCATTCACTAAAAGAAATCTTTCTCTCTTTGAATATAGATATATACACACACACACATACACACACACACACACACAACATAGCTTAATGGTTGTATTATGCAAATAAATAAGCAAGTAACAAAGTATATTTTCCAGTGGTTCTGTTTCTGAAGAGCCCTAACTGATACAAAGTGTTTCTAAAAGATAAGGGCTGTTACAGCATACAATATAATGATAAAGGGTGTGGGGGAATTGAAGCCTGAGAGAGAGAGAACTTCTTGAGGTAGTGAACAGGGACTAGATCCACTGCACAAGTACAGGGATTGATCTTAGGTAGATAGCACCCTCATAAGAGAAAAGGCAGAGTATATGTATACAGGTACAGCTAAAACAAGCAAACTTAATCCTTGAAGGATTCTATTCTGTTCCTATAATCAGCCAAGCGTGAAGAAAAGAGGATAGCAGACATTATAGGCTTGAGGAGAAGGTATGAAATAATATTATAAGAAAGCAATATCCATGGCATAAAATACTGTAATAGGATTGCTAGGTAGAAATGAGAGAAAAATGTGAAAAGCCCAGTCATTATTTCTTTTTCTACACTCACTTTCAACTCCATTGGTGCAATTATGGAGCAGGTGATAGTATGAGGTTTTCCTAAGGGATATAATAGAGGGCAAATAGGCAAGGATGTTAAGAGTCCTTCATCAGAAGGACATGATTATAATTAATCTGGGTAACAGAATCTAGCTAGGAAAGTGGAGGAAGTAAAGACATTAAGAGCACTAAACAAAGAGGATCAGGAATTTAATGGCCTAGCAGAGGAAAAACAATACTGGAGCTGGGAACATATAAAACAAAAGCAGGGACAAAAGGTATCAACAAATAGGATGGCTGAAATTAAGATTATGGACACTGGCCATTTAATCATTATTCAACAATTTGCAATTACGTTTTCTTAAATATAAAAATGAAAACTAAAAATCTGCCCTTATATTTAGTGATACCTACTACACTTTTGAAAAATATTACTGCAAACTCTAAACTGTTTGATACTGGGACAAAACTAAATTTTAAAGAGAGATAAGATTATCTTCCTGTTTTAAAAAGTGAAGTATCATTGATTTACCATGTTAGTTTCTGCTGCTGCTGCTGCTGCTGCTGCTGCTGCTGCTAAGTCGCTTCAGTTGTGTCTGACTCTGTGCAACCCCACAGACAGCAGGCCACTAGGCTCTGCTGTCCCTGGGATTCTCCAGGCAAGGACACTGGAGTGGGTTGCCATTTCCTTCTCCAATGCATGAAAGTGAAAAGTGAAAGGGAAGTCACTGAGTCGTGTCCAACTCTCAGTGACCCCATGGACTGCAGCCCACCAGGATCCTCCGTTCATGGGATTTTCCAGGCAAGAGTACTGGAGTGGGGTGCCATTGCCTTCTCCGATGTTAGTTTCTAGTGTACAGGAAAGTGATTCAGCTATGCACATATATACATATTCTTTTCCACAATATTTTATTTTTACATATAAAATCCATTATTTTACATATTTTTTACATATAAAATATATTATGTATGTTTACATAATATATTTTATATAATGTTTACAGGATAGTAAATATAATTCTCTGTGCTATACAGTATAACCTTGTTATCTGTTTTATATATAGTAGCTTGTATCTGCAAATCTCAAACTCCTAATTTATCCCCCACTCCCATTCCCAATCATAAATTTCTTCTGTATGTGAGTCTGTTTCTGCTTTCTAAATAAGTTCATGTGCATCACATACCATATGTCTTTCTGATCACTAGGTCTACCCATGTTGCTGTAAATGGCATCACTTCATTATTTTTTTAAGGCTGAAGAGTATTCCATTGTAATCATGTTTCTTCATTAGTTTTAAAAAACTTATTTTTTAAAAAAAGGTTTACAAGCTTCCACTTTACAAAGAATATTTAATAAATCTTTTGTCTCTTAAAAATCCAACCAAAATAATGAGAAAACAATTTTCATCCCCAATAAATCCAGAAAAACACTTGGAATGCCAAACCATAATATGTTAATATATGTATATGAAAAGCAGATGGATGAAGTATTCAAATCAAACTAAATGGTCAAAAAAGCTTGACAACTCTATTTAAAGAAAAAAGACAAAAACAAAGCAGTTTTACTCTGTAGAAACCAGAAGCATTAAGGAATTGGAGAAGTATTGGCTTTTACAGAAGATCGAGTGAAATCAGGTCTAAAAACAGGAGCATTTCAAAGTCTGTATAATAAGCAATTAAATCTCTACTTGAACCAAGGCAGTCATGTAATTTCTCCAACACAAACTCATCTTGGAAGTTAAAAAAGTTTATTCCCTAAAGAACATAAACAAGAGATTTGGATTCATCAGATACAGAGGAGGGATACATGTGAATTGCAGAGTGCCCTGGGTGCTCCTTCACCCTGTATAACTCCCAAATGGTAGACAGCAACCAGACCTGAGACTGAAAGATCCTTCTACAAAGGAGCTGAACTTCCCCAGGGAAAAGAATTATCAACACCAACCCTTTATGGTTCATAATGAAAACGGTAAGTGACCACAGGACCACTCGACAATGATGATCACCAAAAAGGTTAAAGTCATTGCCACTGCCTGTCAAACACAACACACACACCGGCAATCAGTTCTTTGTGTCTCATTGTTAACAATGACTAGAGAGCCAACAGATACTTAAGGAAAGCTTCCCATGAAAGAAACTCATAAAAGAGAATTGAAAAAGAGGTCAGAATGGGGCACCAAAAAAAACAAAAACAAAACTTCTGAGTAATAACACTGTCAAAGAGATAAGAGAAAATGTTACATCCATGATAATGTTAAAAAACGACATGGAGAATGGAAAAGAACTCTTAGAAGATTTAAAAAGATAATGAAAATTACCTCAATAAAGTTGAAGAAATACAAGCAAAGTGAACAAAGAGTAAAGAATGAAAACTAAAAAAGAAATAACAAGAAACTTAGGACTGATTCAACAGATTAACATCCAAGTAAAATATATTCAGCAGAGAGTAATGAATGGGAAATTTGGAAACAATATGAAAAATTCTCAAGAAAATCTTCACTGATGAATTCTGTACTGGGCAAACTAAACATAAGAATATAATGTATTTCTCAGACATGTAAAATCTAAAATATATACTTTCCCAATGCTCTTTTTCTCAAGAAGCTATCAAAAGACATGCTACCCAAAAAGAAGAGGCTAAATTAAAAAAAAAAAAAGCCAAGGCAAAAGGTAGGAGATCCAACAGAAGACAAAGGATCCAAATAATGGCAAAAAAGCTACAGTAGTTAAAGGACATCTAGATTTTAGAAGATGAGGCTGCTATATTAAACGTAATTATAAAAATTTAAAGCACAGAAAACGCATTCCACAAAATTGATAATATCCTATTATTTGTTTAAAAACAAAAAATTCTTATATGTATATGAGAAAAAAACTAAAAGGAAACACCAACATGTCATGGCAAAATTAAGAAGTGGTAATGATTATGGCTGATTTTTTGTACTTTTCTCCTTTTCTGAATTTGTTAAGTTGTATGTGTAATTTTATATCTACAGAAAATGTTTACATGTGTAATATGAAAGCACTGATGGAAAATCTAGAAGATTTTCTCAGTTTCTCTGCCTGCTTTAGAGTCAAACCAAGCAAGCTTTGTCATTATATCATAATTGTAACATCAGACACTGAATGACTTGTATGCAGGAAACATTTAACACAAATTATTTCATTTAAGCCTCACAACACTCCTAATAAAATGGGACTATTTATATTAATACTATACAGATGAGGAAGGTAAGGCACCAAAGTTATATAACTTGCCCAAAGTGACTAAGTTGACATAGAAAGGACATGCTTATAAAATGATTTTAAAAATCGTAACTTCCTAGCTCCCCAAAGAAAACTAATTTTCATACCTGGTGATAGAAAATAAGAGATAATTCTAAGAAAATGATACTTCTTCATCACTCTAATTATCTATATTTTGATTTGAAAGAGCAAATTACATTTAAAAAGTTTACTTGGGCACTAATCCTAGAA
Source organism: Budorcas taxicolor (assembly GCF_023091745.1). Taxonomy (NCBI): domain Eukaryota; kingdom Metazoa; phylum Chordata; class Mammalia; order Artiodactyla; family Bovidae; genus Budorcas; species Budorcas taxicolor. The sequence continues at coordinate 196,741,874 of NC_068910.1, read as the reverse complement.
TACCAGAAGTCTACCATATAGAAATTCATATACAATTTGGTTAAGAGTTATACAATAGCTACTGAATTTAATAAACAGAATTTGGCACTGAAGAGCCAAGAGACAAATAAAATGAAAGTGCATACTGTTAGTTTTCCTAATAATAGTTTTTGAAAGATCTGTGTATTTACATGTTTGTTTCTGATTTCCCCATCTATAATGTCTTCTATTACTAAAATAGTAGGTGTTCAATAAATTCTGAGGGAAAAAGACATGAATGAAGGGAAATGCTGCAAATACTACTGGCATTTTTTGTAGTTACAGAATAATAGCACTAGTTTACTAAATGTCAGGCATCATTCATGCTTTCCTAATTTCTTTTAATGAGATAGTTATCAACTTCCCATTTTGCACATGAAGAAAGTGAGGCCAAATAAATTATGGACTTGTCAAAATTACCCAATTAGTAAAACGCAGAAAAGGATATATATTCAGACAATCTCGTTCAGAACCCATTCTATGAACCCTATATTATATGGTTTCAGCAACTGAAAGCCAAAGAAAAGATATCAATTTACTGAGATAAAATTATTTTTGTGTATGACAGGAGAACAAAGAAATTTCATATAGCTTGTCTTGCCTCAGTAAAAGTCCAGAGATGCTGACTTGGTAAAAAGTGCTAATCAATAACAAATCATACATCAATATAAAAATCAATCATATACCAACATAATGATGTTAAACAATGAGATATAAAAGAAATGTTTACTTCTCCAAGAGTCTGAGAGGCATCCATTATTGTTAAATAGTGATAACCTTCCAGCATAATGAGGGCACCTATCATATGATGATTTTAACCATATTTTCTAATTTTTCCATAATTCATTTTAGAAAAAATAGAACAGAATCAATCATCATGTTGCTATTAATAAAATTCTGTACGGTTAATCCTTCTTTGTTCAAATTAGCATTTTTACCTTAGAAGCGAGACATAGTCATTATTAATCTATTTCTAATGTAGAAAATTACGTAGGTGAGAGAAAAGCAAAAAATAAAAAAGGTAAGCCAACATTACTCATCTTGCCATCTAACAAAATTTTAAAGTCAATTTCTAAAGTACTGTCAGAGATTATAACAGCAATGACTGAGTATAATATAAATCTGAAAAATAGATCCTTTGAGAGTAGAATTATCTTTATAATACCAAAGAACAAAGTGGTAAAACAAAGGGAATCCTACTTATTTTTGACCTGGAGGAGAAAAACATTTTTTCATGAAAATTTCATGAAATTGGAGAAAGAAAATATGGCCAATTTCAGATTGGAAATCCACTAAAATATTACTTATATATATTAATTCCACAAACTATGTTCTAATATGTCTTAACTATTTAGCTATCTATTTATCTATGTACCTTGACAACAAAGGCACGTAACTATGAAGATTGTTAATGAAAAGTTGACTACAAAGTAAGCTTCTTTATTGAAGATAAATCAGAAAAACAAGAGAGTATGTTTTACAAGTACAATTAAAAGAATAGAAAAAAATAAGGAAAATATAATATAAAATCTGTTATTTTTTACAGTTATGTTAACAGTCTGTTTCAATTTAATGGTTAACAGTTATGTTAACAGTCTGTTTCAATCTAACGGTAAAAAGAATTCCAAAAATAAAAGGCAAAGTTCAGTTTATCGCTAATGGAAAATGAAACTACTTCTACCTGGAGAACAGACAAACCTGAAAAACTACAAAATGATGAAAAATTTTAATAAAAATGTGGCAAAATATACAATTAAATGCAATGCATAAACACTAACAAATTGGGACACACTATTAATTAACAACAAGAAAACGGGATATTGGTAAACAGATTAAAAGTACTACTGATAAGATCACTCTGATGACTTATGAAGCTCTAAAACTTATCTTGTCTGTACCCTAGAAAACAACTAACCTGATTGTCTCTCTTCTCAGCTAAGATATAAGCAATGTCAAGGAGCATTTTATTCCAAAGCCGATAATCATATCTGGCCATAACTGCCTTGTAACTGTCCATGCACATAGTCTTTGAAGCAGAGGATTAAATGTTCCTGCCCATTTTATCTAGTCCCCAAGACTCGTCCTGCAAAGTGAATAAAAACGATTATCTTTAAATCTATCCCTCATACACATACCATAAAAGAAAAAAAAGGGGGGGTGGGGGAGGAGAACCAGAGAAGAGATTAAAGATGAAAAGAAAATAATCCTTGAAAAGATGGAAATTATCATCCAGCCTGGAATTACATTCTCAGCAAGATTTCCACACTTTGTTGAAGGGTAGGACTGGTATCTCACTTTTTATGAAACTGAACTTTGGAAGACATGTTCATTAATGTACACAGAGAAATTACCATAGTATTCTGAAGTAAATTTGAGAATAACTTGAAAAATAGGTTAGCTTTTGAAAAATAAGGATAAACATAACATTAATCTCCTATTTTTCTTGGTACAATGCATCTGAAAAACAGCTAAATAAAAGGGAATTGCTGTACACAGACAGAAGAATGATAGATTGAAAAGTAAATAGAAAATATAAAGAAAAGAAAAAAGTACATATAAAGGGCAGAAAATAATAAAAGTCATGAAATTAGAAAAAATATATAGTATCAGGGAACTTTTAAGTAATAAGTAGTATATTTATAGTACCTTGTCAAAAAAGCTACAACTTGGTACAAAGTCTCCCAAAACATAGAATAAAATGTACTTGATGTTTGTTCCATACAGAAAATTTTTTCAACAATAAACTGTGATTTTACCTTTATAAAAAAGATAAAATTAAGTAAAAGATCTGCCTCTTTACCAAATAAATAGGAAAGGGACACTCTTAAATCTCATTTTTGTCATGGTAATGTGTGTAAGTTGAATATAGTCAGATATTGCTACTAAAAGGGATGTAATTTGGGAATATTTAAATATATGTTTATGCAAACACACAGTTTCTTTATAAACATGCACATATATATAAGAGAAAAAGAATAGTCATTTAGTCATTGTAGGTAAACACAGTTTAAATCGTTGAAAAATTCAGAACAGCTAAATTAACAAAATTATCTTGTTAGAGGAAAACAAGGGGAAAATGAATATACTTGACTCAGAAGTTACATAGATAATTCTAAAACAGAAGCAAAAGGGAAATGAGAATCTATCAGTTCCTCAGGACTTAGTCTACCTACTTCAACTGATTTTAGAAACACTATATTTAAGTTATTATACCACTAGGAATAGAAAGAATCCTACAAGGTCACAATTACCTATTACAATTAGATGGAACTCTTTAAAATATATATATATATAAACAAATATTTACATATTTATGTATAGTAACAATGAAACCATGTAATTAAGTAGGAAAAAACCTGTGAATTTGGAATTTCAACTATTATTTGGTTTTATCAAAGAATATGGCCTGCTGGACCCCTACAACTTATTTGGTTATAAAATAAAAATGCAAGAAAATAACTATACATTCAGAAAGAGATTTGGTAACATTCATCAGAAAATTTCAATTTTCATCCTCAAGACTAATAAATGTCAGTTATTAAAATAAGCACACATTTTACTTCAACAGAGAATACAAACCATTCATGCAAATTTTGGAGAAAAATTGTGTTTTTCAAGAGCAAAGTAATTAATTTAAATTAATATTTAATCTAAATAAAGCTTAACTGGAATGTAATATATTTAACAAAACTAAATGAAAAGGAAATAAAGTGTTAGTTACTTACCAGCAAGAGTGCTTGTATGCCTAAAAGCTCTGACCTGGGAGTCTGACAAACCAGTCAAAAGCGAGATTACTGTGTCCATCATATACTCATCATAAATTATGCTATATTGACACTGTCGAATCAGGACTCCAATAAATTCACAAAAGTTTGAACGAAATTTTTTCCACTGAGGTCCAGGCATGGTAAGGGGATAATCACCACTGTCCTAAAAGGGATAAAAAGAAAAAATAACATATTAAATATAATATATGATATCCAGTTTGATTTCTTTTTTCCTCCTACTGGAAAAGGAACATTTTTTCTCAAAGTATATGTGGACAGATATCAAGAGGTACATGATGGCTTTCTCTTTTTTGCTTGTTTTGATCTGCCCCAACTGAATAATTGTTAATAAGTTCAAAATTGTTATTCGGAAAAGGCACTGGAAACCCACTCCAGTACTCTTGCCTGGAAAATGCTATGGACAGAGGAACCTGGTAGGCTGCAGTCCGTGGGGTCACAACCGGTATTTAATTCATTATTCTAAGCCATTCATTCAAAATAATAGTTTAAGTTTTGTTGTACTTGGGAACTAGTTGAGGTAATTTAAAGTAAAGAAGAAAACAAAAAAAGAAACAAGTTTAACTAGAAAGGATTATTTGCTACTGAATTCAGATCAAACTAATCATGATATGTGTAACAGCACCTTTCAATTATATTAAATAAGACACTTTAAAGAGTTAAGCATTTCAAAAGTATAACCAACTTCCCACATATGAAATTTCAACCCTATTTCTTCTAACTCTGCTATGAACTTTCATTTAACTCTATAGTTTATGCACTGAATTTATTAACTTTTCCAAGAAAAAGCCGGTTACCATGGGCTCTTGGTATCACCAGATTGTGTCATCTTATTTAAAATACAAAACTGACAGCTGAATCCAGCAGAGGTTTCTCACTCTAGCCTAAAACATTTTGGTGGAGAAATGGAAATTCACAAGGCAGAGAGTGAGAAATTCTGTGAACTTCGTTATCAGACTATTCTCAATTTGTGGCTATTTGTTTTTTACAGGCCAAAATGCAGCTAGGAAAATTGGATACAAATGAGGTCTTGAGCTCTGTTGGTGTTCCATGAAAGAGTACTTTGATAATTACAACAACAAAGAATCTCAAAGAATCTCAACAGCCTTGAACAGAAAGAAGGGGAAAGCTTGGCACTTAAGTTAAATACCCCACAAAGAGAGTTAATTTTGGTATTACATGAGTACTACATGGGATACTAAGCTCGATCAGTTCAGTTCAGGTCAGTCGCTCAGTAGTGTCGACTCTGCGATCCTATGGACTGCAGCACAACAGGCCTCCCTGTCCATCACCAACTTCTGGAGTTTACTCAAACTCATGTCCGTTGAGTCGGTGATGCCATTCAACCATCTCATCCTCTATCATTCCCTTCTTCTCCCACCTTCAGTCTTGTCCAGTATCAGGGTCTTTTCAAATGAGTCAGCTCTTCACATCAGGTGGCCAAAGTACTGGAGTTTCAGCTTCAACATCAGTCCTTGCAATGAACACTCAGGACTCATCTTCTTTAGGATGGACTGGTTGGGTCTCCTTGGAGTCCATGGGACTCTCAAGAGTCCTCTCTAACATCAGAGTTCAAAAGCATCAATTCTTCCATGCTAAGTTTTTTTTTACATTCCAACTTACACTTCCATACATGACTACTGGCAAAACCATAGCCTTCACTAGACAGACCTTTGTTGACAAAGAAATGTCTTTCCTTTTTAATATGCTGTCTAGGCTGGTCGTAACTTTCCTACCAAGGAGTAAGCATCTTTTAATTTCACGGCTGCAGTCACCATCTGCAGTGATTTTGGAGCCCCTGCCGCCACCCAAATAAAGTCTGCCACTGTTTCTCTATCTATTTCTCATGAAGGAATAGGACCAGATGTCATGATCTAAGTTTTCTGAATGTTGAGCTTTAAGCAAACTTTTTCACTCTCCTCTTTCACTTTCATCAGGAGGCTTGTCAGCGCAGAATGACAAGGAATTCACACTCACTCCAAATCTCTTTTTATCAGCTGACCACAGGTTTCAACCAGGTAATAAAAGCCTGAGACAACAGAAAAGACAGAACCTATTTTGATGCAGGCCAGAGAGGATGATCCTCAATTGCTATGGGCAAGGTAAGACGTACAGCTCACTTCTCTAGACCTTTCTCCCAAAAAAGCCAGAAACCTTAATCTTGTGGGGGAGGGCCAGAGATTCACCATCATGGCACAGCAAAAACCCACTACACCTAGGAGAAGAGTAGAAAAAAAGAATCCTATAGTACATATAAAGATGAGAAAAATAAGTTCTAAAGAACCTGTCCCAGATCACACAGCTACAAGTCTCCTCTGGTTCTGGGTTTGTAAATCCACATATTCTCTATTCTACAATGGAGCGTCACCTGGTTTACTCCAGTAGCCTTGGAGGACAGAAAGGCTGTCTAGTGAATACTCTTCCAAAGGAGAAAAACTCTGTTTTTGCTGCCAAATGGAGAGACAAAAAATGAAAATGCCTATTTTGGAAGTTCTGGGAACACTGATGGGTGTGGGTAGGTAAGGGTGTGAAGCTTCAGAGACAATAGTCAACAATGAGAACTAGAAGATTGTAAGCTTCTAACTGGGATTATAGTAAGAATCTTAAAAGGTAAAAGGTGCACTGCAAGGCAGAACTCATGCAGCTAGCAGAGGTGGAAGGCTAACTGCCTAATTCCTAAGACTTTGGTATTTGAGAACGCAATGTGGTCACAAATTAAAATATTTAGAGATAAAACAGTTTCTAAGAATAATTTGATTTTTTACCCAGCTGATGGACAATGTTATAAAAAAGTTCACCTATTTGGTAAAACCTGGCTTTTGGTTACCTAATTTCAACAGACTTTGCCTGAGGCTATGTACCACTATAGCTTAAAACAATGATCTGCAAACAACTGTTTGGAGAAACTATCCATCCACCCACTCATTTATCTGTTCATACCATTTATTAAGCAACAAATAGCTCTAGCACTATACAGGTCCTCAGGCATACAACCAGAACAAGGATACTCTTCTAAGAATTTCTACTCTCTATTTTTTTTTATACTTTTATTGAGATATAATTGATATATGACTCTGTGTAAGTTTAAGTTATACAACATGTTGATTTAATACACATATATTGCAAAGCTTATCACCACTCAATTAGGTAACACCTCCATCCCATTACTTTTTGTATGTGTGACATAAGATTTAAGATCTTCTCTCTTACCAAGTTTTAAGTATGCAACACGTACTATTGCTGTACATTAAATCATTAGAACTTATTCATTTTGTAAGTGGAAATTTAAACTCTTTTATCAACTTCTCCCCATTTTTCCAATCCCCTAAATAAACTAACTGATAAGATGAACACATTAAACTGTAAAAGAATTAAATACAATAATAGGAACGTGACAAGGGTATTTAGTACTAGGAAAAAATGTCAATTCTCTGCAGAAGCAACTGGACAGGGAAAACAGAGTCAACACCTTTCCTAGGTAATCACAATAGCAAAGGCCTATAAACAAAAGTACAACAATGGGAGGAGAGAACTGCTTTAACTTTGGAATCTAAATTGGATTCTATAACCAAGAAGAAAGATGGGGTTAGATCAAAGAAAGGTAAGGAAGCCAAACTTTACTTTGGAGAAAACAGGTGGTCACTGAATTAAAAAGCAGAGACATTACTTTGCCAACAAAGGTCCATCTGGTAAAAGCTATAGTTTTTCCAGTAGTCATGTATGGATGTGAAAGTTAGACTATGACTCTTTAACTGTGAGAGTTAGAAAGCTGAGCGCGGAAGAACTGATGCTTTTGAACTATGGTGTTGGAGAAGACTCTTGAGAGTCCTTTGGACTCCAAGGAGATCCAACCAGTCCATCCTAAAGGAAATCAGTCCTGAATATTCATTGAAAGGACTGATGCTGAGGCTGAAACTCCAATACTTTGGCTACCTGATGCGAAGAGCTGATTCATTTGAAAAGACCCTGATGCTGGGAAAGACTGAAGGCAGGAGGAGAAGGGGACATCAGAGGATGAGATGATTGGATGGCATCACCAACTCAATGGACATGAGTAAACTCCGGGAGTTGGTGATGGACAGGGAGGATTGGCGTGCTGCAGTCCATGGGGTCGCAGAGTCGGACACAACTGAGCAACTGAACTGAACTGAAGGATGTTCATCAACAGCTATGAGCTTTAAAAATTTATTTTTGGTTCCAATGTGAAAAATAGAGGAAAAGGTGAAGGAAATAGAGCAAAGGTGACTCTCCACTGCAGTCAATCCAAAACCAAAAGTGTGAGGGGAGAGACCATTTAATATACTAACAATAATGACAGACAAAATGGGAGAGATGTGATGAATATTTGAAAATTGAAGAAATAAAATCTACTGAAGTGAATAATGGACAAAAATGACTTTCTGTTTCTGGGTGGAACCTGTTTCCTCACAACAGGAAACAAATAATTCTTTACTCCCTGACTCCTGCAGAAGGTATAACACTTTTAAGAATGCCTAATTAGTATATCCCATAAGAAGAGACTGCTGCTACTGCTAAGTCGTTTCAGTTGTGTCTGACTTTGTGCAACCCCAGAGAAGGCAGCACACCAGGCTCCTTCATCCATGGGATTTGCCAGGCAAGAATACTGGAGTGGGTTGCCACTGCCTTCTCCGTAAGAAGAGAATGACACCCTTTAGTTCGTAAATGATTGATAGAGAATATTCTATTTTTAGACATCATACCACACTGCTATCTACAGTCAAAATAAATACAAAATTTCTGAAACACGCTGTCAATGGATGCTAAAACCATTAAGAGGCAAGTTGACATAAGCAAAATGTTAATAAAGTGCCAAATAATTTGAGACTTGAAAAGGGAAAAGCAGTTTCACAAAAAGATTCAAGAGTTATTACCTTAAACAAGTGCTCAATCAGAATAATAAGTGGGCAACCTGACATTATGAGCTACCTACTGTGACCAAATATGAAGTATACAGCATCACCGATGAAATTATCTTTCCGAGGAATGTAAATATAATTTAACAAAGTCACTAGACCTAACTTTCAGTTACAAAATAGAGGCCATATTTTAGGAGGCTATACTATAGGAATAAATTAAATGATACCATGGAGGGAAAACAATTAAATAAAAATATGAGGTATTGTTTTAGATGACAACTAGGTTGTCATCTAAAAGTTAATGTGATGCAAATAACAAAAAATATGGAAAAACTATTTCATATTTAAAAAGTCCTCAGAACACAACAATCAAGTGCAGTATGTAAATCAGTGTGCTTTACTTCATTGTTGTCTAATATCCTAGTTATGCTTCTATCAAGGGGCCATTAGCCCTTATTGATTTCTCTTCCCCCAGATATATGCCTGCATGCTCCATCACCTTCTTCAAGTCTTTATTGAAGGTTACATACTTAACATGGTTTTTCTGACCATTGTATTTAAAATAATCCTTCCTTTTCAAATTTCTTCAGTCTTCTCTGATTTATTATTCTGCATAGCATTTATTATCATTTGCCATACTCTTTTGGCTAATATATAGCCATTCATTAGCTTTTCCCCTGAATAAAATGAAAATTCCTATGAAGACTGGGATTTTGCTTTATTCAGTGCTATATCTTCCATTTTTGGCATGGTTAACAGACAGTCAAATATTTCTTGGTAGAACAAATGAATTACCTCAAAACTGATACTGTCAAAATGGGCCCAGAATAATGGTTCAGTTCAGTTCAGTAACTCAGTCGTGTCCGACTCTTTGCGACTCCATGAATCGCAGCACACCAGGCCTCCCTGTCCATCACCAACTCCTGGAGTTCACCCAAACTCATGTCCATTGAGTCAGTGATGCCATCCAGCCATCTCATTGTCTGTCGTCCCCTTCTCCTCCTGCCCCCAATTCCTCCCAGCATCAGGGTCTTTTCCAATGAGTCAGCTCTTCGCATAAGGTGGCCAATTATTGGAGTTTCAGCTTCAGCATCAGTCCTTCCAAAGAACACCCAGGACTGACCTCCTTTAGAATGGACTGGTTGGATCTCCGTGCAGTCCAAGGGACTCTCAAGAGTCTTCTCCAACACCACAGTTCAAAAGCATCAATTCTTCGGTGCTCAGCTTTCTTCACAGTCCAACTTTCACATTTATAAACGTATCTAAATGATCCTATCAATATTTTTCTTAATTATAAACTTTGATAACTTTTGTTTCTTTAGGCACAGACAGAAATGAGGAAAATATATAAAGTCAAAGCAGCAATGGGACTACCAATGTCACTCCTTTTAAATATGTCCTGCTCCACACTGACATCAGCTATTTAAGTGAAGTGCTACCAAATGTCTGGCCTCTACTCCTATCCATGCATCTTCACAAACATTTCATGAGGAGTGGTAAATGATTAATGGGTTTTTAAGAAAAAAAAATGCTTACAGACCTCAAGACATTGATTACCTCTGATGAGAAGCATTTCAGTAGTATTAATAGTTCAGTTCTTAAGCTGAAGTTGGGAGATTTACATATCTTACACATTAAGTACATTTTTTGGTATGTATTGCGTGACATATAATTTCTTTAGGTGGATGCATTAAAAAGTGTTTGAAACTATCCACATCAACATCTTTGTGTTCCTAAAATCAATAGAAGAAATCCCAAATTCTGGGGTATCATTATCTAAATTATTACAATGTCACAGTCTGTGTTTAATATCTGTGACTTTACATATCACAGTGATCAGTAGAGTTCTGCATTTTAATTTTCCCTCACAGTGTCAAAATGCATAACAACTGTGTATCATGGGAACAAAGAAAAGGATATACTTCTTATCTTTGGAAAGATCAGTAGAAAACGTATTTACAAAACAAAACAGTATTTTACATTTTATCATTAATATTATTAAATATATCCTTTGAACTTTTGTTTTTAAATTATACTGTACATTTAAAAACAACAAAAATAACTATAAAGGTTATTTACAGGAGAGATTTTGTGGCTGTCTGCCATGATGCACAAAAGAGAAATTGCTCTTTATTATCAGACCAGATGAGATGGCTGGATGGCATCACTGACTGGATAGATTTGAGTCTGAGTGAACTCCGGGAGTTGGTGATGGACAGGGAGGCCTGGCGTGTTGCGATTCATGGGGTCGCAAAGGGTCGGACACGACTGAGCGACTGAACTGAACTGAATCAGACCTCTGCTAATTAAGCTGAAACTAACTCTTCCAATTTTGGCAAACCCTCAGACTTCCAAAGTATCAGTAAATTCATATGCCCATAGAAATATATGTACACTAATTAAGAAACAATATAAAAATGTATTTGGAAAGAACAATTTTACAAGTCAATCCAACAAAAATGTTATTATAATCTTACTCATCTCTGTGTCTGGAGAGGCAATGGCAACCCACTCCAGTACTCTTGCCTGGAAAATCCCATGGATGGAGGAGCCTGGTAGGCTATAGTCCATGGGGTCACTAGGAGTCGGACACAACTGAGAGACTTCACTTTCACTTTTCACTTCCATTCACTGGAGAAGGAAATGGCAACCCACTCCAGTGTTCTTGCCTGGAGAATCCCAGGAACAGGGGAGCCTGGTGGGCATCCGTCTATGGGGTCACACAGCGTCAGACATGACTAAAGCGATTTAGCAGCAGCAGCGGCAGCATCATCTCTGTATCTCTAGCATTGATCTAGGACACTGTCTCATGTGCTTAGGAGGACAACAATGTTTTGGACATGACTTATTTATTAGTACTAAATACAATCTCCTTAGTCTAGTCTACAAGGCTATTTTCACTCTTTCCAGCTTTGTATCTCACTATCTCCTCCTCTACAAGTTAAACACCATCTTCTCTATAAGCTCCTTCCAGATTTTATGACTGAACTTTTATTTATCATTGGAAATCTAATTTTAATAGTTAAATAATCATTATCTGATGTATGAAGCATTCACACCTCAGATAATGATCTCATCCTGTGGATTCTCATGGGTCTTATATTTTTTAACTATTGAAGTTGTCAGTGTATTACTGCTATTAGTTTACAAAGTTATTTTATCATTTAGAATATAAATTCACTGTCTAGAGCCATAACCTTGTTGATCTCTATAGTTCCTATGCAAAAGTTGGACATGCATTAAGTGTTATTACTGAACAAATACAAAATTACATTAATACTATAGAAATAAGTTTGAAAGATCAAACAGTTCATTTAACACTTGTTAAAATAAAAAGTTACCCCTAAAATAAATGTGCATCATTTATGTCACATTTATGTCACACATCAATTACATCATGATTTTGTAGGTATATTTTAAAACTGAAGGATATAATGCTTGAAATTACCACAAAGGAATAACCTCAATATACAGCTGATTATGATTAATGCAGACAGGGAGTTAATCCAGTTTCCAGCAATACAAGTATTACTGTTGAGTCATACTTTGGTTTATGATTATCTCATTTTAGCATTTCTCATAATAAGTGTCTCAGAAACCTCGATCTACATTAAGGATTTAATATTAATCAATAGAATATAATTGATCCTTTAAGAAATACTAGCTAAATTCCACAACTTATTCAGTTAGTCCTAAGACACATGTAATAAAACCCACCAGAAAGTTATAATATGACTAAAGGTGTAACTATTACTTGTACCCATCTCCAGCTATTTCAGATTATACACTTAGAGTTACATATTAGGCAGGATACAGTAGTGGCTACCAATATGAACTTAGGAGCTAAATGATCTGGGTTCAGTTCCTGGCTTTGCCATTTACTAGTTTTGTGACTGCAGAGAAGTTTCTCTACCCTTTTGGCCTCAATATTATTATCTGTGAAAAGGAGATACAGAAAACCTGCCTCATGAAAATGTGAAGAATTACATTTTTATGAAAAGTACTTACAATGGTGCATGGTACAGAATAGGTACAGTATCTGTATTTGCTACTATTATTTTTCAACATGTTTCATCATGTCTTTAATAATTATACCTCAAGGTTCATAGGTATATTATTATTTCCAGTCTGGAACCTTTCCACATTACAAATTGGGTACAAATTCTTGAGTCTGTATTACTTTCCTACACGGTTATTCCTTTGTTTTGGCATTTCTCATATCCAACTTTGCTTCCTTTCTTTAATATTCTGTTTACCTTCCTCAACTTGGAGTAGTCTCCAAAGTAATATAGACAACACAAACTGAACAATGCACTGCAACAAAATATAACTTTATTTTTATCTAAAAATAAATAATTTACTATAAATATTTAAGATAATGAATAAGATTGGTATGTCCTCACTAGGTCCATATTCCAGATTGTTCTGTGTCACAGATAGTATTTGAGGTATCCTATTTGAGGTATTTAGGAGAACAAAAATAGTTCAGTGCTCTAAAGGATTGACACAAGAAATGGAACTCTTCTTAGGTTGTTCATAAGTTACTTATCATTGCAATGGATTTATGATTTATACTATGTTTAACTCTTCACAAAATGGAAATGCAAAGATTTCTGGAGAAAACAGACACAAAAACAAAAATCTATAATCACAAGTGAACAACAAGAAACATGGAGGCACTGACATTTCCTGCACAAGCTCTCCTTTAGACCACTATGAAACTTAAAGCCATGATGACAAGCTAATGATATACATCATTAGAAACTCACCAGCAATTATCCTTTAGTTAAAAATAAGTTAAAAACAAAGAAAAACTGACCTAGTAGTACAAGTATTTAATTCTATAAATAAATATATGCTTTAACAAACACTAACAATAAATACAGTGTACTGACATAAGGATAAAAGGAAACAACTTCCTATTTTTATTTATTAGGTGTTTAGGAAATTAACTTAGTTCAAAATTAAGGAAGTCTGCAACAATTAACAGGAAGCTACCTTTTAAGCAACTTCCTTACAAGAACAGAACTATACAGCCTTCTGAGAAGTGTGGGGAAGACATGGGCAGAATAATTTCACATATAAAATTAGCCTTTTCATAAGTTTTTATTACTAGAAATTTAGAAATGTTTCACTGATAGAAGATACAATCAAAAATATTTAGAGACTTTAAATTCAGGTTTCGTCTATCATGTTTTGGCATCTCTTCACATTTTCTCGGTTTGTACTATTTAAACATTTTTACATTTCATAATATCTTTAATCATTTAATAACTGCTCAAAAGGATAAGCAAAAAGTACTATACTTAAGTTTAAATCAACAAATTCACATAAGCACATATGATTAGAAATAAGAAGAAAAAAAATCTAGAAGGTAAGTCATAATCACTATAAAGAGCACAATAAACAACATTTAGAATTATGAGCAGAGCAATACAAAATAACACACATACGAATGAAAGGTACTAAGTGGACACAGTTGACCCGTGCACAACACGGGTTTGAACTATGCAAATCCACACAAAGTTTTTCAAATTTAAATAAATTGGGAAATTTTTTTATAGATTTGCAAAAACTTGAAAATTAACTGGCAAACCACACAGCTTGTCAACCGAAAAACTAAGAAAAATAGAAACATCATAAATGCTTAAAATAATGATATCAATTATTTTATCACTACCATAAAATATACATAAATCTACTATAAAAAGTTAAAATATATCAAAACTTACCCACACAAACACTTACAGACTGTCACATGGCGCCATTTGCAGTTGGGAGAAATGTAAACAAATGTAAAGATGCAATATTAAAACATAACTGCATAAAATTAACTATAGAACATACTGTATTACTGTCATAATTTTGTAACTACTTCCTGTTGCTATTTTAGTGAGTACTGGCTTAATATGCTGTGTGACACTAATCATCTCCATGTGAGCACTTTGTTTCTTTAGTAAACTGCATAATTACAGTAAAATGGAATCTCTTGCTCTTCTTTCATATTTAACATCATATTTAGTACAATGCCATGAGAAACCTTCAATAATACCATGAGACCCACAGGAAGTGCTACTAGTGATGCTGGAAGTGCTCCTCTGAAGCAGAGAAAAGTTGCTTGATACGTACGAAAGACTGAGGTCTGCAGCTCTGGCTGCCCACCATTTCAAAATAAATGAAATCCAGCATAAAGACCATTTAAGAAGAAAAGGAAATTCATGAAATGATCACTGTAGCTATTCCAGCAGGCATAAAAACCTTGCACTTTTCATGATATCTTTTTATTTCATTTTGAATGCAGCTCTTATATTGGTACAGGACTGCTTCAAGAAAGGCATATCTATGACTTCTAATATAAGTGGAGAAAATGTAGTCATTATATGAAAACATAAAGCAAAAGAAAGGTGAAACATATAAAGCTGGAGAATTTAAAGCCTGAAAAGGATTGATAATTTTAGAAAAAGTGTTTAACAAACATAAAGATAACCGGCAAAGAAAATTGTGCTGACCAAGAGGCAGGAGACAAATTTCAAGTCTTCATTAAGACAATCACTAAGGAGAAAGGACAACTGCCTAAAATAAATTTTTTAACTTTTATTGAAATACAGTTGATTTACAATGTTGTACTTGTTTCAAGTGGACATCAAAGTTATTTAGGTGTGTACATATGTATGTGTATGTATGTATATAAATATTTCTGTACTTTTTTTTACATTCTCTTCCATTATATGTTACTACAGGATACTGAGTCTAGTTTCCTGTGCTATAACTCATAGGTACTTGCTGCTTATTTATATATAGTAATGTGTGTATTTTGGAACCAAACCCCTTGTGCCTTTTAGTAAACCAAAAATTTGTTTTCTATGTCTGTAAGTGCATTTGTTTTCTATATAAGTTCATTTGTATCACTCTTCTTAAATTTCACTTATAAATGATGTATGATTTGTCTTTCTGTCTGACTTACGTCACTTAGTATGATAATCTCCTAGATGCAACCAAATTGCTGTGAGATTTCATTCTTCTTTTTAATGGCTAAGTAATGTTTCACTGCAAACACACACACGCACACACACACAGCACTCTTCTTTATCCATTCATCTGTCAATGGACACTTACAGAGCTTCCATGTCTTGACTGTTATAAATAGCGCTGCCGTGCACATTGTGGTGTATGTATCTTTTTCAACGATGCTTTTTCTTCAGGATATGTTTTTTATTCATAAGCCCAGGAGTGGGACTGCAGGATCATATGGTAGCTCTATTTTTACTATTTTAAGGAACCTCCATAATGTTCTCCAAAGTGGCTGTCCCCATATACATTACTACCAACAATGTAGGAGGGTTCTCTTTTCTCCATACTTCTCCAGTATTTATTATTTATAGACTTCATGATGTAGGTCATTCTGAATGGTACGAGGTGGTATCTTATTATAGTTTTGATCTGCATTTCTCTAATAACTAGTAATGTTGAACATCTTTTTGTGTGCCTGTTGGTAATCTCTATGCTTCTCTATCTCTTCTGCCCATTTTTTATTTGCTTGCTTTTTTGATGTTGAGTTGCATAAGCTCTTTGTATTATTTCAGAGATTACTCCCATTTCAGTTGCATCATTTGCAAATACATTCTCCTATTCTATAGGTCATCTTTTTGTTTTTGTAATTATGTCCCATTTTTAAATTTGTTTTTGTTTCCACAACTCTAGGAGAGGAATCCAAAAAGATATTCCAATGATTTATGTTAAAGAATGTTCTATGTTTCCATATAGCAGTTTTATACTATCAAGTCTTTATTTTTGGTCTAATCCATTGTGTTTTTGTGCATGATGTGAAAGAAAGTTCTTATCTTATTTTTTACATGTAGTTTTTAAAGGCACCACTTACTGAAGAGATTTCTTACTCTCCATTGTGGATACCTGAATCCTTTGTCGTAGATTAACTGACCACAGGTACATGGTTTTACTTCTGAGTTTTCTATCATGTTCTATATGTCTGTTTGTGCCAGTACCACACCATTTTGATGACTGTAGCTTTGTGATATAGTCTGAACACAGGGTGCCTGCTTTCTCCAGCATCAGTTTTATTTCTTAACATTGCTTTGGCTATCTGTGGTCTTTTGTGTTTCCACACAAATTCTGTGAAAAGTGCCACTGGCAATTTTATAGAAACAGCACTCAGTCTGTAGATTGTCTTCAGCAGAATAGTCATTCTGACAATGTTGATTCCACCAATCCAAAAATATGGTATATCTTCCAAACTATTTGTATCATCTTCAATTTCTTTCATCATTTTATAGTGTTTGGAGTATAGGTCGTTTACTGCCTTTTCTCGGATTGCTACTGCTGCTAAGTCACTTCAGTCATGTCCAACTCTGTGTGACCCCAAAGACAGCAGCCCACTTCTAGATATTTTTTTTTCCCTTTGATACAATGCTAAATGAGATTTTTCTTTAATTTAACTTTCTGAATTCCCACTGTTGGTGGGAAATACAACACAGAAATACAACAAATTTCTGTGTATTAATTTCATACACTTTAAATTTACGAAATTCACTGATGAGTTTCAGCAGATTTCTAGTACTATATCTAGGATTTTCTAAAGGCAGTGTCATCTGCAAATAATAAAAGTATTATGTCTTCTTTATCTATTTGGATTCTTTTCATTTCTCTTACTACCTTGACTAGGACTTCCTAAAGTGGCGAGAGCAGACACCCTTATCTTGTTACTGGTCTTAGAGGAAGTCCTTTCAGCTTTCCATCACTGAGTATGATGGTAGCTATGCATTTCCTGGTGGCTCAGACAGTAAAGCGTCTGTCTACAATGCGGGAAACCTGGGTTTGATCCCTGGGTTGGGAAGATCCCCTGGAGAAGGAAATGGCAATCCACTCCAAGACTATTGCCTGGAAAATCCCATGGACAGAGGAGCCTGGTAGGCTACAGGCCATGGGGTCACAAAGAGTTGGACACGACTGAGCGACTTCACTTTCACTATGCATTTGTTCATATATGGCCTCTATTATATTGAGCTCTGTTCTATGTCTGCTTTCTGGAAAATTTTTTAAAATTATAAATAGATGTTGAATTTTATCAAAAGCATTTTTCTGCATCAATTAAGAGGGCCATATGGTTTTTATTTTCCAACTTGCTAATGCAAAGTATCACACTTACTGATTTGCAGATATAGAAAAGTTCTTGCATTTCTGAGATAAATCCCACCTAATGACTCTTGAGAGTCCCGTGGACTGCAAGGAGATCCAACCAGTCCATTCTGAAAGGAGATCAGCCCTGGGATTTCTTTAGAAGGAATGATGCTAAAGCTGAAACTCCAGTACTTTGGCCACCTCATGCAAAGAGTTGACTCACTGGAAAAGACTCTGATGCTGGGAGGGACTGGGGGCAGGAGGAGAAGGGGACGACCGAGGATGAGATGGCTGGATGGCATCACTGACTTGATGGATGTGAGTGTGAGTAAACTCTGGGAGATGGTGATGGACAGGGAGGCCTGGCGTGCTGCGATTCATGGGGTTGCAAAGAGTCGGACACGACTGAGCGACTGAACCGAACTGAACTGACTGAATCACAGTTTATGCTCTTTATACCATATTCGATTTGCTTGTATTTTCTTGAACAACTTTGTACCTGGGTGCATCAGTGAAACTGGCCTGTGATATATACATATATATATAATTTTTTTTTTGCATATCATGTGCTATCACACTGATGTTGGCCTCACAGAATGATCATGGAAATGCTCTTTCCTCTGCAATTTTTAGAAATAGTTTTATAAGGATAGGTGTTTTAATTCACTTCTAAATATCTGATAGAATTGACCTGTGAAATTATCTGGTTACTTTTGTTTGATGGGAGGTTTTTAGTCTCACATTGAATTTCAGTACTTATAACTGTCCTATTCTTGTATTCTATTTCTTTCTAGTTCCAGCTTAGGAGATTGTAAATTTCTAAGAATTTTTCCACTTCTTATAGATTGTCCATTTTATTGGCATACAGCTGCTCATAGCAGTCTCTTAAGGTCCTTTCTATTTCTGCAATGTCAGTTTTAACTTTTCTTTTTAATTTTTAATTTAATTGATTTGGGCCCTTTCACTTTTGTTTTCTGGATGAGTCTGTCTAAAGTTTTACCATTCTTTAAATCTTTCAATCTTCCAAGGAATTAACTTTTAGTTACATTGATCCTTTCTTTTGCTTTCTTAGTCTCTGTTGCATTCATTTCTACTTTGACATTTGTATTTTCTTTCCATCTACTAACTGGAAGTTTTCCTTGTTCTTAATCTCATTGCTTCTGTGGATACTTAGGATGTTTACTTGAGATTGTTCTTGCTTCCTAAGGTAAGAATGTATTGCTATAAACTTTCCTCACAGAATTCCTTTTGCTGCATCCTACTGACTTTCAGTCTTCATCTTTTCATTTTCATTTGTCACTAGGTCTTTACTGATTCCTGCTTTGACGTCTTCAATGATCCATTGGTTGTTTCCTAGAATACATGAAGTCTCCATGTGTTCGTGCCATGTGCACAATTTTTTTCCTGTAGCTGATTTCTAGCCTTGTGTTGTGATTGGAAAAGATGTTTCAGACAATTTCAGCATTGTTAACTTTACTGTGGCTTGCACTGTACCCGGGCATGTGACCTATCCTGGTGAATGCTCCATGCATACTTGAAAAGAATCTGTACTCTGCAGCATTAGGATGGAACTCTCTATGAATATCAATTAAGTCCATTTGGCCTGACACATCATTTCAAGTCTGTGTTTCCTTCTTTTCTATCCAGATGATGTGTCCATTGATGAATGTGAAATGTTAAAGGAATCCTTATTATCGTATTATTGTGAATTTCTCATTTTATGTCCATTAATATTTGCCTTATACATTGAGGTGCTTTTATGTTGGGTGCATTCATTTACAGCTGTGATATAATTTTGGATTCGTTATTATACAATACCCTTGTTGGCCTCTTATAATAGTCTTTTTTTTTTAAGTTTATATTGTCAGATATGAGTACTGTTTCTTCCACCTTTACTTTGACTTTCATTTGCATGAAATACCTTCTATCTTCTCCCTTTCATTCTGTATATAACTATAGATCTAAAGGAATTCTCTTGTTGACAGCATACATACAGGTCTCTTTTTATATTCATTCAGCCAGTCTATGTCTTTTGGCGGAAGAATTTAATCCACTTACATTTAAGGCAATTTTCAATATGTATGTTCTTACCGTTATTTTGGCAGTAGTTTTGGATTTATTTTTATAGTTCTTTTTTCTCCCTTCATCTTCTGTTCTCTTCTTTCATGATCTGATGATTTTCTTTAGTGCTGTGTTTGGATTCTTTTTCCTTATTTGTGTGTATGTCTATTACAGCTTTTTCCATTGTAGTCACCATGAGTGTTTGATACAGCAGTCTGTACATACACATGTTTTCAGTTGTTGGTCACTAGATTTCAAATGTACTTGAAATATCCTGCAATCATATACTCCTTTCACAATTATTGGTACAGATACCATTTGTGTGCATGTATGATTTCCTATCTTTATTGAATGTTTGATTTTCCTGGTGAACTTTCTTGCTTTGTAATTTTCCTCCTCCTAAAAGTAGGCCTTTCAACCTATAGAATTTCTATTAGCGTTTGCTGTATATCCGCTTGCATGGGGCTGGATTCTCATAGTTTCTCCTTGTCTGTAAAGCTTTTGATTTCTTCATTGAATCTAAACAAGAGACTTATTGGATAGTGAATTTTTGGTTGTAGGTTTTTCCCATTCTTCATTACAAAGGTACTATGCCAACTCTTTCTGGTCACAAAGTTTCTGCTAAAAATTCAGCTGATAAAACTATGGGTATTTCCTTGTATGTTATTCGTGGTTTTCCCCTTGATGTTTTTTTTAAATATTTTCTCTTTATCTTTTTGTCAGTTTGATACTGTGAGTCTTGGTATGTTTCTCCTTGGTTTCATCCATATGCTACTGTCTAAACTTAGTAAACGTAGTTACTGCTTCCTTTTCCATGCTGTGGATATTTTAAGCTATTACCTCATCAAATGTCTTCTCAGGCCCTTTCTCTCTCTTCTCTTGGTAGGACTCCTATAATGCAAATGCTAGTGCATTTGACATGGTCCAAAAGATCACTTAAAATACTCTTTTTATGAGAGAGGGTGGTGTATGGGTCTGAGCACCTGCAGATTTTGTTTCTGGCAATGGGGAAATGAGATTGAAGCAGACTGCTAACTGTCTATGGGACAGCGAGACAAACATGATGCACAAGCGCTACCCTTTGATATCATTGTCACTCTCACCCTTACAGGAGGGTTGTGGAGATCAAGCCCTGAACCTCTGGAGTCGGAGCACTGACTCCAAGATCCGAGACTACCAGAGAACTAACCATAGAGAGTATCAAAGATAGAGAAGCTCGATAGAGTCAGCAAAAACAAGACGGGGAGCTGACTGTGACTCAGATCATGAACCCCTTATTGCCTAATTCAGAGTTAAATTGAAGAAATTGAAGAAAACCACTAAACCATTCAGGTATGACCTAAATCAAATCGTTTATGATTATACAGTGGAAGTGAGAAATAGATTTAAGGGACTAGATCTGATAGACTGCCTGATGACCTATGGACAGAGGTTCATGACGTTGTATAGGAGACAAGGATCAAGACCATCTCCAAGAAAAAGAAATGCAAAAAAGCAAACTGGCTGTTGGAGGAGGCCTGACAAATGGCTGTGAAAAGAAGAGAAGCGAAAAGCAAAGGAGAAAAGGAAACATATACCCATTTGAAGGCAGAGTTCCAGAGAATAGCAAGGAGAGATAAGAAAGCCTTCCTCAGCGATCAATACAAAGAAATAGAGGGAAACAATAGAATGGGAAAGACTAGAGATCTCTTCAAGAAAATCAGAGATATCAAGGGAACATTTCATGCCAAGATGGGATCAATAAAGGATAGAAATGATATGGATCTAACAGAAGCAGAAGATATTAAGAAGAGGTGGCAAGAATACACAGAAACTGTACAAAAAAGATCTTCATGACTCAGATAATCACTTTTGTGTGATCACTCACCTAAAGCCAGACATTCTGGAATGTGAAGTCAAGTGGGTCTTAGGAAACATCACTATGAACAAAGTTAGTGGAGGTGATGGAATTCCAATTGAGCTATTTCAAACTCTGAAATATGATGCTGTGAAAGTGCTGCATTCAATATGTCATGAAACTTGGAAAACTCACCAGTGGCCACAGGACCAGAAAAGGTCAGCTTTCATTCCAATCCCAAAGAAAGGCAATGCCAGAGAATGCTCAAACTACCACACAATTGCACTCATCTCACACGCTAGTCAAGTAATGCTCAAAATTCTCCAAGCCAGGCTTCAGCAATATGTGAATCATGAACTTCCAGACGTTCAAGTTGGTTTTAGAAAAGGCAGAGGAACCAGGGATCAAATTGCCAACATCCGCTGGATCATGGAAAACAAGAGAGTTCCAGAAAAACATCTATTTCTGCTTTATTGACTATGCCAAAGCCTTTGACTGTGTGGATCACAATAAAGTGTGGAAAATTCTGAAAGAGATGGAAATACCAGACCACTGGACCTGCCTCTTGAGAAACCTGTATGCAGGTCAGGAAGCGATAGTTAGAACTGGACATGGAACAACAGACTAGTTCCAAATAGAAAAGGAGTATGTCGAGGCTGTATATTGTCACCCTGCTTACTTAACATATGCAGAGTACATCGTGAGAAACGCTGGGCTGGATGAATTACAAGCTGGAATCAAGATTGCCAAGAGAAATATCAATAACCTCAGGTATACAGATGACACCATCCTTATGGCAGAAAGTGAAGAAGAACTAAAGAGCCTCTTGATGAAAGTGAAAGAGGAGAGTGAAAAAGTTTGCTTAAAGCTCAACAGTCAGAAAACTTAGATCATGGATCTGATCCCATCCCTTCATGGCAAACAGATGGGGAACAGTGGCTGACTTTATTTTTTGTAGGCTCCAAAATCACTGCAGATGGTGACTGCAGCCATGAAATTAAAAGATCCTTACTCCTTGGAAGGAAAGTTATGACCAACCTACACAGCATAGTAAAAAGCAGAGATTACTTTGTCAACAAAGGTCCATCTAGTCAAGGCTATGGTTTTTCTAGCAGTCATGTATGGATGTGAGAGGTGGACTATAAAGAAAGCTGAGTGCTGAAGAATTGTTGCTTTTAAAGTGTGGTGTTGGAGAAGACTCTTGAGAGTCCCTTGGACTGCAAGAAGATCCAACCAGTCCTTCCTAAACGAGATCATTCCTGGGTGTTCATTGGAAGGACTGATGCTGAAGCTGAAACTCCAATACCTTGGCCACCTGATGTGAAGAGGTGACTCATCTGAAAAGACCCTGATGCTGGGAAAGATTGAGGGCAGGAGGAGAAGGGTATGACAGAGTATGAGATGGTTGGATGGCATCATCGACTCGATGGACATGAGTTTCGGTGAACTACAGGCGTTAGTGATGGACACAGAGGCCTGGCATGTTGTGGTTCATGGGGTTGTAAAGAGTTGAACACGACTGAGCGAGTGAACTGAACTGAACATACAAAGGAAACAACGTGAACACAAGACTCAGCATCACACAACCACCAGTAGCACCCTGTGCAGGACGCCATATCTAAACAGCAAATAAAGCAAAAATACAAACCAAATAATCAGTAGAGATGATTACCTTCTCACTCAGCCTTGACCATCAGAGGAAAAAGAAACAAACAAACAAACAAAAACTCAGCACAAATCTCACCCTATACAAAACTTACAGGAATCAATGCACCAGCCTTAAGATTGCAGAAACCAAAAGGAAGAAAGAATTCAACCTTTAAGCATGAGAAAAGGAGAACTCAAACACAGTAAGTTAAGAAAGAATAATTAAAAGGCAGAGAAAACTATACAAATGAAGGAACAAACTAGAAACACAGAAGTCCAAATAAATGAAGAGGAAACAGGCAAATTATCTGAAAAATAATTCAGAATAATTATAGTAAAGATAATAAAAAAACCTTGAAAACAAAATGGAGAAATTGCAAGAATCAATTAAAAAGACCAGGAAGAATTAAAGAATAAACATGCAGAGACAAACAACACAATTGCTGATATTAAAAATACTCCAGAAGGAAGTGACAGCAGAATATCCGAAGCAGAGTAACGAACCAGTGAGTTGGAAGATAAAATGGTGGAAATAACCTCTGAAGAGCAGTATCAAGTAAAAAAAAAGAAAAAAGAAAAGAACAGAACTGAGGATCGTTTCAGAGACTTATAGGACAATACCAAACACACCAATATTCGAACTGCAGAGGTCCCAGAAGGAGAAAAGAAAAATAAATAGTATGAGAAGATTTTTGAAGGGATTATAGTTCAAAATTTCCCCAACATGGTAAAGGAAATGGTCAATCAAGTCCAGGAGGCACAAAGCATCCCATACAGGATAAACTGAAGGAGAAACATGCCAAGATACATACTAAACAAACTAATCAAAACTAAACACAAAGAAACAATATTAAGAGAAGCAAAGGAGAAGTGACCAATAACATACAAGGGAAACCCCATACGCTTAACAGCTCATCTTTCAGCAGAAATTCTGCAGGCCAGAAGGGAATGGCAGGATATATTTAAAGTACTGAAAGGGAAAAATCTATAACCAAGATTATTGTACCCAGCAAGGATCTCATTCAAAATTGATGGAGAAATAAAAAGCTTTTCAGACAAGCAAAAGTTAAGAGAATTCAGTACCACCAAGCCACCTTTATAACAAATACTAAAGGGACTTATATAGTCACAAAATACAAAAGAGAAAAAAAGATCTATAAAATAAACCCCAAACAATTTAAGAAATGGCAATAGGAACATATATATCAATAATTACTTTAAATATAAATGGATTAAATGCTCCAAACAAAAGGCACAGATGGGCTGAATGGATACAAAAACAATACCCATATATATGCTGTCTACAAAACTCACTTCATACCTGAAGACACATATAGACTGAAAGTGAGAGGATGGAAAAAAAATATTCCATGCAAATGGAAAGCAAAAGAAAGATGGAGGAGCAATCTTCATATCAGACAAATTAGACCACAAAATAAAGTAAATTACAAGAGATAAGGAAGGACACTACATAGTGATCAAGGGATTAACCTAAGAGGAAGACATAACAATGGTAAATATCTATGCACCCAACATAGGAGCACCTGAATACCTAAGACAAACACTAACAGACATAAAAAGAGAAATGGACAGTAGCACAATACTAGTAGGAAAATTTAACGCCCCACTCACATCAATGGAAAGATCATCAAAACAAAAATTAATAAGGAAATACAAGTCTCAAATGATACATTAGATGAGATGGATCTGATTGATATCTTCAGGACATTTAAACCAAATGCAGAAGAATACATCTTCTTCTCAAGTGCACATGAAACATTCTCCAGGATGGACCACCTCTTGGATCACAAATCTAATGTCAGTAAATTAAGAAAATTGAAATCGTATCCAGCATCTTCCTGACCACAACACTATGAGACTAGATATCAATTACAAGAAAAAAAGTGTAAGAAACACAAACACATGGAGACTAAACAACACGTTTCTAAATAACCAACAGGTTACTGAAGAATTCAAAAGGGAAATAAAAAAATTTCTAGAAATAAATGTCAATGAAAACACAACAACTCAAAACCTATGGGATACTGCAAAAGCATTTCTAAGAGGGAAGTTTGCAGAAATATACTCCTACCTCAAGAAAGAAGGAAAACACTGAATAGACAACATAACTTTACACCTAAAACAACTGGAAAAAGAAGAACAACAACAACAAAAAAAACAAAATTAGTAGAAGGAAAGAAATCGTAAAGATCCTAGCAGAAATAAATGAAAAAGAAATGAAAGAAATAAAAGTAAAAGATGGTTCTTTGAGAAGGTAAACAGAATTGACAAACCTTTAGCCAGACTCATCAAAAAAAAAAAAAAAGAAGAATCAAATCAATAATATTAGAATGAAAAAGGAGAGGTTACAACAGACAATGCAGAAATACAAAGGATTATAAATGACTATTATGAGTAATACATGGCAATAAAATGGCTAATATGGAAGAAATGGACAGATTCTTAGAAAAGTTCAATCTTCCAAGACTGAACCAGGAAGAAACAGAAGTTATGAACAACCCTACTACAAGCACTGAAATTGAAGCTTTCATCAAAATTCTCCCAATAAACAAAAGCCCAGGACCAGACAGCTTCACAGGAGAATTCTATCAAACATTTAGAGAAGAACTAATGCCTATCCTAAAACTCCTTCAAAAAACTGCAGAGGAAGGAACACTTCCAATCTCATTCTATGAGGCCACCATTACCCTGATACCAAAAACAGACGAAGACAACACAAAAAAAGAAAACTACAGGCCAATATCACTGATGAACATAGATGCAAAAGTCCTCAACAAAAGTTTAGCAAACAGAATTCAGCAATACATCAAAAAGTTCATACACAATGATCAAGTCGGGTTTATACTGGGAATATAAGGTTTCTTCAATAAATGCAAATCAATCAATGTGATATACCATATTAACAAACTGAAAATAAAAACCATATGATCATCTCAATAGATGCTAAAAAAACCTTTGACAAAATTCAGCACCCATTTATGATTAAAACTCTTCAAAAAATGGGCATAGAAGGAACCTACCTCAACACAGTAAAGGCCATATATGAGAAGCCTACAGCAAACATTCTTCTCAATGTTGAAAAACTGAAAGCATTCCCTGTAAGAATAGGAACAAGACAAGGGTGTCCACTTTCACTACTATTATTCAACATATTTCTGGAAGTCCTAGCTAAAGCAATCAGAAGAAAAAGAAATAAAAGGAATCCAGATAGGAAAAAAATAAGTAAACCACTCACTGTATGCAGATGACATGTAACTGTACATAGAAAACCCTAAGGACAGTATCAGAAAATTACTATAGCTTATCAGTGATTTTAGCAAAGTTGCAGGAAACAAAATCAGTATACAGAAATCATTTGCATTTCTATATACTAACAATAAAAAAATAAGAAAGACAAATTATGGAATCAATCCCATTCACCATTGAAACAAAAAGAATTAAATATCTAGGAATAAACTTACTTAGGGAGACAAAAGAACTGCACACAAAAAATTATAAGACACTGATGAAAGAACTCAAAGATGACATAAACAGATGGAGAAATCTTCCATGTTCCGGGGTAGGAAGAGTGAATATTGTGAAAATGACTATACTACCAAAGGTAATCTAGAGATTCAATGCGATCCCTATCAAATTACCAATGGCATTTTTCATAGAATTAGAACAAAAAAATTTCACAATTCATATGGAAACACAAAGACCCCAAATAGCCAAGGCAGTCTTGAGAAAGAAGAATGGAGCTGGAGGAATAAACCTTCCTGACTTCAGATCATAGTACAAAGCTACAGTCATCAAGACAGTATGCTACTGGCACAAAAACAGAAATACAGGCCAATGGAACAAGGTAGAAAGCCCTGAAATAAACCCACGCACCTATGGGTACCTTATTTTTGACAAACGAATATACGATGGGGCAAAGGCAGCCTCTTCAATTAATGGTGCTGGGAAAACTGGACAGTTACATGTAAAAGAATGAAATTAGAACAGTTTCTAACAGCATACACAAAGATAAACTTAAAATGGATCAAAGACCTAAATATAAGACCACAAACCATAGAACTCTTAGAGGAAAATATAGGCAGAACACTGAATGACATAAATCAAAGCAAGATCCTATATGACCCACCTCCTACAATAATGGAAATAAAGAGAAACATAAACAAGTGGGACCTGATTAAACTTAAAAGCTTTTGCACAGCAAAGGAAAGTATAAGGAAGGTGAAAAGACAACCCTCAGAATGGGAGAAAATAATAGCAAATGAAAAAATTGAGAAAGGATTAATTTCCAAAATATATAAGCAACTCATACAACTCAATGTCAGAAAAACAAGCAACCCAATCAAAAAGTGGGAAAAAGATCTAAACAGGCATTTCTCCAAAGAAGACATACAGATGGCTAACAAACGCGTGAAAAAATGCTCAACATCATTCATTATTAGAGAAATGAAAATCAAAACCACAATGATGTTTTCACCTCACACCAGTCAGAATGGCCATTATCAAAAAGTCTACAAACAATAAATGCTGGAGAGGGGGTGAAGAAAAGGGAATGCTCTTGCACTGTTGGTGGAATGTAAATTGATACAGCCAATATGGAAGACGGTATGGAGATTCCTTAAGAAACTAGGAATAAAATCACCATATGACCCAGCAATCCCACTCCTGGGTATCTACCCTGAGGAAATCAAAATTGAAAAGGCACATGTATCCCACTGTTCATTGCATCAGTACTTAAAATAGCTAGAACATGGAAGCAACCTGGATGTCCATCAAGAGATGAATGGATAAAGAAGTTGTGGTACATATACACTATGGAATATTACTCAGCCATAAAAAGGAACACATTTGAGTTAGTTCTGATGAGGTGGATGGACCTAGAGCCTATTATACAGAGTAAGGTAAGTCAGAAAGATAAATATCGTAGTCTAACACACATGTATGGAATATAGGAAAATGGTACAGAAGAATTTATTTAAAGGGCAGCACTGGAGAAACAGATATAGAGAATTCACTTATGGACACAGGGAGAGGGGAGGAGAGGGTGATTTGTACGGAAAAAGTAACATGGAAACTTACATTAAAATATGTAAAACAGATAGCCAATAGGAATTTGCTGTATGGCTCAGGAAACTCAAACAGGGGCTCTGTATCAACCTACAGGGATGGGACAGGGAGGGAGATTCAAAAGAGGGGATATATGTATACCTATGGCTGATTTACTTTGAAGTTTGACAGAAAACAAGAAAATTCTATATGGCAATTATCCTTCAACCAAAAAAGGAAAAAAAATACTACTGTTTCTTTCCGTTCTTTTTCCTTTATTCTAAACCACAATGGTGATATACACTACTCTGTCTACCAGTACACTTACTTGGTCTTCTGCTTTATTTATTTAATGGTTCCTTCCACTGTATGTTTCATTTCAGTTTTTGTATTCTCTTTCTAAATTTTCTGTTTGATTTTTGGCTGTACTGGGTCTTCAATGCTATGTACAGGTTTTCTCTAGTTATGGCAAGCAGGGGCTACCTTCTGGTTTCAGTGTGCAGGCTTCTCATTGCAGTGGTAGCTTCTCTTGTTGCAAGGATGCATGGGCTTCAGTAGCTGCAGCATGCTGGCTTGGTAGCTGTGACACATGGGCTGAGTTGTCCTACTTCAAGTGGGATCTTCCTGGATCAGGGATCAAACCCATGTACTGTTCATTGGCAGGAGGATTCCTCACCAATGGACCACCAGGAAGACCTCAGATACCGCATGCTAATATTTCTAATCCTTGTTAAAAACGTGTTTTAACTTATTGCTCTGTGTATCCATTCTCTTCCTAAATGTTTGCATCATGTTTTTAATCATTACTCTGCACTCCTTCTCATATAGTTAACTATCTCCACATCGTTTAGTTGTTTTGGGACTTAATTTTGTTCCTTTATCTGGAACATGTTCTTTTGTCATTTCATTTTGTCTAAAGTTCTATTTTTATTTTATATATGTGTAAAGTTGTTATTCTTGACTTTGAAAAAGAAGCCCTCCGTTGAGTATGTCCTATGTGTTCTAGCAGTACAATTCCCTCTCATAACGCAATGGTCAGGTACCAGCTGGTCCCATTTTAAGTTCCGACCTGTTTGTAGACTCAGCTCCACAGGGTTTAAGACTGTATGTTTTTTGCTTCAGCTGTCTGCTCCCTGGTGGGAGAGGCTGGTCTAGAGGCTTGTGGAACCTTCCTGGTGGGAGGGAATGGTGGGTAAAATTGGATCTTGGCTCTTTGGTGGGCTGGGCTTTGTCAAAAGGTGTGCCAAGAGGTGGCTGTACAATCACGAAGTCTTTAGGCGGCCTCTTTATTGACGGGTGGGACTGTGTTCCAGTCCTGTTGCTTACTTGGTCTGAGGTATTCCAGGACTGGAACCTACAGGCTGTTGGGTGGTGCCAGGTCTTCATGCTAATGTCCCAACCAAGATGTCAACCTTCAGATAATTTCTTATGGATATGTTCACCACCAACTTTTATGACCAAATAGAGAGCCACAACCCCATTCTCCCTCCCAGGAAGCCCTCCAAGAGCAGGATTAGTTCCAGCCCAGGCTCCTATGAAGTCACTGCTTTCCCTCTGAATCCTGGTGCTCATACAACCTCATGTGCATCATCCAAGACTGGAGTCTCTGTTTCCCCTAGTCCTATAGAGCTCCTGTGATCAAAAGTTGCTGGAGTTAGAAGCCAAATAAATGCTCTGGAGGCTCTTCCTCCTGATGCCAGACCCACAGGCTAGGGAGCCTAATGTGGGGCTCAGAGCGCTCACTCCCATGAGAAAATTTCTGTGATGGAATTATTTTCCAGTTTCTGGTCACTCCAGATGTACGGGATTTGATTATATCACAAATGTGCTCCACCTATCACCTTGTGATTTCTTGTCTTTGGATATAGAGTACCTTTTTGGAAGGTTTCAGTCTTTTTTATTTATGGCTGTATAGAACTTAGTTGTGATTCTGATATTCTTATGGGAGGAAGTGAGCTTAAGTTCTTCTACTCTGCCATACTGTTTTCTCTCCTGCACCTGCAGGAACTGGCAAGAGCCACAGACCCTTGCTTAGTGTCAACAGTGCTAGAAACTGCTCTCCAGCATAATAGATACCTCGCTGTTCACAGCTGGGTGTGTTCCTACGTATCTCAATGGCAGGAAAATAGTTCAGCTTTGCTGGACTAGTGCTCTCAGCTGCAGCTACTGTCTATGGACTGAGCAGAAAGTTCCAACCATCCTGTCCTAGTCAACAAAACTTTTGAAAGGAAAAACTTCCAGCTTGGATCTGGTAGAGAGGGCCTGAAGATTAACTGACAGCCAACAGACTAAGTGGTGAAGAGAGTTTATTTACAACTGCACATGCTCAGTGGTATGTATGGCTGCCTGAACAAGTTTTTAATGCAGATGAAAGTGCCCTTTTGTGAAAAAAATTTTCTCAGGAAAAAAATTATCATAAAGAACATTATTAGTAAGGAAGAGAAGTGAGTACCAGGCCATACGGCAAGAAGGCATAGGTTAACTCTACTTTTTGTACACATAGAAGTCAGGTTTACAATCAAGACGCCTCTTAACTAAAAAACTACAAACTCCTCAGCCTTGAAGTGGAAAAGATAAACACTGGCTAGCAGACTTTTGGTTGTACAATAAGAATGAGAACAATAACAATGAGAACCCTTTTCTGGACTGATTCCATTAATGCTTTGTTGCTAAACTTAGGAAGTACCTTGCCAGTAAGAGACTGACTTTTAAAATTCTCTTCATAATGAACAATGCCCCTGATTACCCAAACTCTATGAATTCAACACTGAAGGTGTCAAAGAAATCAAACTGTTCTGAAATAAAACATCTCTAATTCAGTCTTTAGATCAGGAAGTCACAGTTGTTGCTGTTCAGTTCCTAAGTTGTGTGCAACTCTTTGCGGCCCCATGGTCTACAGCATGCCAGGCTCACCTATCTTTCACTATCTCCTGCAGTCTGCTGAAATTAATTTCCATTTAGTCTGTGATGCTATCTATCTCATCCTCTGTCACCCTCTTCTCCTTTTGCCCTCAATCTTTCTGAGCACCGGGGTCTTTTCCAGCAAGTTGGCTCTTCACATCACATGGCCAAAGTATTGAAGCTTCAGCATCAGTACTTCCAATGAATATTCAGGGTTTATTTCCTTTAGGATTGACTCTCTGCAGTCCAAGCGACTCTCAAGAATCTTCTCCAAAAGCACAATTCAAAAGCATCAATTCTTCGGTGTTCAGCCTTCTTTACAGTCCAACTCTCACATCCACACATGACTACTGGAAAAACCATAGTTTTGACTGTATGTACCTTTGTCAGCAAAGTGATGTCTCAGCTTTTTAATATGCAGTCGAGATTTGTCATAAGCTTTCCTTCCAAGGAGAAGGCTTTTTTAATTTCATGGTTGCAGTCACTGTCCAGTGATTTTGGATCCCAAGAAAATAAAATCTGTCACTATTTCCACTTTTTCCCCTTCTATTGGCCATAAAGTGATGAGACTGGACGCCATGGTCTTCTTAATCTTTGAATGCTGAGTTCCAAGCCAGCTTTTTCACTCTCCTCTTTCACCCGTATCAAGTTCTATAGTTCCTTTACAACTACTGTCATTGGAGTGGCATCATCTACATATTTGAGGTTGAAATTGATATTTCTCCCAGCAACCCTGATTCCAACTTGTGATTCATCCAGCCTGGCATTTCACATAATGTATTCTGCATATAGGGGCTTCCCAGGTGGTACTAGTGGTAAAGAACTTGCCTGCCAATGCAGGTAGATGTAAGAGACTCAGGTTTGATCCCTGGGTTGGGAAGATGCTTGGAGTAGAAAATGGCAACCTACTCCAGTACTGCCTGGAGAATCCCATGAAGAGATAAGCCTGGTGGATTAACGTGACAGGGCTGCACAGAGTCAGACACCACTGAAGTGACTCAGCATGCAAACACACACTCTGCACATAAGTTAAATGAGTAGGGTGACAATATATAGTGCTGTTGTACTCCTTTCCCAATTTTAAACCAGTCAGTTGTTCCACGTCCAGTTCTAACTGTTGCTTCTTGACTTGAATATAGGTTTCTCAGGAGGCAGGTAAGGTGGTCTAGTACTCCCATCTATTGAAGAAATTTCCATATTTTTTTATGATCCACACAGTCCAAGGTTTTCACATAGTCAATGAAACAAGCTTTTCTGGAATTCCTTTGCTTTCTCTATGATCCAATGGATGCTGGCAATTTGATCTCTGGTTCCTCTGCCACTTCGAAACCCAGCTTGTGCATTTGGAAGTTCACATACTGCTGAAGCCTAGGTTGAAGGATTTTGAGCATTACCTTACTAGCATGTGGAATGAACACAAATGTATGGTAGTTTGAACATTGTTTGGCATTGCCCTTCTTTGAGACTGGAATGAAAACTGACCTTTTCCAGTCCTGCAGCTGAGTTTTCAAACTTTGCTGACATACTGAGTGTAGCTCTCAGGATTTTACTTACTTTTCTTTTTTAAAAAATTTATTTATTTTAATTGGAGGCTAATTACATAGCTCAGGAGGAATTCTGTCACCTCCACTAGCTTTGTGCATAGTAATTATTTCCTAAGGCCCACTTGACCTCACAGTCCAATATGTCTGGTTCCAAGTGAGTGACCACATCACTGCAATTATCTGGATCATTAAGAACTTTTTTGTATAGTTCTGTGCATTCTTGCCACCTCTTCTCAATGTCTTCGGCTTCTGTTAGGTCCTTACCGTTTCTGTCCTTTACTGTGCCTGATCATTGAATAAAATGTTCACATAAGGGCCTCATGATACACAGTAATCAATGGAAAAGATTGTCTCTGTACTATGGAAGATAGAACATCATGAAAGTCTGAAAGAACTTCACCACTGAAGTTGCCATTGTTGCTACAGAAAAAGTCATGAAAGCTATCAGACCTGAAATAATAAATTCCCACTGGAGATAAATTTTGCCCAGATGTTTTCCATCACTTCAGAGGACTCAGGAGAGAGCCTATCAAAGGAATCATGAAAGAGACTATGAATATGGCATAAAAGGTGGGGTGTGGTGAAGCATTTTAAGAAAATACTGGAGAAATCAAGAGCTAATAGACACTACACCAAAGGAATTATGAGAAGATGACTTGATAGAGATGAGTGCTTCCAAACCAGTACTGTACAATGAGGAAGAACACACAGAATAAACAATTCCAGAAAACAAATAACATTAGACAATCTTACTCAAACACTACTTTTAACTTCTTTAACAACAAGGACCCTTTTAATTTAAGGCACTGAAACTAAAGCGAATGGTGGGAGAAGGTTTGGTATTATATAGAAGCATTTTTATACAGATGAAAAAGCAAAATTCAGACATAAATTATGATGTAGTTGCATAAAATTACACTGAATATGCCTGTTTTCCTGCCTACTGTTCCACCTCCTCCACATCTACCATCTCTGAAACAGCAAGACCAAAGTCTCCTCTTCCTCAGCGTACTCAATGTGAAGATAATGAGGAAAAATACTTTTATGATGATTCACTTCCACTTAAGGAACAGCAAATAATCACCATGCCGTACACTTAATAAATGTATCTGTTGTATATGTCTGTGTCTCCAATGGAAAATATCCCACATAGCTCAGTAGGTAAAGCATCTGCCTTCAACACGGGAGACCTGGGTTCAATTCCTGGATCGGGAAGTTCCCCTGGAGAAGGAAATCGCAACCCACTCCAGTATTCTTGCCTGGAGAATCCCATGGACAGAGGAGCCTGGCAGGGCTCATGGGATCGCAAGAGTGAGACACACCTTAGCACTATCTTTATCTTTTTATGGCAAGAACTGCATGAGTTCTTGTGCCATCATCATTGCTTAAGTGTTCAATTATGTTTTGTGTGCAAGACAAGCATAAGGTGAGTGATATTTTTCACACAGTGTTCTATAACTTTGCTTTCGAAGAGTTACATTACTATATAGTATGACACACTATCTCTCATATAGTTGGAGAAACTATGTAACAGCGCAATTTAAAAAATGTTTCCAATAGTATATTATAAATATGACAGTAATACTATATGCTATAAAAATTTTATAACAATTCATTCATTAGTGTAAAGGCAAGGCTACTGTGAAACAATTTTATCAGTTACCCTAGGCTAATACAAAGCAATCATATTATTGCCTTCTTCATCATCACCCATGAATCATCATAATTATAAATCAATATGAATTATTCACAGTATCTTTCATTTTTGACATCTAGTGTTAGTTATATATGTAACACCTACTATGGTGTTTTGTATCATATAAGACAATACTGATATAGGTACTAACAGATGATTCACCTTGTAAACTGATGACATAAACTTTCAGTAATGATAAACGTAGCACACAATACTGTAAATTTACTTTAGCCGTTTAATGATTTTAATAACATTTTATTTTCTCTAGATTACTTTATTATAAGAATATAGCATATACTACACATAAAACACAAAATACGTGTTAATTGACTGTCAATATTACTGGTAAAGTTTCCAGTCAACAGTAAGGTATCAGTAGTTAAGTTTTGGGAGTGTCAAAAGTTATATTGACGATTTTCAGCTACAGAGGCATTACAGTAACCAATACCCACGCTGTCAAAGGGTCAGCTGACTATGAAACGTATTGTGTTGCAAAGATTTCCCAACATAGATGTCTTACTTAAATATTTGAAAACTACACAAATTGACCTTTGAGAAACCATATCTAAGAATTTATATATAGAGATCTGATTCTAATAATCTCAGGAAGAAATACAATTACATTTTGCTTTATCTCATAACAACTGACTCCACCAGGAACCAAGTATATCTACTGACCTCGAAGAGTTATAGACTGCTTTAGGAATTAACATATTTCTAATTAGGTTGTTATTACAATTATAAAAGACTTGTGGCCAGGTAGAGATTTGTAGGGCTTTCAAAAAAGGTCATGTAATAACTGGGTATGACTGGTTTGTAATAAGGAATAGAAGCTACAGCACACTATTTTTTCAGGCAATAACATACTTTTGACCACCTTTTTCAATTTAAACAGTTTCAGTCGAAATGATTTCTACCTCATTTCACCTTTACTTCACTTTGCTATGATACAACATATTCAGTCATTCATTCAACAGAAGTTTAGTGGCTTTTCTCTATTAACTAGGCATTTTTCTAGGATCTTGGGATCTAATGACTCCTTTCATCAAATATTTCAGAATTTTTTCACATAGCATAATTTAAAAACTAACCTCCTTCCACTCCCAAGGAATTAAATGACCCATTCAGTATTTAAGAAAAAAAACCTCTGTATTTAATAATATGCAAGCATTTAAATGCATTCTCAAATATATACACAGTAGTAAAAGATTAATATCTTTCTAAAGAATTGAAGATAAAAATTTTTATCTGCATCTCAATTATAATTTCACTGAGTTCATTACAGTGAACAATGTGTGATTCACTCCCACTTACGCTTATTATGTACTGAGCTCATAAGTCTTACCACTCTTTCATCATCAATGGCTTTTGCAAATACATAGTCTGTCCCTCCAAAACACAATACCACCTTTCAAACAGAATTTCCACTTGTTCTTCCTTCACTGAATCTTGTCATACTTGCAGACAATTATCATTGCCAAACAGGTCTGGCACATCTTGTTCACTAATATCATCTCTGGAAATTTTGTGTATTTGTTTGTTTGTGTGTTTATCTGTTCATTATTCTGAGTTCAAATTTTTATTTTTCAAATTGTTTATACAAGAAAATCTCAAGCAAATGAGTAAGCATCCTATTTTTTTAATGACACTGTTTTAAGCCACCTAATTAAAAGTATTATATAGATATTTAAAATTGAAACTTAAAATATTTATTAAAATTTCTAATCATCACAATTATATTTACTTACTTTTATGTAGCCCTAGGAGATATTTAACTCTGCTTTAAGTTAATATATTCTAACAATAAAAATATTAGAACAGAATTGTATTCAAACAGAATGCTGATTTTTTAA
Source organism: Budorcas taxicolor (assembly GCF_023091745.1). Lineage (NCBI taxonomy): Eukaryota > Metazoa > Chordata > Mammalia > Artiodactyla > Bovidae > Budorcas > Budorcas taxicolor. The sequence continues at coordinate 196,705,456 of NC_068910.1, read as the reverse complement.
AGTCTTTGATTAGGTCAATAATCTCAAATATTCAGACAAAATGTTTAAGAATATGAAACATGCATTCTGAATAATTTCATTTGTTACACTGTATTCATTTTTGTTTTCCCCTCAGCCTGTTTTCATATATGAAGTGTTCTTATAACTTAAATCTTGGATTCCTCTTTTTACTTACCTTAGAATAATAGTTCTCAATAGTTGTTCTATGTTAGAATCACATGGTGAGCTTTTTTAAAAAAAATCCCTATGCCAAGGTCACATTCCTTACAAATTAATCAAATGTCTAGGGCATGTGTAAAGGAGCCAGGCATCAGTATCCCAGTGAGACATTAATTTGCAGCTCAAATTTAGTTTAGGAACTACTGTCTTAAAATACTTGATAATCATTCCATCATGTGTTAGTCCTGGGAAGGTCCAAGACATATACCACTTTTAAATTCACAATCGGAATCACCTGTAATGCAGGCCACGCATGGTAGAACAGTAGCTGGTAAGTAAACATACTACTTGCACCTTAACTGTACGTTACCTGGCTTTAACTTCTATTTCTAACATATAAACTCATGTATTAACAACAACAACAAAATATGTTTTACTGAACAGTAGCCCCACAGAAATGTTTCAGAATCTAGGGTTTTTGAATTTTAAAAAGTGAACTTGGTGTATAACCTTATAGATCATCATACCCCAATAAAACCTGGTGTAGCACTCTGTAGTTAAGAACATTAATATTTAACAGCAATGCATATATATTTTTTCTTTTTTTTTTTTTTTTCAAACTGACTGTGAGAAATAAAAATTGACTATAAATAGCCTCATGTTAGTTGAGGCCAAGTGGTCTTAGAGCCAAACCTGAAAGTTTGGATTATGAACTGTCAGAGCTTTTTTGAGATTACAGAAATTAAGGCAAGTGATTCTGAAATATTATGTCCATAGGTTACAATTCAAGGCCTTCCCTTGAACTGGCTAGTCTGAAAGCCAGTGACAGAATGTTTATCTAGAAAGATACACATTAAAACATTTTGATACTGCTGCTAAAGGTGAACACCTGATGAGAAAAACACATTGAGCAGCCTATGCTTGAATATTTACTTTAGTATGTATTTGTAGTACTTTTTTCAATTAAAAATAAATACTACTGCTACTATTAATAAAAAACCTAAACCCATGTTACTAAAAGAGTGGACTTATAAGAAAGCCAATCCTTGTGGCTAGTCTTAAAGGTCGAAACAAAGGAACACCTATCAGAAAATAATACCAAAGGCAGAGTGTTAAAACAAGAACTGATGCTGGCCTGAAGCATGACATGAAATGAGTTCACTATAAATAAAGAAATAAAACTGTTAAAATGTCTCAAAAATAAACATTTATGACCAGTGTAAAACTATTTGAGAGAATATTTAAGTCTTAAAATGGAAAATCATGCATGATTAACTCATGAAGACTAGCAGAGAAGACTCATATTCCAAATAGAAATCAGATTATCTCAAGCAGAGTGTTCCAAATGGAAGTACTATACACACACACACAAAATGGAAAGGGGGTGGGGGAGGGTAGAGGGACACATGTCAGCGTCAGGGATCCATACAAAACAATTTTGGGAATTCCGGATTAAATTTAGGAAATTTTTCACTGTTAGGATTTCTAATAACCTTAAATAAGATAATGTGCTTTGACAATCTTAGGTCAGGTATCTTAGGTAGGTTTAACAGTCAGCCTTCTAACACTTCCTTGACCTCCAAACCCTTTTTTCTTTAAAACATTTAAGAGGACTAGCATTCCACAGAATATGAAACTGTTAGAGGTGCATTTATAAATTCAGGATTTTAGATGGTCTTCAAGAATGAATGTAAAGAATCAACTCATACCTCATACCATTAATTTTCCAATCATTATCAGCCATCAGTCATTATTCAGTGCTACTATCTCCATGCAATGTAATAAAATTTCCAAAGATGATTCATTTTGGAAATAACAGCATGGATTATCACATAAATGAGAAAATAGTATAAATTCTCTTAAGTACAAAGTCAAAACAAAACTTAAAATAATCAACATATTCACCATTTACAAGTACAAGCAGGCAATTTATATAAACAGTGAAATGCTATACCTCATCAAATTCTTCAGTCATTTTTCTGATGATTTCTGCATTCTGCATATTTCGAAACATCTCTATTCTCACAGTACCTGTGGAACAACAGATTCTATAGTTAATTTTTCCTCTCCATGCTAAAAGTTACATGTAACTTGACTACTATTTGAAAAGTTTTATATGAAAGTGATTGGGTTTTTCTTTCTTCTGCAAACTTCTATTTTAAAGGAATCCCTTGTTTAAGAATTTAAAAATTCTTTAAACGTTAAAAAAGAAAAACACCTGAATAACCTATGCATTAGGTAAGTCTAATGAAAAATGTTGAGAGAAGTATTAAAGAAGGAAAAGACAAAGAAATAAAACAATGAATTTACATAGTACAGAGGGCCCTAAAGATGGCTTACGATAACCAGATATATGAGGCTTCCCTGGTGACAGATGATGAAGAGTTGGCCCGCAAAGCAGGAGACCTGGGTTCGATCCCTGGGTCAAGATCCCAGGTGGCTACCTTAGTCCAAAAACCATCCAAGTATAGAGAATGTTATCTCCCTTCAAGGCACCTTCTGTGTTTTTTTTTAATCATCAGAATGTTCTCCTTTTATTTAAAACTAAGTGTTCCTTAATTTAACAATACTTTCAGTCAAATCCGTTTTCTTTGAAGATTCCAGGAACTTCTACATAAGGATCAAACAAAGGAAAAAGCCATAACCCCCTTTTCATTTCATTCCTTCATACTTCTACCTTACTTTACTTTTATCTCAAATATGGCTATGTTAATATTATCACTCTTATAAGAATGAGTGGTTTACACTGAAAAATCTATGTTTAAAATAACAGAATTTAAAGAAAACTGAAACAAGGTTCAAAATCAACTTAGATACAAAGAATTCTGATATAATAATTAAAGGAGGTTCTGTTTTAATTGGATAAATGTGTTGGACGCTAAGCTGTGTCTGACTCTTGTGACCCCATGGACTGTAGCCCACCAGGCTTCTCTGTCCATGGGATTTCTCAGGCAAGAATACCGGGGTTGGTTGTCATCTTCTGATGCAGGAGATCTTCCTGACCCAGGGATCAAACAGAGTCTCCTGCATTGGCAGGCGGATTCTTTACCACTGAGCCACCGGGGAAGCTCAATAATTAAATGAGGTTCAGTTTCAACTGCATAAATGTAAAATATTCAAGTTAAAAATCACAAGAATAATACTCAATAAACAGTAGGAAAATAATTAATTTATAACTTCTGACAGGCTCCTTGCAAGTGATTAATATCAGCTCTATCTGAAGTCACAATTACGAATGGAGGCTGGAAGAGTCTCTGAGTCATACTGTATGAAAGAACATGGAGCAATGAATAGCCATTAAAGTCAAAGTATGATCTAGAATCAGAGTCCTTAAAAAACTACAGTGGCATATTTAGCTCTTATTCAACTTAATTTTTACTAATCTTAAAATGAAAAAAATTATGTTTGCCCTATCTTTAAATCAGAACCATTTTACAGCACATTTCATTTATTGATACATAGCTCTCATTAATTTTCAATAGGTATTCCAAATATTCAACTGTAGAAATGATAGGTTGGAAGGAGAATGAAAAGGAAAAATGTTTTTAAATAGTTCTTCCCCTTAAAAGTTCTTATTCAAACAGTTTTTGGAAATATGCAATTTCAAAAAAAAGAGAAAATTTTGACTGTGATTTAAAATTTTATGAGAAAAACAGTAATGCACAGAGTATTCAACAGTGTTGAAAATAGGCTGTTTATGTACTATAGAACAGCCTATATTTTCAGAGGATTTTAAAAAATTAAATAAACAAGAAATATGCTTAACTGATAAGTGAGCTCAAATAAAAATAACTTTCTCTTAGATAGTCTCAAAAATCACTCAATTAAATAAAATTGTTTACATTTAAACCTGCATAGGTCATAAAATATTGCATCAATCTGAAATAGATTTGATAGATAAAAAGTAAGTCATTTCAGGAGTTAATTCATGGTACTCTTGATAAGTAGAAGGACTGATGCTGAAGCTAAAGCCTTAGTATTTTGGCCACCTGATGCGAAGAGATCACTCACTGGAAAAGACCATGATGCTGGGAAAGATTGAGAGCAGGAAGAGAAGGGAGCAACAGAGGATGAGATGGCTGGATGGCATCACCAACTCAATGGACTTGAATCTGGGCAAACTCAGGGAGGTAGTGAAGAACAGAGAAGTCTGGTGTACTACAGTTCATGGGGTCACGAAGAGTCAGATTTGACTTAGAGACTCAACAACAACATTTGATAAGTAAAATTACATTCATCTGTACTTATTAAAGCAAAAGAAATAAAATCAGATGTTAAAATTATTAAACATGACAAGAACTGTTCTTCTTAGGGGGATGGAAATATTTTAGATCTTGAATAGAGTTGTCATCATTATGGCTGTATGCATTTGTCAAAAGCTACCTATCTATATACTCTGGTGACTTTTAATGCATGGAAATTAGATCCTGGTAAAGTTGATTCTTTAAAAATTCAAGAAAAAGGACAAAGCTAACCCTAATTGTTCAGTAATGAGTTGCACATATAACCGTTAAAATATTTCCGATGTAAATAATGCTCAACTACTCAATTTCCATAATTGACAAGGCAGTTTTCACATAGAGTGGAGTTTTAAATATACTTTCAATAAAATAGCTATTGTAGTTCATAAAGGGAGGACTATTTCATGGCATCAATTTAATGCAGTGAAGGGAAAGGCAACAAAACAACAACCATTATTAAAAGAAATATAAAAAACTTTAAAGATGACTATAATATACAAAATCAATTACTAACAAAATAAAATCAGATGTTTAAAAGTCACACTTTTTAAAATGAACAGAAGCCTTGCATTGATACTTTTTAAGAAAGAAATTCCTTTTGCTGCCATAATGACTGTGCCAAAGATTACCTTATTTACTTATTTTTCTCCTGTCCATTCTTCTCCAACTGAGTCCCACAATTCTACTGAAACCGCTTCCTCACACCAGTGATCTCTGAACTGCTACATCAAACAATCTTAGTAATAATCTATCTATTCTATTTAAAGCATTTGTTTATTTCATTGGTTCCTATAGCATTCTACATCTGTACTATATTTTCTGTTGATTTGTCTTGATTTCTTTCACTTACTTTTAGGCATTTAACGTGAATAAATACAGGTATTTTCTAAAGCTCTATTCAAGCATTCTTCTTTGTCCATTTTAAAATTTTCTAGCCTGGAAACGGCCCCAATCTAGCTCACCCAATAGAAAAAAGTATAGCAGGGACCACTATTTACTGATCTTTCTATTTCTCCATGAGCCTTAAAACTTTCTGACATCGTAAGTTCCTCTGTCCTATTAAGTTTTCTTTGATAATAATAATAAAGAATATTGCCCTAATTCAAGACTAATTTTCAGAATACATTAAAAAGCTAACCTCAGTTCATTTTTGGAGTCTTCATTCTTAAATATGAATATTTCTAATAGATTATCCTAAGATTATGGAGAGTAAAGGTAAATAAATCTGAAATAATTCAGATTTATGGAAACAAAACTATACGAAAATATAGAATAAAAAAGAGTAAAGACCATCTTTCAAGCACTTAAATACTAACAAGTTACCTATGAGAATCTTAAAAGAATAAGCCACCAATATACATATTTTATGAAAGGTTGTTTCAGCAGGCTCTCCAGACAGGATTGCAGTTTTAATAAAGAAAAAGGAAGAACTTTAAAAATTGTCATTTTAAACTATGAATAATTTTAGAAAGAGAAGTAACATCAGAAATCTACCTGCAAATTCTTGATCATTTAAACTATGTCAAACACTGATGACAGCAGAAATTGATACAATCCCTGTGGGATGTGACTTGGCAAATGTCTACAAAAATTAAAAATTTATATTCCTTTTTGCCTTGATATTGTACTTGTTGCAAAGTATTCATAAAATCACATGTGTGAAAAATAATGAATACACAAGGTTATGCCCTGAAGCATAGTTTGCAACAATAAAAAAGGTAAACACCCCATTTCCCCATAAATAAGAATCTGATTAAGTAAAAATGGTGATGATAATGACAATGATGGAAGGCAACATTTGGCTGCTCACTACCAACTAGGCCTTGTACTAATAAGTGCTTAAACTTCACAACAACTTTATTCAGAATACAATTTTTCTCCCATGTACAGATGAGAAACTTGAGACACTTAAGAGATTTAGCAACTTGTAAAGGGCTTTTCCAGCAGCAGATCCATGGCCTATATGTAGGCAGACTGGCAACAGATCCATGGAAACCACTACTATTAAATGGCTCTTAAAGTCAATGGAAGCCATGGATATAAAAAACAAAGTTATCTATGACTGATATAAAAAGATCTGTAGGATATATTCATACATGAAGAAGAGAGGTATAGGTTCTCGTTCAAGGTGGCAACATAGGAAGATCCTGAACTCACCTTCTCCCATGGAAACAGTCAACAATTACATATGCAAAGACTTCCTCTTAAAAAACACGTAAAGGTTGGCTGAATGGGCTGAATGATGATTATATATCCGGCAAATGAGAAGAAAATCACATCAAAGCAGCAAGACAGGCTGGCACAAAATATCATCAAATGGCACAAGATAAAGCCAATCTACACCGCAGTGAACTACAACTTGGAGGGAACTCAAAACCAGAGCTTCTCCTGAGGAGTGAAGGGCTCAAACTGCACATTAGGTATGACAAATTTTAAGATATGCACTTGAGAGATGAGCCCCATCCCCCAAAAATCTACTTTTGAAAATCAACAAGGATCACATCTTGAGACCCATAAAACAGCATCAATCTAGTAGAAAGTTCTAAAACGGCCTGCACAACTTGAACTCTTCCACCCAAGGCTCAGCTCAGGTAGGTTAAGGGAACTAAAACTTAAAGCGAATAAGGATCACGTGCTTATATTAAAACCATGGCCTAAGAGGCAGGCACCTAATTTAACACATGCACATCTAGGAGCCTGCTGGACTACTCTGGGGACAGAGTAGCGGGCACCATTTTTATACTTTTCCTTTGCCATGCTCTGGAGCACCAATAGGGGGCCTATGTGTGCCTGATGTCCTAATATTTGCGGCTCCTGCCGACAATATAATTCTTGATCACCTGGCTCTGGAGGTCAGGGAGTTGCATTCCTGATCATGTGGAACTGTAATAATCAGTGTCATCATAATGGAGCTCCTATCCGTCTGGTGCCCTGATTTTTGTGATTGCTGCCAGGTGGACACCTTGGTTTCACTGGACTTTAGAGGCCAGTGGGACTTAAAATTGTAGATCTCGCAACACCTTAACCAATGAAAAAAGAGTTCGAAATCAGCTACCACTTCCAGGTAATAGGAAGAGGCAACAGATCCAAGAATTCAATCTTTCTGTGAAAGAGACCTATTAGTTAGTCATTACGATTGTGACCGGAGGGGCAGGGTTCTCTTTAAACAATATCTAGGGACTGAGCTTTCCTTTTTCAATGATTTCTCAATAAACTGTGGAAAATTCTGAAAGAGATGGGAATACCAGAGCACCTGACCTGCCTCTTGAGAAATCTGTATGCAGGTCAGGAAGCAACAGTTAGAACTGGACATGCAACAACAGACTGGTTCCAAATAGGAAAAGGAGTACGTCAAGGCTGTATATTGTCACCCTGCTTATTTAACTTCTATGCAGAGTACATCATGAGAAACGCTTGACTAGAAGAAGCACAAGCTGGAATCAAGATTGCTGGGAGAAATCTCAATAACCTCAGATATGCAGATGACACCACCCTTATGGCAGAAAGTGAAGAGGAGCTAAAAAGCCTCTTGATGAAAGTGAAAGAGGAGAGCGAAAAAGTTGGGTTAAAGGTCAACATTCAGAAAATGAAGATGGTGGCATCTGGTCCCATCACTTCATGGGAAATAGATGGGGAAACAGTGGAAACAGTGTCAGACTTTATTTTTTTGGCCTCCAAAATCACTGCAGATAGTGACCGCTGCCATGAAATTAAAAGACACTTACTCCTTGGAAGAAAAGTTATGACCAACCTAGATAGTATATTCAAAAGTAGACACATTACTTTGCCAACTAAGGTCCGTCTAGTCAAGGCTATGGTTTTTCCAGTGGTCATGTTGGATGTGAGAGTTGGACTGTGAAGAAGGCTGAGCACCGAAGAATTGATGCTTCTGAACTGTGGTGTTGGAGAAGACTCTTGAGAGTCCCTTGGACTGCAAGGAGATCCATCCAGTCCATTCTGAAGGAGATCAGCACTGGGATTTCTTTGGAAAGAATGATGCTAAAGGTGAAGCTCCAGTACTTTGGCCACCTCATGCGAAGAGTTGACTCACTGGAAAAGACTCTGATGCTGGGAGGGATTGGGGGCAGGAGTAGAAGGGGACGACCGAGGATGAGATGGCTGGATGGTATCACGGACTTGATGGATGTGAGTCTGAGCGAACTCCGGGAGATGGTGATGGACAAGGAGGCCTGGCGTGCTGCGATTCATGGGGTCGCAAAGAGTCGGACACGACTGAGTGACTGAACTGAACTGAACTGAACTGAGCTTTCCTTTTTCAATGATTTCAGAGAGTGGGCACTATATTCACCTCACTCTCTGAAGTGTTCCAGAGCACCAGAGTCTACTGGTAGGAACTTGTACATGTATCTGGTGCCCTGGTTTTTTGTGTTTAACACCTGAGATTTTACAAATGGAACTATGGCTACCTGATCACCTTGTTCTGATAGAAGGGGCTGGGTTACCTGGGCGATGGACTGTGGCAATTAGAGAGATGATTCGGGGCAGATTAACATGCATAGACCACTGCACAAATAGCTGCCTGAAAGACATTTCCAGTATATGAAAGAGGCTACTTTACTTCTCTTGGACCTTTAGATGGACAAAAAGGCTTCAGGTTTGACACACATGTAGCAGCATATATGGAGCAGCTCTCAAGGAATACAGACTGTGGATGTCATTTTGATGCTCTCTTTGGCCTTGTTTCAATTCACTGTTATCTTCTACTCATCTGAAGCCCTGATTTTTGTGATTGCTCTGCAAGATATACTTTCAGATTGCCTGGCTCTGGTAACCAGTGGGTCTTATGCTTACAGCCTTTAAGGACTGCATATATTATATCTACATATTTTTAAAAGCTGTTAGCTGATGGCCTGGCTTCTAGAATTCCCGGAGTCCACCCAAACCATGTCCATTGAGTTGGTGATGCCATCCAACCATCTCATCCTGTGTCGTCCCCTTCTCCTCTTGCCCTCAATCCTTCCCAGCATCAAGGTCTTTTCAAATGAATCAGCTCTTTGCATCAGGGGCCAAAGTATTGGAGTTTCAGCTTCAACATCAGTCTTTCCAATGAACACCCAGGACTGATCTCCTTTAGAAAGGACTGGTTGGATCTCCTTGCAGTCCAAGGGACTCTCAAGAGTCTTCTCCAACACCACAGTTCAAAGCATCAATTCTTTAGGGATCAGCTTTCTTTATATAGTCCAACTCTCACATCCATAGATGACTACTGGAAAAACCATAGCATTTACTAGATGGACCTTAGTTGGCAAAGTAATGTCTCTGCTTTTTAATATGCTGTCTAGGTTGGTCATAACTTTCCTTCCAAAGAGTAAGTGTCTTTTAATTTCATGGCTGCAATCACGATCTGCAGTGATTCTAGAGCCCAGAAGAATAAAGTTAGCCACTATTTCCCCACCTATTTCCCATGAAGTGATGGGACCAGATGCCATGATCTTAGTTTTCTGAATGCTGAGCTTTAAGCCAACTTTTTCACTCTCCCCTTTCACTTCCATCAAGAGGCTCTTAGTTCTTCTTCACTTTCTGCCATAAGGATGGTGTCAGCTGCATATCTGAGGTTATTGATATTTCACCCAGCAATCTTGATTATGGGATGGTACCACATATGCTAACATTCACATTTTAGGTCTCCCAGGAGAAGAAGGCAAGAAAGGAGCAAAAATCAGACATTCAAGTTCTAGAAGCCCAGAGAATACCAAATAAGATGAATTGAAAATGGCTCAAAGGAAGGCACATTATAAAATGAAAAAAAGACAAAAAGATAATGCTAAAAACAACAGGAGAAAAGCAACTGGCTATACACAAAGACCTCCCATGAGACTTTGAACACACTTTTCAGTAAAAATTCTACAGGCCAGAAGGGAATGCATGATATATTCAAAGTGGTAGGAAAAAAAAAAGAAAAGAAACCTCTAACCAAGCAAACTCCACCTGGAAGAGTTCTCATTCAGAATTGAAGTTGAGGGAGTTTTCCAGGCAAGCAAAAGCTAAAGGAATCTATACCATTAAACCAGTCTACAAGAAATGTTTAACGGACACCTTTAAGATGAAAGGAAACAGCACTACTTAGTTATCAGAACACATATGCAATAGTAAATCTAACTGAAAAGCAAATATACAGTAAAGTAGTGGATTAATGACTTGCATGTAAATAATTAAGAAATATATAAGTTTTTCAAAATGTTAAATATAACATCAAAAATATAAAACATGGAGTGTGGGAACAGAGTAGTCATGTTGAGCCTTAAAATTGGATGAAATGTAAGTTATCATCAACTTAAAATGCTATTATAAATCTCATGGTAATCCAAAGCAAAAACCTATACTATAAATACATAGAAAATAAAGAAATATACACCTACCACTAGATAAAGTTATCAAACTACAAAGGAGAGGCAGAGAAGAAGGAAGAAACAGAGAGCAACTACAAGAGCAGCTAGGAAACAAGAAAAAGGCAATAAGCAAAAATCTATCAGCAACTACTTTCAATGTAAGTAGACTAAATTCTCCAACCAAAAGACATGGAGTAGTTGAGTAAATAAAAACCAAGTTCCTTCTATGGGCTGCCAACAAAGACACACTACAGGTAAAGACACAAAGACTGAAGTAAATGTACAGGAACACTATACCATGTAAATAAAAACTAAAATAAAGCTGGGATAGATATTTACACATCACACAAAACAGACTTAATAGAAGACAATTAAGTAGACAATATAATAAGGAGACAATATAATTTAAAAAAAAATTTAATGTGTAAAATAATGGTAAAGGGATCATCCAACAAAAAAACAACACCTGAAAATATTTATGCATACAACAGCACATAGGAAAAAAATACCAGTGACCACATAAGAGTCTGGGCTGGACCTACTTTTTAGAACTGGATGGTCTTCTGCAGAGGTGGCATGGTGGGGGTGGTGGGGGGAGGGTGGCTGTTGCTGACTGCAGGGATAAACACAGTGGCAGTTTTGGCAAATATTCACTCATATGAGCCCTCCTGGAAACCATCATTTCCTCCCCAAGACCTAACCTAACCCAACAGCCTGTAGGCTCCAGTGCTGGAAGGCCTCAGGCCATACAACCATCAGAGCCGCATCCAGCAAAAGACAGGCTGCTTAGGTCTTCCTGAGCACAGTGCTGTCCATTAGAAGAACAAGACCCAACTCCATTCCAGTGAGAGCAGGAATAAACTTTCCCACAAAGAAGCCTGCACAAGCCTGTCAGACAGCCTCATCCAGCAGAAAGGCAGAAAAAAGAAGGGGAAAGAAACTACAACTTTGTAGCCTGTGAAACAGAAACTATAATCAAAGAAAATTAGACAAAACGAGGTGGTAGAGGAATATACTGCCGATGAAGAACACGACAAAACCTCAGAAAAGTAATGAAGTGAAGTCCAAATAGGCAATCTACCGGAGAAAGAATACAGAGTAAAGAGAGTGAAGAAGATGCAAGATTTCAGGGGGGGGGGGGGGGGGCGGGGGGGGGGAACGGAGGCAAAGATTAAGAAAATGCAAGAAATGTTTAACAAAGACCTAATAAAACTACAGAACAAAAAGAGAGGAACAATACTATAACTGAAATAAAAAAGACAACAGAAGAAATCAATAGCAGAATAACTGAGTAAGAAGAACAGATAAATAAGCTGCAAGAAAAGAATGGTGGAAATCACATCTGCAGAACAGAATAAATTAAAAAAAAACAATGAAAACAGCCCCAGAAGCTCTGTGACAACATTAAATGCACTAATTTGCATTACAGGAGTCCCAGATGAAGAGAGAATGAGGACCTAAGAGAATATTTGAAGAGATACAAGAAAACTTCCTTAACATGGGAACAGAAACAGTCATCTGAGTTCAGGAAGTGCAGCAAGTTCCAGGCAGGTTAAACCCAAAAAGGAATACACTGAGACACAGTCATCAAACAGACAAAAATTAAAGACAGAAAAAATATTTTTTAAAAAACATAAGAAAAGCAAGAAGTAACATATAAGTGATATTCCTCCTGTAAGGGTATCAGCTGATTTCTCAGCAGAAACTCTGCAGGCAAAAAGGGAGTGGAATGATATATTTAAAGTGATGAATGGGTAAAACCTACAACCAAGAATTTCCTGTCTTGCAAGGCTCTCATTCAGATTCAACAAAAAATAAAAATAAAAACCTTTACACACAACCAAAAACTAAGAGAATTCAGTATCATGAAACCACCTTTGCAACAAAAGCTATGGGAACTTTCCTTAGTGAAAAATAAAAGACCACTACTAGAAACAAGACCACTACTATGAATGGAAAAATTCACTGGTAAAGCCAAATATGAAATAAAGGTAGGAATTCATCTGCATACACTTAGGATATCAAAACCAGCAACTGTGAGAAGAGGAGAGCAACAAATGCAGAATATCAGAAAAGGCAACTGAATTTAAAAGGCAGCAACTTCGAATATTCTTGTTATAGACTGCTATATCAAAACTCCACAGAAACTTCCCTGTGGATCCCAAAGAAGGGTACACAAATTTGATCCCTGGTCACGGAGCTAGGATCCCCACATGTTGAGCAGCAGGGCCAAAACTAAAATATCCCCCACTCCATCCTTTGGGTCTTCCCCCAGAAGTCCAGAAATTAGGACTCTGCCTTCCAATGCATGGGATGCATGTTGGATCTCCAATCAAGGAGCTAAGATCATACACGTCTCATGGTCAAAAAAAATCAAAACGTAAAACAGAAAGAATGCTATGAAAAATTAAATAAAAAATTTAAAAATGCTACACATAAGAACAACCTAAAACAAACAATCACAATAACCACAAATAGAAACTCTATAATAGATAAACACACACACACATAGAAATCCAAATACAACACTGAAGTTAACCACCAAATCAGAAAAGAAGAGAACAAAATAGGAAAACAGGAAGGGAAGGAAAAAAGACCTACAAAAACAAATCCAAAACAATCAACAAAATGGCAATACTAATATACACTGAGATAACTACCTTAAATGTAAATGGATTAAGTGCTTCAACCAAAAGACATAGACTGGATGAATAGATACAAAATCAAAACTTGTACATATACTGTCTGCAAAAGACACACTTCAAATCTAGGGACATATATAGTCTGAAAGTGAGGGATGGAAAAAAAGTATTTCATGCAAATGGAAATCAAAAGAAAGCTGGAATAGCAACACTCATATCAGACAAAGTACAATTTAAAATAAAGACTATTACAAGAGACAAACACTATGTAATGATCAAGGGATAAATTAAAGAAGAATACGTTACAACTACAAATATATATGCACCCAGCATAGGAACATGCCAGCATATAATACAAATATTAAGAGCCATAAAAGGAAAAACTGGCATTACCTCAATAACAGTGGGTTAAGACCCCACTTTCATCAATGCACAGATCATCCAGACAGAAGATCAATAAAGAAACACAGGCCTTAAATGACACATTAGACCAGATTGTCTTCACTGATATTTATGAAGCATACCATACAAAAGCCACAGAAAGACATTCCTTTCAAGTGCTCATGGAATATTTTCTAGGACTGATCACATTCTGGGCCACAAAACAAATCTACCTTGGTAAATTTAAGAAAACTGAAATCATATCCAGTATCTTTTCTGACCACAATGCTCATGAGATTAGAAATCAAGGATAACGAAAAACTATAAAAAACACAAACATGTGGAGGCAAAATATGCTACTAAACATGGATCCTAGGTGGAGCTAGTGATAAAGAATCCGCCTGCCAATGAAGGAAACACAAGAGACATGGGTTCAATCCCGACGTCAGGAAGATTCCCTGAAGTAAGAAATGGCAAACCACTCTAGTATTCTTGCCTGGAAAATATCCTGGGCAGAGTAGCCTATTGGGTTTCCATTCATGGGGTCGAAAAGAGTTGGACATGACTGAGCAACTGAGCACAGCATAGAAATCATGAAGCTGCAAAAAATCAAAGAAGAAATTTAAAAATATCTAGAGACAATGATAATGAAAACACAAATATCTAAAACCTACAGGGTACCATAAAAGCTTTTCTAAGAGGGGAAACAAACTTACCACAAGAAATAAGAAAAACCACAAATAAACATCCTAATGTTACACCTAAAGCAACTAGAGAAAGGAAAAAAGAAAAAAACTTGTTAGTAGAAGGAAAGAAATCATAAAGATCAGAGCAGAATAAATGAAACAGAAATGAAAACAATAGAAAATATCAATAAAACTAAAAGCTGCTTCCTAAAAACATTTTTTAAAAAAATCGATGAAACTTTAGCAAACTCATCAAAAAAAGAGGGATCAAGTCAATAAAATTGCAAATGTAAAAGTAGAAGCTACAATATACACTGCAGAAATACAAAGGATTATAAGAGACTACTATAAGCAACTATATGCCAATAAAATGGACAAAATGACAGAAATGGTCAAATTCTAAAAACATATATACTGTCTCCCAAGACTGAATCAGGAAGAAATAGAAAATATGAACTAAGCAATCACAAGCACTGAAACTGAAACTGTAATTTTAAAAATTCCCAAGAAACCAAAGTCCAAGACATGAAGCTTCACAAGAAAAGTTTATCAAACACTTAGAGAACAGTTAACACCTATCCTTCTGAAATGATTCTTTAAAAAAAACTGCAGAGGAAGGAATACGCCAAAACCATTCTATGAGGCCATGATCACCCTGATACCAAACATTACAAAGATATCACACACACACAAAAAGAAAACCACAGGCCAGTATCAGTGATGAGTGTAGACTCAAAAATCATCAACAAAATGCTAGCAATCCAAATCCAACAAATGCCACATTAAAAGGATCATACACTAACGATCAACTGGAATTTACCTTAGGAATGCAAAGATTTTTCACTATCTCCACAAATCAATGGGATACACCATATCAACAAACTGAATAAAAAGCACATGATTATCTCAAAAGATTCAAAAAAAGCTTTTGACAAACTTCAACACCCATTTATACTTAAAAAAAAAAAAACCTCTCTATAAAATGGGCACAGAGGGATCATATATCAATATAATAAAGGCCTTCTATGATAAACCAACAGCTAACGTCATACTAAATGGCGAAAATCTAAGAGCATTTCATATAAGATCAGAAATGCAAACAGATGTCCACTCTCCCAATTTTAATTCAGGATAGTTTTGGCAGTCCTAGCCAGGGCAATCAGAGAAGAAAAAAATAAATAAACAGAATCCAGATTGGAAAAGAAGACTTAAAACTCTGTCTGAACTTCCCTGGTGGTCCAGTGGTTAAGAATTCACCTGCCAAGGCAGGGAACAAGGGTTTGATCTCTGGTTCAAGGACAACCCGTGCCGTGGGACAACTAAGCCCATGCGCCACAAGTCCTGGGCCCAAGTAGCACAACTACTGAAGCCTGCATGTTCTAGAGCCTGTGCACCCCAACTAGAGAAGCTACCACAATGAAAAGCCCGTGCACCACAAGTGGAAGAGTACCTGCTCATCCCAACTACAGAAAGCCTGCGGGATGCAGTGAAGATCCAATGCAGCCAAAAATAAATAGATGAGTAAACAAATTTAAAAAAAGTTTGCAAATGAAATGATACTTACTGTACATAGAAAATTCTAAAGATGCTACCAGAAATCTACTAGAGTTCATCAATGAATTTGGTAAAGCTGTAGCATAAAATAAATGCACAGAAATTCGTTGCATTTCCATATGCTAACAACAAAAGATAAAGAAACAATCCCAGACTACTCTGGTGGTCCAGTGGTTGGGAGTCTATGGGCCAATGCAGGGAACATGGGTTCGATCTCTGGTCCAGGAAGACCCCACGTGCTGAGGGCAACTAAGTTCATGCACCACAACTACTGAGTCTAGGCTCTTGATTCTGCAAGGTACAACTACTATGACTGTGCACAGCAATTACTGAAACCCATGCACAGCAACTACTGAAGCCTGTCCACTCTAGGGCCTGTGTGCCACAACTACTGAACCTTTCCACTGCAGCCGCAGAAGCCTATGCACCTAGAACCAATGCTCTCCAACAAGAAGCCACCACAGAGGGAAGGCTGTACACTGTAAGAATAGCCTCCACTCACTGCAACTAGAGAAAACCCACACATTGCAACGAACACCAAGCACAGACCAAAATAAATATGATTTTCAATAAAGGAATAAAATTTGATTTCAAAAAATTTTAAATAAATAATACCATTTATCGTCACATCCAAAAGAATAAAATATCTAGAAAAAACTCCCTTAAGGAAACAAAAGACCTGTACACAGAAAACTATAAGACACTGAAGACAGAAATTAAAAACGACAGAAACACAAGGGAAAGATTTACAATGTTCTTGGACTGGAAGACTCAATATTGTCCAAATGACCGAAGCCAATCTAGATATTTGATGCAATTCCTATCAAATTACCAGTGGCATTTTTCACAGAACTATTAATATAACAACAACAACAAAATCTTAAATTTGCATGAAGACACAAAAGATCCTGAAGTCAAATCAATCTTAAAAAACAAAAACGGACCTGGAGGAATCAGGCTCCCTACCTCAAGGCTATAGTATAAAGCTAAAGTCAATATCAAAACAGTATGGTATGGGCACAAAAATACAAATATAAATCAATGGAACAGGATAGAAAGGCTAAACTCATGCACCTATGGTCACATAATCTATGACAAAGCAGATAAGAACATACAGTGGAGAGAAGACAGTCTCTTCAATAAGCAGAGCTGGGAAAATTGTAAAGCTACATGTAAAAGAATAAAATTACAACGTTCCCTAATACCATACACAAAATCAAAACAGATTAGAGCTCTAAATGTAAGACCAAATAGTATAAAACTACTAGAGGAAAACATAGGCAGAACACTCTGACATAAATCACAGCAGTATCTTTTCCAACCCATTTCCTAGAGAAATGGAAAACAAACAAACAAACAAATGGGACCTAATTAAACTCAAAAGCTTTTGTACAGCAAAGGAAACCATAAACAGAACAGAAAGTCAAGCCACAGAATGGGAGAAAATATTTGCACAGGATTCAACTAACAGTGGGTTAGTCTCCGAAATTCACAAAACAGTTCATGTGGCTCAGTATTAAAAAAAAAAAAAAAAAAAAAAAGACCAAGGAACCCAATCAAAAAATAGGCAGAAGACCCAAACTGGCAATTCTTTCTCCAAAAAAGACAGGTCACCAACAGGCACATGAAGCAACGCTCAACATTTCTACTTGCTAGCAAAATGCAAATGAAAACTACAGTGAGAAATCACCTCATACCAGTGAGAACTGCCATCCTCAAAAACCTACAGTGAATGTTGGAGAGGGTGTGGAAAAAAGGGAACCCTCCCACAGTGCTGGTGGGAAGGTAAATTGGTACAGCCACTATGCAGAACTGTATGGAGGTTCCTTAAGAAACTAGACTACCATATGATCCTTAAGACCTACCTTAAGACCTGGTTCCTTAAGACCTACCATACGATCCAGAAATTCCAATCCTGGGCATGTATCTGGAGAAAAACATGGTTTGAAAGGATACTGGCATGCCAACATTCATAGTAGTGTTGTTAACAATAGCCAAGACATAAGACAACCTAAATGCCCATTGACAGATGAAGAGATAAAGAAGATGTGGTACCAAAACACAAATTATTCAGTCATTATAAAGAATGAAATAGTACCATTTGCCACAACATGGACAGATGTGGAGATTATCAGATAAGCGAAGTCAGACAGAGAAAGACAAATATCAAATAATATTGTATGTTGAATCTAAAAAAAATAGGATACAAATGAACTTATCTAAAAAACAGAAACAGACTCACAGACTTAAGAGAATGACCTTCTGGTTCCCAGCAGGGAAGGGTGGGAGAAGGACAGAATGGGAGTTTGGAACTGACATGTACACACCACTATATTTAAAAGATAGTTAACAAAGACCTACTGCATAGCACAGGGAACACTGCTCATGGGAAAGAACTTGAAAAAGTATGGGCTTCCCTGGGAGTTCAGACAGTAAAAATCTGCCTGCAATGCGGGAGACCTGGGTTCAATCCCTGGATCACGAATAACCCCTGGAGAAGGAAATGGCAGCCCACTGCAGTATTCTTGCCTGGAAAATGCCACGGACAGAAGAGCCTGGTGGGCAACATGGAGTCGCAAAGAGTCAGACACGATTGAGCAGCTAACACATACATTTAATGAGAAAGTATAGACACATGAACAATATATATAACCTAATCACTTTGCTGTATACCTGAAACTAATACAACATTGTTAACAACTATGCTCTAATGTAAAATAAAAATTACAAGAAAACTTAAGACGATTGAAATCATATTAAGCATACTTTGTGACCACAATGGTATAAAGTAGAAATTAGTTACATGTAGAAAACTGGAAAATTTACAATATGCAGAGATTAAACCACATATGGTATTAAATAAATAATGTCAAAGAAATTTTTAAAAAATACCTTGAGGCAAGTGAAAATAGATATACAACATGTCAAATTTTATGAGATACAGCAAAAGCAGTTTTAGGTGGGAAGCTTACTGAGATAAATGCTTATCTCAAGAAACAAGAAAACCATCTAACTTTATACCTAAATGAATTAGAAAGAGTAGAAAGAAATGAAGCCAAAAGTTAGTAGATGGAAGGAAATAATAAAGATTGAGGCAGTAATGAAACACAGACTAAAAGGAGAGTAAGCAAGATTAACGAAATGAAGAGGTGAATCTTTGAAAAATGATACTGAGAAGTGTTTTGGCTAGACTCACCAAAAGGGGAAAAAAAGACAGAGGACTCAAACTTAAAAAAAGAAATGAAAGAGGTGTTCTATCTGATCTTACAGAAACACCAAGGATCATAAGAAACTACTATAACCAAAGATATGCCAACAAACTGGACAACCTAGAAGAAATGGATAAATACCTAGAAACAACCTATCTAAATAGTCAAACAAGACAAAATAGAAAATCTGAATAGATAGATTACTAAAGAGTTACAAGTAATCAAAGCTCTCCCAACAAACAAAATCCAAAACCTTGTACTTCATTGGTGAATTCTATCAACTATTCAAAAACGTATTAATGCCAAACCTTCTGACACTCTTCCAAACACCAGAATTGGGGGCAAGGGGAAGGGAACTCTTTCAAACACATTTTACAAGACCAGCATTATCCTCATACTAAAATCAGACAAAGATGCCACAAAGAGAAAATTGCAGACCAATATCCCTGATGAACACAGATGTAAAAATCATCAAACAACAAGGAAAATCAAAGATCCTGCATGCTGCAATTAAGACCTGGCACAGCTAAATAAATGAATGAATAAACAAATATATACAAAATTAAACATTCATAAATGATAAATATTCCCAACTTAGCAGTTATAGAGGAACTTACTGCAACACAGAATAGGCCATGTATGACAAGCCTATGGGCTTCCCAGGTGGCACTAGGGGTAAAGAATCTGCCTGCCAATACAGGAGATATAAGAGAGGCACGTTCCATCCCTGGGTGGGTAAGATCCTCTGGGGTAGGGCATGGCAACCCACTCCAGTATCTTTGCCTAGAGAATCCCCATGGAAAGAGGAGCCTGGCAGGCTACAGTCTACAGGGTCGCACATAGTTGGACATGACTGAAGCAACTTAGCATGCACAAATGCATGACAAGCCTACAGCTACCATTATACTTCATTGTGCACAGCTGAAGCCTTTTCTCTAAGATCAGGAACAAGACAACAAGGCTCACTATTGTCATTTTTACTTAACATAGTACTGAAAATCCTAGTCAGAACAATTAATCAAAAATAAACACACAAACAAAAGGCATCCAATCGGAAAAGCAGCAGTAGCAGCAGCAGCACTATCACTGTTTGCAAATGACATAATCTTATGCATAGAGAAAACCCTAAAGATTTCAACAAAAACCTGTGACTACTAAACAAACTTTAAAAAATTGTTAAACTAAGGACGGGAACTATAAGAGACAATAAACATAAAATACTTAGCACAGTATCTGCAAGATGTAAGATGTTCAGTTAGTATACTCTCTTACTTTAAGCATTCATTTTGGATAGATTATTCTGCAATTTCAGAGGCAAGCTAAGAGCTCTAATTTCTTACTTGACTTCTACTGGACTCCAGATTCCTACTTGTGCATGTTGCCAGGTTAATGCTCTTTGGAGAATGAGATTAGTCACCTCTATTATTCCAGAATCGTGGAAAGTCATCCCAGCAACTTTCCCATCACCCAGACCTTTAGCTTCCACGTCCAGAGTGGAGCTGATCAAATACAACAGCAGTAAACATCTGTGCCCCAAAAGCCTAGAACCTGTCACAGGGAAAAGCTATGGCCATAAAGAATTCATTCTTAGAGAAGTCAAGCAGGAACCAGCAAACTATCTTATTCTTGTATGTATGGATTCATGGCTTAAAGAACATCTCATCTTATCTTCTTCAATCTTTTCAATTCTATCCCTGCACTATTTTATGATACCAGACAGACAGGAACATTAGCCTTCTCTGTATCATTCCATCAAGATACAGAAGCAGGTAGAAATGAAGAATGAAAAACAATCTGTCTAAAAATAACAAAACATTTGTAGCTTTTATGACATAGTAACATTACAGCTCACTCAAAATTAACCTGGGAGTTGGGATTTCATGGGTGTAGGACACTAACATTGCCTGGGAGCACTTAACAGACAGCCTTCCAACCAGTAAATGTTTTCTAAGTAACTGGTCTGTGTATTTAAAAACTTTCAGGACTGTTTTTTTTTTTGCAGAGTGGATTACAGAGTCTAAATAAATAAAATCTAATCTGATGAGGGACCAGAGAAGCCAAGTATGTAACAGGATGGTTTGGTTGTCTTTTATTTTTTGTCTCATTTTATTTTATCTAATATGCAGCAGATGATGAATCAAAATAAAATGGAGAAAGAACTGTGGGAGTCCAGTGGTTAAGAATCTGCCTGCCAATGCAGGGGATACAGGTTCCATCCCTGGTCCAGCATGATTCCATTGTCTCAGGGCAACTAAGCCCATGTGCTGCAACTACTGGGCACACACTCGAGGGCTGGAGAACTACTGAAGCCTGTGCTGCACAGTAAGAGAAGACACTGTAAGCAGCAGCCCACACACTGCAAACCAAAAGTGGCCCCCACTCCGCACACCTAGAGAAAGCCTGTTCACAGAAACAAAGCCTGTTCACAGACAAAAATAAATTAATTAAATAAAATGAGAAACACTGAACATAAACATGGTTAAATTTAGTAGAGAAAATTTGAGTCAAAAGAGGGGAAATAAAGCTGAGGCTAATGCTGCTAAGTCACTTCAGTCGTGTCCGACTCTGTGCGACCCCACAGACTGCAGCCCACCAGGCTCCCCCGTCCCTGGGATTCTCCAGGCAAGAGTACTGGAGTGGGTTGCCATTTCCTTCTCCAGTGCATAAAAGTGAAAAGTGAAAGTGAAGTCACTCAGTCGTGTCCAACTCTTAGCGACCCCATGGTATGCAGTCCACCAGGCTCCTTCATCCAAGGGATTTTCCAGGCAACAGTACTGGAGTGGGGTGCCATTGCCTTCTCCCTGAGGCTACGGAGGAGTCACTAAAGGAACATCTGCATACCAAAAACGTAGAATGTAACAGACACCTAGGATTCCAGTGACCCTAGGTAAAAGTCTTTCTCAAGATTTAAGAGGAGGGAGCGGGGAAAAGGTAGAGAGAGAGAGATACTTTACTTCCGTTTTATTAAGCATTTCAAGCTTAATTATAAAAATCTTAGGATGTATTTGGTCTAAGTAATATATGAAAATATGGAAAAAGTTAACTCACAAGTTATTATAAATAAATATGTAGTTTCAGAAACATAAACCTTTCAAAATTGCATAAAAATAAAACTTGTTGTGATGTCTCCAGTGACACTCTGTCTCTAGATGGCAGCCTGTACTTTGTAACATTCTGTTACATAAAAAAAAGTTAATATACATCTTCCTCTGTAAATAGAGAAGGTAAAGGAAACATCAAAATAAATGCTCAAAAAGAAAAATCACACATCGGCATAAGATATGATGAGTACCAAGTCTTTCAAAACTGAATACGATATATTTCATCCATATCAAGAACAAATAATTTAATAAAATATTACAATTTGAAATTTTGGAGCTTGTTTGAGCCATGCTAGTATAGCACAGGGCCAAAGCAAAGCAATATCCCAGAGCTATAATATTTCAAACTATTTTCACCAAACCTTCAACAATATTATAACAACTTCATTTTCAGTGCTAGTGCTGTTCATACAGACAAGAATTAAAGAAAAGCGAGGAAAATAAACATTTTTAAAATGCCTGTCTGCTACCTGAGGCTCTATTACTAATATTGCTAACGTAATTCAAGACAGACAGGCTTTCTTAATCCATAGCACATGGATTCTTAAGTATCTATGAACCTTTTGAAACTATATGAAAATTTGGCTCTATGTACTTCTATAGAGAAAGATCCAAACTTTTCAGGATATTATTACAGGAATTTGAGAAATCAAAAAAAGTAAAAATTATCCATTGCAGAAAAAATACTAAAGATTTTTTTTCTTAGAAAAATAAACAGAAATAAAACTGTGACAGTAAAGAATAGCTCTAGAGAAAATTCACCCTTCATAATGTGGAACAGCAAAGACTGGACTTTAAAATGGAGAGAAGAAAAGGCTGAACTCTTTCCCATCCTAATAAATCGAGCCATGAGTGAAATAGTATTGTTTAAAGGGAACCCCTGTCATCTCTAAATGGCAAAGGAAAAAGCACAAGGAAATCTGCACATTAGACTAATCCGTAAATAGTGAAAATTTTTATTTACCAATTATCCAACTTAGAGAAAATGCTATGTATTTCATTCCAGCTACATAATATAAGATTTAAGTATTTGAGATTACATAGGATTATATGGCAGTTTCTTATCAAACTTCATATAAATACCCAAGTCCTGTTTGTTTAAACTGTGTTTCAAAGCTTTATTCATAGAAGGGCCTAAATACTCTCAAGAACAGTTTTGTAAAATCCCTCTTATAAAATTCTTATGGGCCATTAAAACTTTTTCAAATTATCTTTGTCTAAAAGGTCTTTTTCCTATCTTATCAACCTTAGGTATGTGATCAAAGAGAAAAAAAACTAACTGGTTTTAATAAGAGTCTCAAGAAGTTTTTCTTAAAGTGAATTCCCCAGTATTTTCTTAAAACATCCATTTTATTTTAGAATAGTTTAGGCTGACAGAAAAGTTATGAACACAATACGCAGACTGTCATATACACCACAACCAGTTTCTCCTACTGTTAGAATGTGACGTTAGTATGGCATATCTGAAACAACAAGCCAATATTTATAACATTACTATTTTCTGACTAACATTATTTTATTGAGAAATAATTAACATACCTCACTGCATGTACATTTAACACATATAGCATGATGGTTTGACATGGATACACAATGAAATGATTACAACAGGTTTAGTTAACATCTATCATCTCATACAGTTCAGTTCAGTGTCTCAGTCGTGTCCGACTCTTTGCGACCCCATGAATCGCAGCACGCCAGGCCTCCCTGTCCATCACCATCTGCTGGAGTTCACTCAGACTCATGTCCATCGAGTCCCTGATGCCATCCAGCCATCTCATTCTCAGTCGTCCCCTTCTCCTTCTGCCCCCAATCCCTCCCAGCATTAGAGTCTTTTCCAATGAGTCAACTCTTCGCATGAGGTGGCCAAAGTACTGGAGTTTCAGCTTTAGCATCATTCCTTCCAAAGAAATCCCAGGGCTGATCTCCTTCAGAATGGACTGGTTGGATCTCCTTGCAGTCTAAGGGACTCTCAAGAGTCTTCTCCAACACCACAGTTCAAAAGCATCAATTCTTCAGCGCTCAGCCTTCTTCACAGTCCAACTCGTACATCCATACATGACCACAGGAAAAACCATAGCCTTAACTAGACGGACTTGTGTTGGCAAAGTAATGTCTCTGCTTTTGAATATACTATCTAGGTTGGCCATAACTTTTCTTCCAAGGAGTAAGTGTCTTTTAATTTCATGGCTGCAGTCACCATCTGCAGTGATTCTGGAGGAAAAAAAAAATAAAGTCTGACACTGTTTCCAGTCTTTCCCCATCTATTTCCCGTGAAGTGATGGGACCAGATGCCACCATCTTCGTTTTCTGAATGTTGACCTTTAAGCCAACTTTTTCGCTCTCCTCTTTCACTTTCATCAAGAGGCTTTTTAGCTCCTCTTCACTTTCTGCCATAAGGGTGGTGTCATCTGCATATCTGAGGTTATTGATATTTCTCCCGGCAATCTTGATTCCAGCATGTGCTTCTTCCAGTCCAGCGTTTCTCATGATGTACTCTGCATATAAGGTAAATAAGCAGGGTGACAATATACAGCCTGGACGTACTACTCCTTTTCCTATTTGGAACCAGTCTGTTGTTCCATATTAGGTTTTAACTGTTGCTTCCTGGCCTGCATACAGATTTCTCAAGAGGCAGGTCAGGTGGTCTGGTATTCCCATCTCTTTCAGAATGTTCCACAGTTTATTGTGATCCACACAGTCAAAGGCTTTGGCAGAGTCAATAAAGCAGAAATAGATGTTTTTCTGGAATTCTCTTGCTTTTTCCATGATCCAGCGGATGTTGGCAATTTGATCTCTGGTTCCTCTGCCTTTTCTAAAACCAGCTTGAACATCAGGGAGTTCACGGTTCACATACTGCTGAAGCCTGGCTTGGAGAATTCTGAGCATTACTTTACCAGCATGTGAGATGAGTGCAATTGTGCGGTAGTTTGAGCATTCTTTGGCATTGCCTTTCTTTGGAATTGGAATGAAAACTGACCTTTTCCAGTCCTGTGGCCACTGCTTAGTTTTCCAAACTTGCTGGCATATGGAGTGCAGCACTTTCACAGCATCATCTTTCAGGATTTGAAACAGCTATCATCTCATACAGTTACAATAAAAAGAAAAAACTTCTCCTTATGATGAGAACACTTAGGATTTCTACTTAGCTTTTTTATTAGAGAACAGAATTAAGAACCAAGATTTGGTCTAGGTGTGTCCATTGCTACTGGCTCACTATTAATAGAATGTCATTTTCCCTAAGCCCTCTCAGCTGAAATAACAAGGAAACACTTATGTGGGGCTTCCCTAGTGGCTCAGTCCCTAAAGAATCTGCCTGCAGTGCAGGAAACTGCCTGCAGCACAAGAGACCTGGGTTCTGGAAGATCCCCTGCAGAAGGAAACGGCAACCCACTCCAGAATTCCTGCCTAGGAAATCCCATGGACATAGGAGCCTGGTGGGCAACAGTCCCTGCCTTCATGCTTAGTCATATCTGACTCTTTGTGACCCTTTGGAATTAGTCTGTCAGGCTCCTCTGTCCATGGGGTTTTCCAGGCAAGAATATTGGAGTGGGCTGCCATTTCCTTCTCCAAGGGATCTTCCCGACTCAGGGATCGAACCTGCATATCCTGTGTCTCCAGCATTGCAGGCAGATTCTTTACCGACTGAGCCATCAGGGAAGCTCAGTCCACAGGGTCACAAAAGTCAAATACAGCTTAGTGACTAAACCATCACCACCATACAAACATGCCAATAAATATTTTCATATGTAATAACATATATATATTATGCTATATAAATTATACTAATAACTCCAACAGAATTACCAAATGGATTATTCTAATGTCTTCACCTCAATTATCTATAATCTCTTCCTTCAACAGCAAAAAATCTGGTTCCCAACATTAATCACATATTTACTTAATTTTCCAACCCAAGCATACCTCAGAATTGGTAACTGACACTCCCACGGAAAACAACTTGCTGTTTAAAGTACAGTATTTATATACAGTTCCTTTCTTTAAAAACACTGAAGCATAGTTGATTTATGGCAGAAAGTGAAGAACTAAAGAGCATCTTGATGAAAGTGAAAGAGGAGAGTAAAAAAGTTGGCTTAAAGCTCAACATTCAGAAAACTAAGATCATGGCATCATCCCATCACTTCATGGCAAACAGATGGGAAAAGAGTAGCTGACTTTTTATTTTGGGGCTCCAAAATCAATGCAGATGAAATCACTGCAGCCATGAAATTAAAAGACGCTTACTCCTTGGAAAGAAAGTTATGACCAGCCTAGACAGCATATTCAAAAGCAGAGACATTACTTTGCCAAAAAAGGTCCATCTAGTCAAGGCTATGGTTTTGCCAGTGGTCACGTATGAATGTGAGAGTTGGACTATAAAAAAGCTGAGCGCAGAAGAATTGATGTTTTTGAACTGTGGTGTTAGAGAAGACTCTTGAGAGTCCCTTGGTCTGCAAGGAGATCCAACCAGTCCATCCTAAAGGCGATCAGCCCTGGGTGTTCACTGGAAGGTCTGATGTTGAAGCTGAAACTCCAATACTTTGGCCATCTGATGTGAAGAGCTGACTCATTTGAAAAGACCCTGATGCTGGGAAAGATTGAGGGCAGAAGAAGAAGGGGACAACAGAGGATCAGATGGTTGGATTGTTGCACTGACACAATGGACGTGGGTTTGAGTGAACTCCAGCAGTTGGTGATGGACAGGGAGGCCTGGCGTGCTATGGTTCATGGGGTCACAAAGAGTCGGACACGACTGAGTGACTGAGCTGAACTGAAATGAACTGATTTATGATATTGTGTTACTTTTGGGTGTACTTCAAAGTGATTTCAGTTACTGAAATGCCTACATTCTACTTTGATTCTTTTCTGTTATATTTTATTGCAATATATTAAATATAGTTCTCCATGCTATATAGTAGATACTCCTTGTTTATCACATACAGTTCCTTTTGTCATTAGTTATGAGCGCTCACTCACATCTTGAGTTATTAAAAACAGTTTTCCCACATCCATTCAGTGAAGTTGAAAGTGAAAGTGAAAGTATTAGTCAGTCGTTTCTGACTCTGCAACCCCAGGGACTGTAGCCTGCCAGGCTCCTCTGTCCAAGGAATTCTCCAGGCAAAAATAATGGAGTGGGTTGCCATTCTCTTCTCCAAGATATTTTTCCAACACAGGGAACAAACCCAGGTCTCCGGCAATACAGATTCTTTACTACTGAGCCAACTGGGAAGCCAAACAAAAAGTTTTTTTTTTTTAAATATATGAAATACCCTGCAGTAAGTTTATTTCATGTATTTTTTTTTTTAAATACAGTTAGATCCTTTATCCTTTTGTCATAGTCTGCATTCATCCTGGGATTACCTGATAGGTATTTTTTTTAACTGTCATGCACTGATTTTTATTCTTCGTGCTATAAGGTTCTAGGGGCTTTGAAAAATGCAGAATGGCCACATAGCCACCATTACATTATCATACAGAATAGTTTCATCCCCTATTCAACCGTAATTCTTCCCTGAAACCCTGATGCTGATATGTTTACCGTCTTTACAGTTCGTCTTTTCCAGAATGTCACATAAACTTAATTAACGCATCATGAAGGCTTTTCAAACTGATCTCTTCCACTCAGTAATACCCATTAAGATTTCTCTGGTGTTGCATGTCATGGGAACTCATTTCCGTCTCATCAGGAAGGATTCATTCTTTGGTTGCACTGCAGTTTATCCATTTCATCTTCTGAAAGACATCTTGGTTGTTTCCAGTTTTAGCAATTATAATTATTATGAAGGGCTTCCCTAGTGGCTTAGCTGGTAAAGAACCCTGCTGCCAAAGCAGGACACACAGACTCAGATTTGATACATTCACGTATTTGTATGCACATTAAGTTTCAAATCAGTTAGGTAACACCTTAGAGCATGATTGCTGGATTTATAGTTAGGCTGTGCTTGGTTTCATGAGAAACGCTCAGCTGTCTTCCAAAATGACTATGTCATTTTGTATTCCCACCAGTACTGAATTCTTTTTCTTCACATTCTTGGCAATAATTGGTTTTATAGGCTTTTCTTGAATTTAGACTTTCTAATGGCTTATATACTGTGGAAAATTCTGAAAGAGATGGGAATACCAGACCACCTAACCTGACTCTTGAGAAATCAATATGCAGGTCAGGAAGCAACAGTCAGAACTGGACATGGAACAACAAACTGGTTTCAAACATCAAAAGGAGTATGTCAAGGCTGTATATTGTCACCCTGCTTATTTAACTTATATGCAGGGTACATCATGAGAAACGCTGGGCTGGAAGAAACACAAGCTGGAATCAAGACTGCCGGGAGAAATATCAATCACCTCAGATATGCAGATGACACCACCGTTATGGCAGAAAGTGAAGAAGAACTTAAGAGCCTCTTGATGAAAGTGAAAGTGGAGAGTGAAAAAGTTGGCTTAAAGCTCAACATTAAGAAAACGAAGATGGTGGCATCTGGTCCCATCACTTCATGGGAAAGAGATGGAGAAAATGTGGAAATAGTGTCAGACTTGATTTTGGGGGGCTCCAAAATCACTGCAGATGGTGATCGCAGCCATGAAATTAAAAGACGCTTACTCCTTGGAAATGGCAACCCACTCCAGTACTCTTGCCAAGAAAATCCCATGGATGGAGGAGCCTGGTGCACGCTACTGTCCATGGGGTCACAAAGAGTCGGACATGATTGAGCGACTCCTTGGAAGGAAAGTTATGACCAACCTAGATAGCATATTCAAAAGCAGAGACATTACTTTGCCAACAAAGGTCTGTCTAGTCAAGGCTATGATTTTTCCAGTAGTCATGTATGGATGTGAGAGTTGGACTGTGAAGAAAGCTGAGCACCGAAGAATTGATGCTTTTGAACTGTGGTGTTGGAGAAGACTCTTGAGAGTCCCTTGGACTGCAAGGAGATCCATCCAGTCCATTCTGAAGGAGATCAGCCCTGGGATTTCTTTGGAAGGAATGATGCTAAAGCTGAAACTCCAGTACTTTGGCCACCTCATGCGAAGAGCTGACTCACTAGCAAAGACTCTGATGCTGGGAGGGACTGGGGGCAGGAGGAGAAGGGGACAGAGGATGAGATGGATGGATGGTGTCACCGACTCGATAGATGTGAGTTTGAGTGAACTCTGGGAGCTGGTGATGGACAGGGAGGCCTGGTGTGCTGCTATTCATGGGGTCGCAAAGTGTCAGACATGACTGAGCGACTGAACTGAACTGAACTGAATGACAAAGGACGTTGAGTGTCTTTTCTCATGCTCAGTTATCATCTGTGTATTTTATTTGGTGAGATGTCTGTTAAGATCTTTTACCCACTTTTAACACAACTGTTTAATTTGCTATTATTGATTTTTAAGGGATATTTGTATATTTTGGATACAAATGATTTATCATATATGTGTTTTGCAAATATTTCCTCTAACTCTGTGACACTTCATTAAAAAAAATTTTTTTTTAATCTATTTATTTTATTTTTCACTGTGCTGGGTCTCCATTGCTGTGCTGGCTTCTCTTTTTTGTGGTGGATGAGCGTCCCATTGTGGTGGATTCTGTTTTTATGGAACCTGTACAGGCTCTAGGGATGTGGGCCCAGTAGTTGTGACTTGTGGGCTCTAATCACTGGCACAATAGCTGTGATGGCATGTGGGATATTCCTGGATCAGGGATTGAAGGAATGTTCCTTGCACTGGTGAGCAGATTCTTTACCACAAACCACCAGGGAAGCCCTGTGACTTGCTTATTGCTTTTCTAACCATGATCTTCTACGGGATGAAAAAATTCTTTTAATATAATCCAACTTGCCAAATTTTTCATTCCAGGGATCACATTCTTCATGGTTATATCTAAAAACCTCATCACTTAACCAAAGTTCATGGAGACATTCTTCTATGTTTGCTTTTACAAGTTTACAGTTTTGTACTTTACAGGATCGATTTTGAGTTAATTTTAGCGTAAAGGAGTAAGCTCTGTGTTAAAATTCGCTTTTTACATATAAACATCCACTTGCTCTAGCACCATTTACTGAAAAGATATTTCTCGATTTAACTCCTTTTGCATCTTTTTATATATATATATATTTTTTTTTTAATCAGTTGAATACATTTGGGTGATTTCTGCAATATTTTAAAAGCTAATTAAAGGTATAAAAATTTGATATCTCATATCCAGGAAGCCAATGGAAAAGAAAGGCAAATATATAACAAAATATTTCAGGTTCAATTCTATCCATATTTTAATAATATTCATCATGGTCTCTTCACATCCAACAGTTTCTCATCAACAATAAACCTTTCAGAATTATCTGTGATTTCAACAGTACTCTATCCAATACAATAGCCTATATAAGTCTATATTCAAAAGCTCTTTCAAAAACATGAGAATAACAATGAGTTTAGACTTATAATTAGTCCCAAGAGATTCTAAAGTACATAAAAGTAGAAATTAATTTACAACAAAATAAAAGATGAATATATAAAATATGTTCAAACTGTGAAAATTGAAAAAATTTTAGTTATATTTGTATATACATCTGAGGCTTTCTGCTTTGGGCCAACCACTTCATTCTTTTGGTGGCTATTAGTAGTTGCCCTCCACTGTTCCCTAGTAACATACTGGATACCTTGAGACCCATGGGACTCATCTTTTGGTGTCATATATTGTTGTTTGGACACTTGGACACTTATCATTCTTCAAGGAAAGAAGTTACTTTTAATTGATACATACAAATCCTAATTATGTGCTATTTTAAACAATATTATTAATGGAAATCTTTGAAATGCTACCAAAAATATGCAAAATATTAGAAAAGCATCTGAAACATTATAAAGTTGTAAAGAAGTATTACTATGATAAATAACTAAAAGTAGAAATCCAAAATAAGGAAAAAACACCAAAATCACCTTTCTCTCATAACACTTGCTGAACCTACAACTCAGGATTCTAAAGTGAAACATCAGGGGAAATAAGTCGTTCATGAAGTGGGGGCTCAAAGAATTTAACCTTTAGATTAAGGTTAAACTAGCAGTATACTTCCCCTTCACAGATCACTTCCTTCATGGCAAAGGGACTTGCAGGTAACTTTAAGCCATGAGCCACGCTGTTTAAAGCCACTGAAGACACACAGCTCACCTGTTGTGAGAACTTCAAGAAATGCATTAAAAAACAACAATATATGACACCAAAGGATGAGTCCCACGGGTCTGAAGGTGTCCAATATGTTACTGGGGAACAGTGGAGGGCAACTTCTAACAGCCACCAAAAGAATGAAGTGGCTGGGCCAAAGCAGAAACGATGCTCAGTTGTAGATATGTCTGGTGATGGAAGTAAAATTTGATGGTACAAAGAACAGAATTGCATAGGAACCTGGAAAGAGTTCCACAAATCAAGGTAAATTCTTAAAGTCATTTTCTCTCTTCTAAGGTCAACAAGCTACAAAGCGAACTGCTAGTTCAACAAGGATATATATAACTACCTGTGGCTGGGGAAAATATCTATCACTCACCCTTAGACGGGCCCTGCCATAAGGACCCTGAGGCTTGAGACTAGTAGGGTTGGGAGGAAGCCCAACACCCCTTGCTGTACCAGCTCAGCAGGAAGTTGCCAGAGAGACCTCGGTGCTCCTATTCCCAAAGAATTGGCCCTCCTATCTCTTAAGGGGGGAACATTAGGTACTCAGAATAGGAAAAAGGAGTCCAAAATGGTGGTGGCTACAAGACAAAGAAAGGAAAAAAGCCTGTGAAAACGGAAAAAAAGACAATCCAAGCATGAGAATGAAAACCTTAGGTGAACCAAACTCAACTCCTTCCTGGCTATCCCAATTTGCATAGGACAGGCTCAAGGGAGGGGGTAGGTGGAGACAAAACACATAAAAAGAGGAAGCACAGAAGACTCTACACATGGACATCAACAATGCTCAACACGGAAATCAGACAGATTGTATTCTTTGCAGCCAAAGATGGAAAAGCTCTATACAGTCAGCAAAAGAAGACCGGGAGCTGACTGTGGCTCAGATCATAAACTCCTTAGTGCCAAATTCAGACTTAAGTAGAAGAAAGTAGGGAAAAACACAAGACCATTCAGGTATGACCTAAATCAAATCACTAACGATTATACAGTGGAAGTGAGAAACAGATTTAATGGACTAGATCTGACAGACAGAGAGCCTGATGAACTATGGACGGAGGTTTGTGACATTGTACAGGAGAGACAGGGAGCAAGACCATTCCCAAGAAGAAGAAATGCAAAAAAGCAAAATGGCTGTCTGAGGAGGCCTTACAAATAGCTGTGAAAACAAGAGAAGTGAAAAGCAAAGGAGAAAAGGAAAGATATACCCATTTGAATGCAGAGTTCCAAAGAATGGCAAAGAGAGATAAGAACACCTTCCTCAGTGATCAGTGCAAAGAAATAGAGGAAAATAGAATGGGAAAGACTAGAGATCTCTTCAAGAAAATTAGAGATATCAAGGGAACATTTCATGCAAAGATGGGCTCAATAAAGGACAGAAACGGTATGGACCTAACAGAGGTGAAGGTGAAGTCGCTCAGTCGTGTCTGACTCTTTGCGACCCCATGGACTGTAACCTACTAGGTTTCTCTGTCCATGGGATTCTCCAGGCAAGAATATTGGAGTGGATTGCCATTTCCTTCTCCAGGACCTAACAGAAAGAAGCACAAGATATTAAGAGGTCACAAGAACACCCAAAAGAACTGTACAAAAAAGATCATGACCAAGGTAATCATGATGGTGTGATCACTCACCTAGAGCCAGACATCCTGGAATGTGAAGTCAAGTGGGCCTTAAAAAGCATCACTATGAACAAAGCTAGTGGAGGTGGTAGAATTCCAGTTGAGCTATTTCATATCCTAAAAGATTATGCTGTGAAAGAGCTGCACTCAATATGCCAGGAAATTTGGAAAACTCAGCAGTGGCCACAGGACTGGAAAAGGGTAGTTTTCATTCCAATCCCTAAGAAAGGCCATGCCAAAGAATACTCAGACTAACACACAATTGCACTCATATCACACGCTAGTAAAGTAATGCTCAAAATTCTCCAAGCCACGCTTCAACAATAAGTGAACCGCAAACTTCCAGATGTTCAAGCTGAGATGTTCCCATCTCTGCATGAAATGTTCCCTTGGTACCTCTAACTTTCATGAAAAGACCTCTAGTCTTTCCCATTCTATTGTTTTCTTGAAAACAACAATCACAGAAAATGAACGAGTCTGATCACATGGACCACAGCCTTGTCTGACTCACTGAAACTATGAGTCATGCCATGTAGGACAACCAAAGATGGACGGGTCATGGTGGAGAGTTCTGACAAAACATGGCCCACTGGAGAACGAAATGGCACGCCACTTCAGTATTCTTGCTTTGAGAATCCCATGAACAGTATGAAAAGGCAAAAAATAAGACAATGAATGATGAACTTCCCAGGTCGGCAACTGCCCAATATGCTACTGGAGATCAGATAATACCAGAAAGAAAGAAGAGATCGAACCAAAGCAAAAGCAACAACCCAGCTGTGGATGTGACTGGTGATGGAAGTAAAGTCCAATACTGTAAAGAGCAATATTGCATAGGAACCTGGAATGTTAGTTTAATGAATCAAAGCAAATTGGAAGTGGTCAAAAAGTAGATGGCAAGAATGAACACTGAAATTTTAGGAATCAGTGAACTAAAAAGGACTGGAATGGATGAATTTAACTCAGATGATCATTATATCTACTACTGTGGACAAGAATACCTTTGAAGAAAGGTGGTAGCCATCAGGATCAACAAGAGAGTCCAAAATGCAGTACTTGGATGCAGTCTCAAAAATGACAGAATGATCTGTGTTGGTTTCCATGGAAAACCATTCTGTATCACAGTAATCCAAGTCTATGCCCTGAGCAGTAATGCTGAAAAACCTGAAGCTGAACGGTTCTATGAAGACCTACAAGGTCTTCTAGAACTAACACCCAGAAAAGATATTCGTTTCATTATAGGGGACTGGAAGGCAAAAGTAGGAAGTCACGAAATACCTGGAGTAACAGGTAAATCTGGCCTTGTAATACAGAATGAAGCAGGGCAAAGGCTAGTAGAGTTTTGCCAAGAGAACGCACTGGTCATAGCAAGCATCCTCTTCCAAAACACAAGAGAAGACTCGATACATGGACATCACTATATGGTCAATTCCAAAATCAGATTGATTATATTCTTTGCAGCCAAAGATGGAGAAGCTCTATACAGTCAGCAGAAAGAAGACAGGGAGCTGACTGTGGCTCAGATCATGAACTCCTTATTGCCAAATTCAGACTCACATTGAAGAAAGTAGGGAAGACCATTAGATCATTGAGGTATGACCTAAACTGAATCCCTTACGATTATACAGTAGAAGTGACAAACAGATTCAAGGGATCAGATCTGATAGATGGAGTGTCTAAACAACTCTGGACCAAGATTCATGACATTGCACAGGAAGCAGGGATCAAGACCATTCCCAAGAAAAAAAAATAAGCATAAAGACAAAATGGTTGTCTGAGGAGGCCTTACAAATAGCTATGAAAAGAAGAGAGGTGAAAAGCAAAGGAGAAAAGGAATGATATAAGCATCTAAATGCAGAGTTCCAAAGAATAGCAAGGAGAGACAAAAAAGCCTTCCTCAGCGATCAATGCAAAGAAATAGAAGAAAAGAACAGAATGGGAAAGACTAGAGATCTCTTCAAGAAAATTAGAGATACCAAGAGAACATTTCATGCAAAGATGGGTGTGATAAAGGACAGAAATGGTATGGACCTAATAGAAGCAGAAGATACTGAGAAGAGGGGGCAGGAATACACAGAAGAACTGTACAAAAAAGATCCTCATGATCAAGATAATCATGATGGTGTGATCACTCACCTAGAGCCAGACATCCTGGATACATCCTGTATATTGTCACCCTACTTATTTAACTTATATGCAGAGTACATCATGCAAGATACCATGCTGGATGAAGCACAAGCTGGAATCAAGATTGCCAGGAAAAATATCAATAACCTCAGATATGCAGATGACACCACCCTTGTGGCAGAAAGTGAAGAACTAAAGAGCCTCTTGATGAAAGTGAAATAGCAGAGTGAAAAAGTTGGCGTAAAACTCAACAGTCAGAAAACTAATATCATAGCATCTGGTCTGATCATTTCATGACAAATAGATGGGGTAACAGTGGAAACAGTGGCTGACTTTATTTTTTTGGGCTCCAAAATCACTGCAGATGGTGACACAGCCATGAAATTAAAAGACACTTACTCCTTGGAAAGAAAGTTATCACCAGCCTAGACAGCATATTAAAAAGCAGAGACATTACTTTGCCAACAAAGGTCTGTCTAGTCAAGGCTATGGTTTTTCCAGTAGTCATCTATGGATGTGAGAGTTGGACTATAAAGAAAGCTGAGCACTGAATAATTGATGCTTTTGAACTGTGGTGTTGGAGAAGACTCTTGAAAGTCCCTTGGACTGCAAGGAGAGACAACCAGTTCATCCTAAAGGAGATCAGTCCTGGGTGTTCATTGGAAGGACTGATGTTGAAGCTGAAACTCCAATACTTTCACCACCTAATGCCAAGAGCTGACTCATTTTCAAAGACCCTGATGCTGGGAAAGACTGAAGAGGGGAGAAGAAGGGGACGACAGAGAATGAAGTTGGATGGCATCACTGACTCAATGGACATGAGTTTTAGTAAACTCCATGAGTTGATGATTGACAAGGAGGCCTGGTGTGCTGCAGTCCACGGGGTCACAAAGAGTTGGACATGACTGAACTGAACTGAACTGATACCCATTTGGATACAGAGTTCAAAGGAAAAGCAAGAAGAGATAAGAAAGCCTTCCTCAGTGATCAATGCAAAGAAATAGAGGAAAACAATGAAATGGGAAAGACTACAGATCTCTTCAGGAAAATTAGAGATACCAAGGACAGTCCTAAGGCACTGTCAAAAGACCAAGGAGTAGACCCAATTTCTGAAAATCTCCACCCCTGCCCCAATATGGTTGGAATAATCCTCCCAGTGACTGGCATACTAAATTACCCAGTCTATAAAAACTAACCAGGCCACATTTCGTAGCTGCACTCGCTCTCTGGAATGTCCCACACTGTATCTGTGAAGTATGTTTCTCTCTGAATCTGAATAATCCCAGTTCTTACCCATCTGTCTGTCTCACTGAATTCTTTCAGAGATAAGACATCAAGAACCTGAGCTTCATTAGGTCCCGAAACCAGGTACCATGGATTTTGGGTGGGTTAGATTTCCAGTCTTACGGGTTCAAGTCCCAAACAGGGTTTTGGCCAGGTTCCAGTCCAACCACGTGGGTTCAAGTCCCAAGATGGGTTTTGGCTGGGTTCAAGTTCCAGCACATGGGTTCAAGTCCCAATCCAAGGTAAACGGTTTCAAGAATTCTCCAAAAGGCCTCCATCTCAACACTGTCAACTACACACCAGCACTTGCCTGACAACTACAAACTGGTACTTCCCAAAAGCATTTGGCAGCAAGTGAATAACAAGGGCTTTTGTCATCTGCTTCATGGTGGTTGAACCCTGTCTGTGCTGTTGCAGCTACTGACCTTCAATAGCTCCTGAGGGAATTCAGGGTGAAGAATCAGGCACTCTGCTTCAGGGAAACTGGTGGAACAGGTCTTCAGATAGTTAGATATTTTCAGGAACTACTTTAAGATTCCAATGCTTGTATCTTTTCACATCTAGAAAATCACTAAATCCCTTCATGATGACATCAGCTCCTTGTGCCCAGCAGAAAACCTTTAGTAAAGCAGGCACTTGATTGCACTTAACTTCCCTTCACCAACATCTTATATACTGACCTTTCCCCATAGCCTCTTTGGAGCAGTTTATCAGAGCTGTCTAAGGTGCTATCTCCCAGGCCACTATACTCATTTTGCTCTAAATAAAATTTAATTTGGAACTCTCACATTGTGCATCATTTTAGTTGACAACACTAAAACCTGGTTCCACTGAACAGCCAGCAAGCTCCAGTGCTGGAAGCCTCATGCCAAACAACTAGCAAAATTGGAACAGAACCCCACCCATTAGCAGCCAGGCTGTGTATACCCATACTAAACTCACAGACTCCCCAAAACACACAGTGGAAGCAGCACTGTCCATAAGAAAGAGAAGATCTAGATCCACTCAACAGAACACAGGCACAAGACCCCTCACTAGGAAGACTACACAAGGAACTGGTCCAAACCCAACCCACTGGGCCGAGCTGCTACAAGATGAACTATGACCCTGAAGCTTATGGAAAGGGGACCCTAAATTCAGTAAGTTAAACAAATGAGAAACAAAGAAATATGCAGAAGATGAAGGAGAAAGGTAAAAACCAACAAGACCAAAAAAAAAGAAAAATGAAGAGGAAATAGGCAGTCTATCTGAGAAAAAATTCAGAGTAATGTCAGCAAAGATGGTCTAAAATCTGGGAAACAGAAGGAAGGCACTGATAATAGAATGGAGATCTGATAGAGAAGATACAAGAAATGTTTAACAAGAACTTAGAAGTACTAAAGAACAGACAATCAGTGATGAATGACTCAAAAACTGAAATAAATACTACACTAGAGAACTAATAGCAAAATAACTGAGGCAAAAGAACAAGTAACTAGGCTGCAAGATAGAATGGTGGAAATAACTGAAGCATTGGAGAAGGAAATGGCAACCCACTCCAGTATTCTTGCCTGGAGAATCTCAGGGAAGGGGGAGCCTGGTGGGCTGCAGTCTCTGGGGTAGCACAGAGTCAGACACGACTGAAGCGACTTAGCAGCAGCAGCAGAATAAACAAAAAAGAAATGAAAAGAAATGAGGACAGTTACAGAGACCTCTGGGACAACATTAAATACACAAGCATATAAATTACAGGGGCCTCAGAAGAAGAAGAAAAAAAAAACAGATATGAGAGAATATTTGAGGAGATTATAATTGGAAACTTCCCTGACATAGGAAATAGCCACCCAAGTACAGGATACTCAGAGAGTCTCAAATAGGATAAACCACATGAGAAATACAACAAGTGAAGTGAAGTGAAAGTCACTCAGTTGTGTCTGACGCTTTGCGACCTCATGGACTGGATAGTCCCTGGAATTCTCCAGGCCAGAATACTGGAGTGGGTAGCCTTTCCCTTCTCCATGGGATCTTCCCAACTCAGGGATCGAACCCAGGTCTCCCGCATTGCAGGTGGATTCTTTACCAGTTGAGCTACAAGGGAATACAACAAGACACATATCAATCAAACTGACAAAAATTAACACAAAGAAAAATTATTGAAAGCAGCAAGGGAAAAGCAACAGATAACATACAAAGGGATGCCAATAAGGTTAACAACTAAAGGAACTAAAAAAGAACGAAAAAACCCCAAAGTCAGTAGAAAGAACAGAATCATGAAAATTACAGTGGAAAGAAGTGAAGAAAAAAACAGCAAAGATGAATAAAACTAAAAGCTGGTTCTTTGACACGATAAATGAAATTCATAAACCACTAGCTAGACTTATCAAGAAAAATGGGAGAAGACTCAAATCTATAAAATTAGCAATGAAAAAAGAGAACTAATAATACACAACACAGAAAAACAAATGATCATAGAGACTACTGTAAGCATCTATATGCAAATAAAATGACAATCTTCAAGAAATGGGCAAACTGTTAGAAAAGTATAGCCTTCCAAGACTGAACCAGGAAGAAATAGAAAATATGAACAGATCAATCACAAATACAGAAATGAGAACTGTGATAAAAAATAGTCCAAAAAATAAAAGCCCAGGGCCAGATGGCTTCACAGGAGAATTCTATTAAATGGTTACAGAAGAGCTAACCACCTATCTTGCTCGAACTCTTCCATAAAATGAGATGGAGGAACACTTCCAAACTCATTTTACAAGGCCACCATCACCCTGATACCAAAACCAGACAATGACATCACAAAAAAAGAAAATTACAGGCAAATATTACTGATGAAGATACATGCAAATATCCTCAACAAAATACTAACAAACAGAATCCAACAACACATTGAAAGGATCATATACTATGATCAAGTTGGGTTTATCCCAGGTATGAAAGGATTTTTCAATAGACACAAATCAATCAATGTGATATACCATATAAACACACAACAATAAAAACCATATGATCATCTCACTATGCAGAAAAAGCTTCTGACACAACAAAACACTAATTTATGACAAAAACTTTCCAGAAAGTGCGCATATAGGGAACCTACCTCAACATAATAAAGGCCTACATGACAAACCCACAATAAACATTATTCTCAGTGGTGAAAAACAGAAAGCATTTCCTGTAAGATTGGCAACAAGGCAAGGGTACACACTCCCACCACTATTATTCAATATAGTTTTGGGAAGTTCTGGTCAAGGCAATCAGATAAGAAAAAGAAACAAAGAAACAAAAAAATCCAGATTGGAAAAGAAGTAAAACTGTCTCTCTTTGCAGATGACATAATACTGTATACATAGAAAACCCTAAAGATGCCACCAGAAAACTACTAGAGGTAATCAGTGAATTCAGTAGTCATAGGATACAAAATTAAAAAGAAATCTTTTGCAATCCTGTAAGTTTATAACAAAAAATCAGAAAGAGAAATTAAGAAAACAATCCCACTCATCACTGCAAGAAAAAGATTAAAATATATATGAATAAAACTACCTACAGAGAC
This sequence comes from Budorcas taxicolor, assembly GCF_023091745.1. Taxonomy (NCBI): domain Eukaryota; kingdom Metazoa; phylum Chordata; class Mammalia; order Artiodactyla; family Bovidae; genus Budorcas; species Budorcas taxicolor. The sequence continues at coordinate 196,665,414 of NC_068910.1, read as the reverse complement.
AAAAGGCCTGTATGATGAAAACTGTAAAACACTGATGGAAGAAATAAAAGATCACACAAACAGATGGAGCGATATACCATGTTTTTGGATGGGAATGCTATACTACCCAAAGCAATCTACAGATTCAATGCATTCCCTATCATATTACCAATGGCATTTTCCACAGAACTAGAAGAAAAAATATCACAGTTTGTATGGAAACACCAAAGATTCCAAATAGTCAAAGCAATCTTGAGAAAGAAAATGGAGCTGGAGGAATCAACCGTCCTGACTTCAGACTATACTACCAAGGAATAGTAATCAAGACAGTGTGATACCGGCAAAAAAACATATATATATATATATATAGATCAATACAACAGAAAGTCCAGAGATTAACTCACACACTGATAGGCACCTTATCCTTGACAAAGGAGGGAAGAATATACAATAGAGAAAAGATAGTCCCTTCTGTAAGTGGTGCTGAGAAAACTGGACAGCTAGGAGTAAAAGAATGAAATTATAACACTTAACAACACCATACACAAAAATAAACTCAAAATGGATTAAAGACTGACACAGTTAAGTTCAGAAAATGTAAATTATAAAACATAGGCAGAACCCTCTTTGACATAAATCACAGCAAGACTGTGACCCACCTCCTAGAGTAATGGGAATAAAAAAAAAATAAACAAATGGGATCTAATTGAACTTAAAAGCTTTTGCACAGCAAAGGAAAGTATAAGCAAGGTGAAAAGACAACCTTAAGAATGGGAGAAAATAACTGCAAGTGAAGCAACAAGTTCCGAAATAAACAAGCAACTCATGTAGCTAATTATCAGAAAAAACAAACAACCCAATCCCATAAAGGGCAGAAGACCTAACCAGATATTTCTTCAAAGAAGATATACAGATGGCCAATAAACACATGAAAAGAAGCTCAGCACTGTTCATTATTAGAGAGATGCAAATCAAAACAACAGTGAGGTACCATCTCACACCAGTCAGAATGGCCATCATTAAAAAATCTACAAACAATAAATGCTGTAGAGGATGGGGAGAAAAGGGAACCTTCTTGCACGGTTGGTGGCAATGTAAGTTGATACAGTGACTATGGAGAACAGTATGGAGAGTCCTTAAAAACGAGAACTAAAACCACGCTCTGACTCAGCAATCTCACTATTGGGCACAGACCTGGGAAAACCATAGTTTTTACAGATGTACCCCAATGTTCATTGCAGGACTATGTTAACTAGCCAGGACATGGGAACCAGCTAGCTATCCATCAACATACGAACAATAAAGAAGGCATGGCATGTATATACAATGGAATATTACTCAGCCATAAACAAACTAACATGAGTCAGATGAACAGAGGTGGATGAATTAAGTCAGAAAGAGAAAAATACCGTATATTAATGTACATATATTGGAATCAAGATAAAACAGTACCGATGAACCTATTCGCAGAGCAGGAATAGAAACACAGATGTAGAGAATGAACTTGTGGTAGAAGCAGCAGGTGGGATGAACTGACAGAGTAGCCCTGACATATACACACTACTGTGTTTAAGACAAATATCTAGTGGGAAGCTGTTATATAACACATGGACACCATCCAGGGTTCTGTTATGACCTAGAGGGGTGGGATGCAGCGGGGTGGGAGGGAGGTCCAGATGAAGGGGTTATATATAACTATGGCTTATATTAGTTTTTGTACAGCAGAAACCAACATGATACTGTAAAGGAATTATCTTCCAATTAAAAAACAAGACAAAATAAAATACTAATATTTGGTTTCTGGTGCAAAAACTCCTATATATCCTGGTTCCTCCCTTATCTCTTTGGAGTAGTCCCTTTGAGCTATCTCATAGGCTGTTTTAGGGTTAGGTCCTCACCAAGTTCACAAAATAAAACGTAATTCTCAACTTTTAGGTTGTGCATTTTTTTCAGTGGACAAACCCTAATGTCAGCTAAGGACTTTAGTTAATAATGTATCAATACTTTTTCATCAATTTTAACAAATGTACAAGATGAATGTACAGGTGAAACTGAGGGGAAAAGATGGTATATGGGAACTATGTAATTTTCACTTAGTTTTTTTGTAAACCTCAACCTCCTATAAAAAATAAAGTCTACTTTAGAAAAAATGAAGACTACTTATAATGATTTCTTTTAATACCTAACGTTCAGAAATAAAAATTTTGGAAACACAAATATAAGACTTTTTTACTCATGTACACACAATTGATGAGATGCACCAAAAACTGGAATGCCTGAAGCCAGCACTGGTCAACAGAAAGAGCCCAATTCTTCTCCATGACAATGCCTGACCACAGGTCACACAACCAACATTTCAAAAGTTGAATAAACTGGGCTACAAAGTTTTGCCTCATCAGCCATATTCACCTGACCTCTTACTGGTACCAACTACCTCTTCTTCAAGCATCTCGGCAACTTTTTGCAAGGGAAATGTTTCCATAGCCAGCAGGACACAGATAATGCTTTCCAAGAGTTCACCGAATCCCAAAGCATGGATATTTATGCTACAGGAATAAACTTATTTTTCATTGGCAAAAAATGTGCTGACTGTAATGGTTCCTCTTTTGTTTAATAAAGATGCAGTTTTACCTCGTTATAATGATTTAAAATTCAGGCTCTGAAACTGCTATTACTTTTGCACTAACCTAAAAGCTGTGTGTCTGTGATACTTACACCTTATTATACTGCCATATATCCTCCGTACCAAGTTTGATGTTTCCCTGATAACTCAGTTGGTAAAGAATTCACATCCAATGCGGGAGACCTGGGTTCAATTCCTGGGTTGGGAAGATCCCCTGAAGAAGGAAAAGGCTACCCACCCCAGTATTCTGGCCTGGAGAATTCCATAGTCCATGGGGTTGCAGAGACAGACATGACTAAGCGACTTTCACGTTTGATAAGAGTTTTTATCATGAATGAATGAATGCTGAATTCTGTCTACTGAAATGATTTGTGTAATTTTATTTTTTTTATGAATGTGGTGTATTGATTTATGAATGCTGAACCATCCCTGCATCCTGTATAAAACCAATTTAATCACGGTGTATGATCCTTCTGATTGCTGAATTTTGATCATGGTGTATGATCCTTCTGATGGCTGAATTCTTTTCTTGCTGTATGATCCTTCTGATTGCTGAATTCTGATCTTGGTGTATGATCCTTTTGATGATTGCTGAATTTGGTTTTCTAGTATTTTCCTGAGATTTCTGTAGCTATAGTCATCGGAGATATTGGCTTGTATTTGGGGTGGGGCCAGTCTTTGTGCATTAGTGGCCTTACAGAATGAACTTAGGAATGTTTCCTCCTCTTCAACTTTTTGTAAAAGTTTGAGAAGGACAGGCAGTAGATTTTCTTAGTATGTTTGGTAGAATTCAACTGTGAAGCCATCCAGTCTTGGACTGCCCTTGCTCTGTTCCGACATAAGACTGAGTCTGAGCTAGCTCCAAATCTCCAAGTCCTTACCCTACTTGCCAATGGCAGCCTTCACCCTAGTAGAGTACGGTGTGAGAGGAAGGGGGGCTGGAGCAAGTACTCAGTGCAAGCCAGAGTGTGCAACTGGGACAGTTGCAGGAAATCAGTCAGTCTCAGGTAGTTTTAAATCTGCTTCCTCCACCTTGTTCCTGAGCGGAAACAAGTGTTTTTATGCAACCATCACAAGTGGAACTTGGTTTTTTATAGCCATATGGTAAGTCTTACTGGATTTCAAACCAGCTAAGGGGACTAATCTTCCTGGTAATGGACCCCAAATCTGGGTTGCCAAATATGTAGCTCAAATGTCTCACACCCTAGGAAGGATCCTCGAGCTTGTGATATGCTCTCCTTGCTAGGGGTGCAAGTCCAGAACTGATAATTTCTGCTCTCTTCCTACTCAACTCTGTGTGAATCTTTCTTTGCCATCTTGGTCACAGAAAGGCTGTTCTATCAGTGTACAGTTTGTTTCAGTAACAGTAGCCACACATGTACTGTATTTCTGAGATGTCCATCAGGGAGAAGGGAGCTCAGCATCCTCATACTCTGCCATTTTGATCTCTTTCACAATTATTATATTGTTTTTACTAGTTTTGCAAACTCTTCCTCTTGAAATTTCTTAACTTTCAATATCACTCTCAAAGAGTGATCATACATACTTCACTTTACTGGCTTCACCACAAACATGCTGGCTTATATGGATAATGTTAACTGGCAGTTGTGAAAAAGGGCATCTCTGTCTTGCTTGACTACAGTGAAAATTATTCTACTATATTCCCTTGAGCATGATGTTGGCTTTGGGATTAAAAAGATTTTTCATCCTTCCATTTTTCACTTTCTAGAATTTACAAAAACGTTGTAAGAAAAGTACACGGGATTCTGAATACCCATCACCAAATTCTCAGATGTAAACATTTTACCCTTTTAATCCTCTCCGTCTTCACATATTCCTTTATTCATCAGTACTCCTGTATATATTTCCCCAGAGCAAACAAAAATCTAATATTACTACAGAATAATGATCAGAATGCTGAAATTAACAATATCATATATATGTTCTAATTCACAGAATTGATTTTACAATTTAGTATTCGTCTCAATAATGTTGTTGACGTCAAAAGAAAAATCTAAGATCGTATACTGCATTAAGTTCTGGAACAGTTTTCTTAGCCATTTCTATTTCATGACAGGGACACTCTTACAGAGTACAGGATAGTTATTATGAAAAATACACCTCAACTTGAGCTTGCCCAGTTTTCTCATGAGTAGTTTCAGACTCTGTACTATAGGCTAATGAGGCTGAGTTCTTATAAGTGCCTACCATGAAGCATATGGTGTCTATTAAGTTTTTACAGGTAAAGTACCATTTTATTCATAATACATATCTCGTAAGGAGACAATCTGAGGAGGTAAATATGTTTTTCACGTTACCCCACTAGTGCTGGAGTATAAGTACTGAGTTCAAATTTTAGTTTGTACTTTTTATACTCTTCAGCATGTGTTATTTATGCATGATTCATCTATTCTGAGTGCATCCAAGTCTTGGATTTTCCATCCATCTTCAGTGATTTTTCCTTTATTCTGAGTATATGAAACATGAAGATAACTTCCAAAGTCAACCAACACTGTTCAGAAAGTATATTCCAGTAAGTATCATCCCTCCACCCCAATTCCCTGTAAGTTTTACACTCCATTTACATACACACATAACCTACAGGGGACTTCCCTGGTGGCTCAGACAGTAAAGCATCAGCCTACAATGCAGGAGACCCAGGTTCAATCCCTGGGTAGGGAAGATCTCCTGGAGAAGGAAATGGCAACCCACTCCAGTATTCTTGCCTGGAAAATCCCATGGACGGAGGAGCCTGGTAGGCTACAGTCCATGGGGTCACAAAGAGTTGGACACAACTGAGCAACTTCACTATACCCTACAGGTAGGCAATTATTATTCTGTGTCTTGTCTTCCCTTTGTTTCTTTATGGTCAAGTGACCAGATACATGTGTATATTCTACTATTTCCCTTCTTTCGTCTAAAAATGTTGAATACTTTTAGACACTCTTTTGCACTTAAAAAAAAAACGTATCCTGAAAATCTCCCTGCATCAGCCCACACAGTTTTTCCTCATAATTTTTTGCCATGCCAAAAAGCTCCACTGAATAAGCTTTGCCATAGTTTATTCAATCACTGTCCTATACATTGGCATTTAGGTTGTTTCCAATATTTCACTACTACAAATAATATGTTACTGAATAATCTTGTGCATTTATTTTTGTAAAATGGAAATATATCTTCATGGCAAAATTCCAGGAACTGTATGGCTAGGTCAAAAGATTAAGAACATATGGAGTTTTGGTGAAAGTTGCTTAGTCGTGTCTGACTCTTTGCAACCCCATGGACTGTATAGGCCAGAATACTGGAGTGGGTAGCCTTTCCCTTCTCCAGGGGATCTTACCAACACAGGGATTCAACCCAGGTATCCCACATGGAAAGTGGATTCTTTACCAGCTGAGGCACAAGGGAAGCCCAAGAATACTGGAGTAAGTAGCCTATGCCTTCTCCAGCAGATCTTCTTGAACCAGGAATTGAACCAGGGTCTCCTGCATTGCAGGCAGATTCTTTACCAACTGAGCTATGAGGGAGTTTTGGTAGATAATGTCAAATTTTTATCTATGAGCTATGTATCTACTTTTATTTCAACAAATAATGTAAGAGTGTCTGTTTCCTCACAGCCTAAAGAACAGAGATTATAACTTATAATTTTTCAATCTCATAGATGAAAACTGGTATATTGTATAGTTGTATCTCACGGCTGTCTTCTTTCATATGTGCTAACTGTACTTGAATCTATTTTAGATTTTTATTACACTGTACTAACATGAGAGACAGTGAGCTTTCTCTTTTAAACATGTTAAGGAAATATGCATCTCAGTCTGATATACTAAAATGTTTTAAATCTGTTTTGTCAAATTCCTTTTCAGGAACTATGAAGATAGCTAAAAGGAAAAGTAGCAAGGGATATGAACAGAAAACTGAAAAAAAAAAAAAAAAAGAAATAAAAATGGCTCTGAAGTCACACACGTAAGAGAAATACAAATTAAAATCATCCAAGTACAAAACTTAACCATGGATCAATGACCTACATATAAGTTCTAAAACTATAAAACTATCAGAAGAAAATATGGAGGTAAATCTTCATGCTCTTAGAAATGGCAACAGATTCAAAGATTTGATACCACAAGCATGAGCAAAAGAAATGAAAAAAGAGTTGGACTTCACAAAGATTTAAAACTTTTGTCCATCAAAGGACATCTTTAATAAAGGGAAAAGACAACCCACAGTGTGGGAGTAGTTGCAAGTTATGAACAGTTACATGTTATGTATCTGATAAAAGATTTAATATCAAGAATATACAAAGAAATCTAATACAATAACTCACAGCAAAAATAAAACCCATCTAATTTCAAAATAAGTATAGGACTCAAATACACATTTCTTCAAAAAAGACATGCAAATTGCCAAAAACACAAAAAGTCACCCAAGTCACGGTAATAAACAAAATGCAAATCAAAACCATTAAAAAAATACCACTTCATACCCCATAGGACACTAAAATCTTAAAACTAGAAAGGAAAAGTGTTTTAGAGGATGTGGAGAAATAAGAATCTTCATATATTTCTGGAATTTAAAATGGTGCAGCTGCTGTGAAAACAGTTTGGCAGTTCCTCAAAAACTTAAAATAGAATTACCATATGATCCAGCAATTTCACTACTAGGTATTTACACCAGAAAATTAAAAAATAAGTACTCAAATAGATAACTGACCATAAATATTCATAGTAGCAATATTCACAACAACCAAAAAGCACAACTCCAACTGTGTATCAATGGATGAAAGGATAAATAAACTGTAATATATACATACAATTAAATGAATTTTATCAATATATGCTACTACTCAGAGAAATCTCAAAGATATGCTAAATTAAAGAGATCAGATACAAAAGGGCACATACTATACAATCTCCTTTTACATAAAATGACTAGAACATAGGAGCAGAAACAAGATTAGAGGTAGCCAAGGACTGCAGTGGAGTGACTAGTTAATGACAAGTATTCTTCTGGGATGATAACAAAAAAGTTTTGATACCACAAAGGGGTGGTTGTACAACACTATTATGTTTTTATGTGATAAAAACTACTGAACCACCCACTTTAAAATGGTTAACTGTTTAAGTGTATTTTACCTCAATTAAAAAAAAATCATATGATGTATTTTTAAATTATTCGTAAGACCAATAAAAAAATTTGATAAAAACACTTTGTCAAAAAGACCAAACAGAAACAATTATTTTCATATAGTACTGATAGGAGTAAAATGGACATAATTTCCATAACAGGAAATTTGGCAATATCTAATATAATTAAAAATATAATAACCTACAGATATTCATTCTGCCACAAAGAACAAATGAGGTACACATGAAATTACTCATTGTAAGAGCAAAAGACAATAGATAGTAGTCAATGTGCTGTTAACAGACAACTAGTTAAATAAATTGTTGTACATACATAAAAAGGAATGCTTTGATTCTGGAAAAGAGGGAAAGTGAAAGTGAAAGTGAAGTCACTCGATCGTGTCCGACTCTTTGCGACCCCATGGACTAGCAGCCTACCAGGCTCTTCCCTCCATGGGATTCTCCAGGCAAGAGTACTGCAGTGGGTTGCCATTTCCTTCTCCAGGGGATCTTCCCGACCCAGGGATCGAACCCAGGTCTCCCGCATTCCAAGCAGACGCTTTAACCTCTGAGCCACCGGTCACTTTCACTTTCTTTTCAGTAGCTCAGTCATGTTAGACTCTTTGCAACCCCATGAATTGCAGCACACCAGGCCTCCCTGTCCACCACCAACTCCCAGAGTTCACTCAGACTCTCATCCATCGAGTCCCTGATGCCATCCAGCCATCTCATCCTCTGTCATCCCATTCTCCTGCCCCCAATCCTTCCCAGCATCAGTCTTTTCCAATGAGTCAACTCTTTGCATGAAGTGGCCAAAGTACTGGAGTTTCAGCTTTAGCATCATTCCTTCCAAAGAAATCCCAGGGCTGATCTCCTTGCAGTCCAAGGGACTCTCAAGAGTCTGCTCCAACACCACAGTTCAAAAGCATCAATTCTTTGGCACTCAGCCTTCTTCACAGTCCAACTCTCGCATCCATACGTGACTACTGGAAAAACCATAACCTACACTAGATGGACCTTAGTCGGCAAAGTAACGTCTCTGCTCTTCAATATGCTATCTAGGTTGGTCATAATTTTCCTTCCAAGAAGTAAGCATCTTAATTTCATGGCTGTGTCACCATCTGCAGTGATTTTGGAGCCCCAAAAAGAGTCTGACACTGTTTCCACTGTTTCCCCATCTATTTCCCATGAAGTGATGGGACCAGATGCCATGATCTTCGTTTCCTGAATGTTGAGCTTTAAGCCAACTTTTTCACTCTCTACTTTCACTTTCATCAAGAGGCTCTTTAGTTCCTCTTCACTTTCTGCCATAAGGGTGGTGTCATCTGCATATCTGAGGTTATTGATATTTCTCCCGGCAATCTTGATTCCAGCTTGTGCTTCTTCCAGCCCAGTGTTTCTCATGATGTACTCTGCATAGAAGTTAAACAAGCAGGGTGACAATATACAGCCTTGACATACTCTTTTTCCTATTTGGAACCAGTCTGTTGTCCCATGTCCAGTTCTAACTGTTGCTTCCTGACCTGCATATAGGTTTCTCAAGAGGCAGGTCAGGTGGTCTGGTATTCCCATCTCTTTCAGAATTTTCCACAGTTTATTGAGATCCACAGAGTCAAAGGCTTTGGCATAGTCAATAAAGCAGATACAGACAGACAGATGGATATACAACAAAGGAGTTAAGAAGTAACTCTGTGGAGATAGATGGTAAAGCAAGATGTAGTAAAGGCTTTTTGATTTACATTTCTCTTGTTGTGTGTGTGTGTGTGTGTGTGTGTGTGTGTGTGTGTGTGTGTTTTTAACCATACAAACAATTTACAAAAGCAAAAAATTTTAAGACTACCATTTGTTTTAAAATCGAAACTCATTCTAATAGGACACTTACATAGATTAGACAAGACCATATATGTAAAGCACTTCACTCAGTAATTGCCTTTCCCAGTTTAAACTCACTTTCCTTCAAATAAACTAATCTCTTGCCAATCCTCATCTAACTCTATGCTCCAGGTTGCTGCCACAAACTCTCTTTATGCACTAGAGTGTGCTGTACTTTCTCTTCTTCTGGAATTTTTACACCAACTGTCAACTTGGACTCAACACCTCAGTTCCAGTATCAAGTTTGTTCCTTTGAGATGCACTTTCTTACAAATATCCCCATATTCACACATACACACAACCTAGGTTTAATCAGAAGCTCCTCCTTGTCGTTCCTACACTATATCTTGTGGTTAGACATGGAGACTAAAGATAGCGACGAGCCTGAATCTGAATCATGAATTCGGCACTTAAAAATTGGATGATGTCCAAAAACTAACCTAAGCCCTGAATCCTTAGTTTCTTGAACAACAGAATAAGAATCATATCTGACTGATAAAAGTGTCAAACCAATATTAAACGAGCTAATGTATGTAAAGCATACAGCTTGGCACATATACTGCCAAGCTGAAACAGTCATTAAATTGTAACCAATTTTATTAGTCTCTTGGTAATGAGCAGTTCAGTGAACTACTGGTATATTTCCCTCCTTTTCTTTGCTAAACACCCTTCTTTAAAAACTCAACAGGGACTTTCTTGGTGGTCCAGTGATCAAGACTTCACACTTCCACTGCAGCAGGCAACAGACTGGATTCCCAGCCGGAGAATTAAGATGTCGCACACTGCATGGCATGGCCAAATAAATAAATAGCAAATAAAGTCAAAGTAGAAAGGACATTAAAAAATTAAAGTAGAAATTATTAAAAAATAAAATAAAAATTAAACATATTCTAATAGTTACTGGGGCATAGACTGTCTTGATAGTATATATATATATACTTAGGAACAATAACCTAGGTACTTTGTAAATATTTGATAAAATTCTTACGTTAATATGGTGAATGATAACTTGATCAGAAATAAGAAAGCCTTCAAGAAATCAATTTGATCAGTGACCTCAATAGAAGATCACCTTTCTTCACTGATAAGCAAAGAATGGTGTTTACCAACTGATGTATCCCATACAGTACAATTTAACCTGTTAATATTTATTCTAGAGAAAAAAGGTCTCTATCAGTTACCTACTAATATGATTAAAATAACTTCACTTTTTAACAAATTGTCTACAGATTCCAAATGATTATAAATTTAAACCTGATTTTCATATTCAAGCACTTCATCTACAAGATGAGGATTCAAAATAATGAATGTTAGCAACTGGCACAGTTTACAACATAGAGCACAGATACAAATAATATCAGTAAACATTAACTATAAAATCTTGTGATCTAAAAGGTCAATTCACAAAATCCTTAATTTCAGATTTCCTTCAAAACATTAAAATTTCAGAAATCTGTTGAGTAAAACTGAAGCTGGAAAAAGAGAAATATTTTTAAATAAAATAATTTTACCACAAAAGACTAGCAATTAATTCCAGAATGAATTATAAAATGATTAACCCAAGGTAAAGTAAATTTGAAACTGCTGGACTGACAAACTCAGTGTACATCATTTATTCCAACATTCTGTACCTCGACATCCTGAACACTGGATAAAAAAGTTGATTAAATCCAGAAGTGCAATGTCCCTGTCTTGTTTATATGATTCAATCCAGTCATCGACCACAGACTGTGGGGGGTGGGGGGGAGAAAAAAAGAAAGAAAAAAATTTTAATTGACATTACAGCAAATGAATTTTCGATAAATTATTGGTTTTCTATGTGTAGCTATTTAAACAAGAAAACTACTTAATTAAATCACATATATAATATATATTAAATTATATATATAATATAAAATTAAGACCATATATAATAAAATACATTTTTACCTACACACAAGGATGATTCAATATTAGGAACTCAATTCAATTAATCAACAATGTAAAGAAGAAAAATAAATGATTATAATACCAGATCTCAAAAGGTATCTGATAAAAATCCTGGAGCCATGCTTAATAAAAACATATCTAGAAAAACTGGGCTTATGTGATATGTTGGTAAACAACATAAAGACAAAGGCCAAAACAGATTTCTTGTGGAAACTTTAACACTTTTCAGCTCTAAGAAGAATGAGGCAAGGATGTATCCCTAAGCATTTAACACATATTTTAAAGATTTTAGTTTATGCAAAAATTAGTAAAATATCAATAAGGACAATTCTCCTTTTCTACTGAGTCTCTACTAATGCAATATAAAGATTAATTAAAAATTTAACAACTGACAAAAGATAAAAGTAAAAAATCAAATTTGAACATTAGCAATATTATGAAATATAAATGGATTGAGAAGGCTGCTCACAACTAAAATCATCTAGAAACAAATCGAAGGACTACATAAATTTTAATGAAGAACATTATAAAACCACCTTTAGGTTATAGAAAATGACTTAAATAAGTTCCATATTAAAAAAGCTTCATGCTGCATCAAGAAAGTCTTTCCAAATTGTTAGGTAAATTTAATGTAATTCCACTTAGCATACTACCAGGCATAACTATTGAGAGTTTTGCTGGGGGTGAAGGGGAAGCACAGGAAATAGATAAAAATTACTTTTTTAAAAGTTTTAAGTAAACTTTTATTTCTGTACTTAGCTACAACTATGTATAATTAATCCAGAAATCTTAAGATATTCCTTGATGAAAGTTTACATATACATGCACCTGTATAACCATAACCAAAATGCAAATATAAAAAACACCTCCAGAACCAACACAGGCTGCCCCATGTTCCCTTCTAGTTAGTAACCATTTGGCAAGCAAATAGCTTAATTATTATTCCTTAACAATAGATATGCTTTTGAAATTCATGTCAATACTATTATGTTTTGTGTTTGATTTATTTTAGCAGTGAGATTCAGTCATGTTACTATGTGTTATTAGTAATTCCTTGTTTGTACTGCTGGACAGCGCTTCAATGACTTAACATACTTATCTTATAATCCAATTTACTATTGATGTACATGAGAGTTGTTTCCATTTTAGGGCTATTGCAAATAAAATTATTATGAACACAACTATACACATATCCTCACATAAATGTTTTTTCTGCTGTATACATACCTAGTAGCAGACCTATTAACAAACAATACATATATATTGAGGTTTAGTATACAACATCACACTATTTTCCAAAACAGGTATATACTTCCTCCAGCAACATACGATACTGGTATTCAGAGCTCCACGTATCACCAATTCTAGATCTCATCAGCCCTTTTATTTTAACCCATTCTGATTGAACATTTCTCTTCTTTAGTGATCTGAGGAGCAATCATATTTCCTTCTATGTTTAAGGGGAAGACCCTTTATTAACAGCTGGTGTAAATAACAACTCTCTCTCAACACATTAGCATCTGGTAGATTTGGTTTTTAAAGTATAAAGAAAATACAATGGTGGTGGTAGTTGCTCAGTTGTGTCTGAATCTTCGCAACCCCATGGAATGCAGCACCCCAGGCTTCCCTATTCTTCACTATCTCCAAGAGCTTATTCATGTCCACTGAGTTGATGATGCCATCCAGTCATCTCATCCTAAGAATCTAAAGTTAACTCCAAAAAGATAAGCCTTTCTTAGACTGGCAGACTGATAACTGTTAGAGACATTACCAAGTTTGGACACAAGCATGTGGATGATACAACTTGTCTTAATTTACAGGGTCTTGGCTGATAGGTGAAGAGGAGGATAAAATAAAATATTCATAAGGTACCTCAAAACTAAATAGCTGGGAACATTTTATAAAGAGGAAAAAAAAAAACCACAGGGTACATACATGAGATAAAAGGATAAGATATATGGCACACTTCTCATAGAAAATAATAAAAGCCAGTGAATAATAGAATGATATATTTAAAGAAAGAAAGAAAGAAAAACTGCCTGTTGGCTGGAATAAAACCCAGCTTCTCCATCATCCTATAAAAATCAATGTCTGGAGCTTCCCTGGTGGTCTAGTAGTTAAGAATTCTGCCAAAGCAGGGGACATGGATTCCATCCCAGGCCGAGGAACAAAGATTCCATATGCTGCGGAGCAGCTAAGCCCATATGTTGCAATTACAGAGCCCATGCTCTACAACAAGAAAAGCTACCGCAATGAGAAGCACGTGCACTCCAATGAAAAGTAGCACCTGCTTACTGCAACTAGAGAAAGTACTCAAGCAGCAAGGAAGACCTAGCGCAGCCATATATAAATAACTGAATCTTTTTTAAAAAACAAACAAACCAATTACTGAACAGCTATCCAAGAACAAAAAAAGATCCAGGAGATCTCTATAGTCCACTTATGAAGTTTTAAGAACAACAAAACTGAGAACATTCACATTAGAAGAAAATGAAGGTTAAATTCATTTTGCCTGCATCATCCCATCCCCCAAACTGGCACCCTTCAGTGCTAAGAAGAAATCTTCCACAGCTAAAAAGAACTCTTCCTGCCAAAAAAAGGAGTGTGGGGTGACTGACCAGCTTCCCCAGCTTCACAGTGCATTGTACAGAGGTTCGGCTTTGGTTTCATTCCACCAAGCCCAGCCACCTGAGATGTTATTGACCCAGCTATGAACAACGAATAAAAGCAGAAGTAATATTATTAACAGAGAAGCAGCCAGAGGGATCACAGTTCACAGAGAACAGCTCTTCAGACAAACTCAGCAAATTTCACCAATGAGAAAGCCAAAGGCCAGGATAGTCACTGCAGACCCCTACAGATCTTGCCAGCTTTTCCCCCAAAGTTATTTGTGTTTGTGTTCATTGATGTCAACTGCCTGAGTCCCTCTCTGTAACCTTTTCCTGCCAATACCAAACCTACATTTGGCCACTACAGTGGCTATTTTATAAATAAGGATATTTTATATCTTATAAATATATAAAATAAAGAAATAAACATACACACACACAATGGAGGGGGGGAAGAAAGATTATAATTTGTTATAGTTCTCTACAGCTGTGAGAGTTTAAGATGCCAGCCCCCTGAATCTCTACCCACCAAGGAGCCAGACAGCCACACCTGCAGCCAACTGGGGCTGCTGTAGCTGCACAAATGCAAAATATCAGCCTAATACCACCTCCCCACACTGAACCAGACCACTGTGTTCATGCTCAGGGACTGTCCCTCCAACTGTGCACTACCAGACTGACATCCATCACTGGCTTCCCGTGCAGTGAGCATGCACAGAAGGGATGGGAGGGATACGCAGCCACCAGTGAGAGCACCTTACAACGAAGGCACCCCATAGCTTCTTATGGGCCCAGAAAAGGCCCTGCCTCCTGTCACTGGCCAATACCAACAAGGCCACCTATACTTAGCCACTCCAAGCTGTGCACTGCACAACCCAGCCCAATGACCTCTGGCAGCCTTCAAAGCAGTGTGCACATGTGGGCAGAGTGTGTGCAACCATAGATGATGACACTAATGGCCAGGAACTCCAGTTTAGCCAAGGAGACCATAGTGAGCACGAATCCTTGTTGTCTGCAGTGGCCCTCATCACTGTATGTATGCCTGCAACTGGCCTCTACAACAGCCTACCTTGGTCCCTAGCTGATAAATCCCTAGTGAAGGCACTGCTTAGAACTACTACAAGGTTCCTCTCAGTGCTGAGCAAGAACCACACAGTTGTCAATGGTGTGTAGCCCAGTGGCCTAAGCTAAGTACACATCATGCCTGCCCACAGGGATCCAAACTACCACATGTTCCCCACATTGGCACCCTACATCACCATACCCAGGGTCACAGCATGTGCCAGTGTACTCTCACTCACAGGTGAGAGGCTGACCCTTATCAAATTCAGTCTATATATTCTGGAAGAGGTGAACTGCTTCTTCAAATAAACAGACATGAAAACAAAGCAACTGGGATTATGAAGAACTGGGGGAATGTATCTCTACCAAAGAACATAGTAAGCCTACAATAACTGGCAGATTCAGATCTTTGACAGACAAGGAGACTCAAAATAATTACTCTGCAGATGGTCAGAGAGCTATAAGAGAACACAGATAAAAAACTAATGTATCAGGAAAAAAAATACAAGAACAAAATGAGTTCAACAAAGAAACAAAAAACAAAGTAACCAAACAAATTCTGAAACTGAAGAATACAATGACTATACTGAAGAATTCAATACAGAATATATTACTTTTATTGGTATAAATAAATAGAAATTTGTTATCTATTACTGTATCTTTTGATTACAGACCTTACTGAATTCACATTTAAAGTAATTATTGATATGTATGTGTGACTGCCACCTTATTAATTGCTTTCAGGCTGTTTTTGTAGTTCCTCTCTAATGCTTTCTCCTTCTCTTGGGAAAAATGAAAATGGAAATATAACACCAAAATTTATGGGATACAACAAAAGCAGTTCTAAGAAGGAAGTTCACTGTGATAAACACCCATCTCAAGAGACAAGAAAAATCAACAACCTAAGATTATACTTCAAGAAACTTGAAGGAATGAAGCTCAAAATAAGTGGAGAGATGGAAATATAATGATAAAGATTCAAGCAGAAATTAAGAACTGGTTCTCTGAAAAAGTAAACAAAACTGACAAAACCTTTATCTAGACTCACCAAGAAAAAAAGACTGAAATAAACAAACTCAGAAATAAAAGAAGTATTACAGCTGATCCCACAAAAATGCAAGGATGATGAAAGACTACTGTGAACAATCATAGGCCAACAAATTAGAGAACCTAGGGAAAAAATTACCAAATTTCAGGACTTCCCCAGAGATACAGTGGTTAAGATTCTGCCCTCCAACAAAGGGGGTGTGGGCTCAATCCCTGGCCAGGGAACTAAGATCCCACATGCTGCAAGGGTGGGACCAAATATTCAAATAAATAATTAAACCTGATTTTAAAAAGTGAGTAATTCCTAGAAACAAACAACCTAGTAAGACTATCTCATGATGAAATAAAAAATCTGAACTAGCCAGTTACTAGCAAGGAGATTGACAGTAACTAAAAACCTCGCAACAAACAAAGTCCAGGACCAGAAGGCTTCACTGATGACTTCTAACAAACATTCTAGGAAGATGGTAGAGGTCTTCCAAACACATTTTATGAGGCCAATATTACTCCAATACCAAAGCCAGACAAAAATACACCACAAGAAAACGCCAATATTCCTGATGGACACAGATGCAAAAATCCTGTAGGAATATTAGCAAATCAAACTCAACAATATATTAAAAGGATCATATACCTTGACTAACCCTGGGATTTCTTTGGAAGGAATGATGCTAAAGCTGAAATTCCAGTACTTTGGCCACCTCATGAGAAGAGTTGACTCATTGGAAAAGACTCTGATGCTGGGAGGGATTGGGGGCAGGAGGAGAAGGGGATGACAGAGGATGAGATGGCTGGATGGCATCACGGACTCAATGGAAGTGAGTCTGAGTAAACTCCGGGAGATGGCATGGACAGGGATACCTGGCGTGCTGCGATTCCTGGGGTCGCAACGAGTCGGACACGACTAAGCAACTGAACTGAACTGAAGCAGGATTTGTTCCAGTGATGCAAGGATGGTGCAAGATGCAAAAATAAATGTGATATACCACATGAATAGAATAAAAGATTGAAACTGCACTCTTATCATCACTCCTATTCAACTCTCCTAGCCAAAGCAATCAGTCAAGAAAAAGAAAATGTACTTTAAAAGGTATATAAACGGTATCCAAAAAGAAAAGGAAGCAATAAAAAAATGTTTTTGCAGATAATGACCTTCCATGTAGAAAATCTTCAAGACTCCATGAAAAAACAAGTCAACAAGTTGCAGGATGCAATAAGTTACAGGATACTAAATCAACATTCAGAAAACAGCTGCATTTCTATACAATGTAAAACTGTATTTCTATATTAAATCAAATTAATAAATCACTAACTTTAATAGAAAACAATCCAATTAAAACCTGGCAAAGAATCTGAATAGTTTTACAGAGAACACATACAAATGGCTAAGAAATACATGAAAAGACACTCTACATCATTTAATCATCAAGAAAATACAAATTAAAACCGCAATAAGATATTAATGCCACCCCAGTTTGGAATGGCTATTATCAAAAAGATAAGACATAACAAGTGTTGGTGAGAGTGTGCACTGTTAGTGCAAATGTCAACTAGTACAGCCACTACATAAAGCAGTACAGATGTTCATCATAAAATTAAAAACTAGAACCACCACATACTCCAGAAATCCCACTTATGGGTATATATATATAAAGGAAATAAAATCAGGATTTTATTGAAATATCTGCACTCTTATGTTCACTGCATTCACAATGGTCAAAATAAGGAAATAACTTCAATATCTTTTCTTTTTTTAATATTCCACATGAAAGTGTTACACAGTGTTGTCTGTCTTTCTCTGATGTACTGAACCTAGTACAATGGCCTCAAGGTTCATCTAAGTTGTTGCAAGTGGCAGGATTTCCTCCTCTCTCATGGATGAATTAGTATTCCCCTCCCAACACACACATATAGTATATCTCAATAAAGGTGGAGAAAATTAAAAACTGGCTATATAGAATTTTGTATATGGCAAAAAGATACCTTCAAATAAAAGCAACATAAAAACTTCACAAAGAAAACTAAAACAAAACCAAGCAAATAGACTAATAAAGACTACTCCTGAAACACAGACAATCCAGACTGAACAAAAATCAATCACATGATATTTACAAGAGACATACTTTGAATATAACAGCACATATAGGTTATAGTAAAATGGAGAATAAATGTATACCATGCAAACTTTAACTATAAAATGCTGTTATGATTGCTATATTAGACAAAGAAATCAAGACAAGGAATATGACAAAGATTTTTTAAAAAACCTTATAATAATAAAGTGGTAAATAATCAGGAAGATAAAGTGATTACAAATTTTTATACACCAAATAATGGAGAAGGCGATGGCACCCAACTCCAATACTCTTGCCTGGAAAATCCCATGGATGGAGGAGCCTGGTAGGCTGCAGTCCACGGGGTAGCGAACAGTCGGACATGACTGAGTGACTTCACTTTCACTTTTCACTTTCATGCATTAGAGAAGGAAATGGCAACCCACTCCAGTGTTCTTGCCTGGAGAATCCCAGGGACGGGAGAGCCTGGTGGGCTGCCGTCTATGGGGTCGCACAGAGTAGGACACAACTGAAGTGACTTAGCAGCAGCAGCAGCAGCAGCAGCAGCGAGTCCCCAAATACATAGAGCAAAACGTGAACTACAAGGAAAAATGTGCAAATAGACAACTATAGGCGAGATTTTTACTACACCTCTATTGGTAACTGAGGGAAGAAGCAAACACAAAAAATAGTAAACATATAGAATATTTGAACAGCATTGCTAATAAACATGATCTATTCAACATACAATCACTACACCAACAATTACAGAATACACATTCCTTTTAGCTACACACTGAACATTCACCAAAAGACCGAACAGCAAGCCTCTATGACTTCTCAAGGATAAAAAAAACACAGGGAAAATTCTCTGAATATAATGGATTTAAATTAGACATCAGCAACAAAAACATTATCTGAAATATCCCAAATGTTTTGGTAATTAGGCAATATTTTGAACTGAATGATAATGAAAGTACAACATATCAAAATTTGTAGAATGCAGGTAAAATAGTGCTTAGAGGGAAATTTATAGCTTCATGTACTGTATAATAAAAGAAAGTTCTAAACCAATGATTTAAGCTTCCACCTTAAGAAACATACATTACATTTAAATGTTGGCTGCCCTCAGTTAAGGAGCAGAGAAAGATATTACTCCAAGATTACAAGAAAAAAACATTTCTATTAATACACCCACAATCTCTCAGAGCGAAGAAAATGTAAAATACCAGTCACACAATCATTCTGGGAGCTAAGGTGACAGAGGCTCTAACATCCTCTATCACCTTTTAAGGTCATATAAGGTCATCCTCTATAAGAGGCTTCCAAGGTTGATCATGAGAAGTCCAAAGCCAGCTAATGGAAGAAAAAACATAAAAAAGCATGACAGATTTTTATAATTCAGCTTTGGAATAATACTTTGTCCAATACTTCATTAGCAAGAACGTATAAACTAGCCATATCTAGATAAATGGGAAGCATGAAGTCTGTTTTCACCAGTACCTTTCTGGAACTTTATCCACTATGAAAAAGGAAAAATAAATTTGGTAAGTGGCCAGTCATATCTGCCAAAATCTGCCCTCTTGTCTATAAATATTTATATATTGCTTCTTCCTACATAGAAAAAATACGCACCTGCCTGGATACTTTAAGTACTGCTTACTGGGGCAAAAATATCAATCTAAAATATTTATAAAATAATGTTTCACAAAATTACATTATATGTGTACAGAATAAAATATAACTACACAAATGAGCTATATCAATATGATAGCACTAATGATTTAAAGTTATTTGTGACATGTTAAGTGAAAAGAGAACTGTATGATTCTACTCTTAGATGATATCACACACATGCATTTATAGTAGCATAGAAAAAGATATGCAAAAATTCAAACTGTGACACTGACAGGCTTGTCCTCAATTCATTATAAAAAGTTTAAATCTAAGACTTTACTAAAATTATAATCTCTGAGAAGTTATAGATCCTCAAAGAGAAAACCATAAGCCAGCACCTAAATCACAGATAACAGTGAAGTGACAAAAATCATGACATTTGCTGTTTTAACATTCTACAAATGTAGGACAGTATAATAAATTTATAGTAGTTAGAAGTATAGCTTAAAAACTGAGAAAGAAAAACTAAAGCGAAAATAAATGTCAAGGATAAGAACAGGAAACAGAAAAAATGTGGAACATAACAGTCAATATCATAGTTTAAAATGAGTTTTAGATTTGCCTCTAAGCATCATAAAGTAAACCTAAAAGAAAGATTTTAGATATTTTTTCAACACTGCTTTTACTAATATCATATACATGTCTTCTCTGAATGCAAGTAAAAAAATAAATATGACATAGGTAGACTGAGAAGAGTTTTTTTATTATTCCATGAAACTAGACTGTTATTTTAACCTCAGATATACGCTAAAATATTCTTCTTTCAGAGTTCTCTAAAGGCTGCTCTTTGTTGTTGATTTTTGTGTTAACTGCAGTTTCCGGCCAATTTGATCACCTTATCACTGTCCTTTTACCCAACTGTATTATTGCTTAGAGAAATTTGTTTTTAAACTCAGATAAATGCTGTGACCCATCATGTGACAGGGCAGATTTTATTCCGGAGTTAGGAATAGAATCACATATTGCAATATAATTTCAATGTCATTTTTCAGAAAAATAAACCACTTTCATACTTTTACTTGACACCAATCTTCTTCTGTTTTTCTTTTGTTTTGTATTATTCAGTTTCTGAAATAGAAAGCAATTTCAACAAGTACACTTTTCAGTTTAACATGATAACCTAACTAGGTCTGAAGTTGAGTACTATAATAGTGATATGTAAGTAAAATGGTACAAACACGTTAAAACGATATTTTAAATATCAGTTCTCTTTAAGTTTTTATATTCCTGGCCTCAGGGGAACTACAGGGGATTATTACTGTAAGGTGAGTTGCCTCCTACTCCTAAAGCTGGGAAAACACTATCCAGTTAATAGAACTATTGGTTAGTGTGATATTCACAGAAATGGAGGCCATGACAACACCCATTATTCATGAATTCCTGGCAATGGAAGGATTCTAATAATTGGATTTGGCCATCCAAAATAAAATGAGCCTTAAGAAGGCAAAGCAAAATAATATGCCTAAAAGAGTCACCAATCAAGAAGGAAAAAAGAAAATCAGGTATGTATGAAACAGATGGAAGATTTAAAGCATGAAAAGACTTTCTGGAAGTTAAAAAAAAAAAAAAGACTATCAAATTTAAATATTCATTGGACCAATTTAAGAATAATCACTATAAAGAATAAATTTAAAATCCTGGAAGGTGAATGGGGAAACAAATCTCAACACAAAAATATAAAAATGGAATTCATGAGGAAAAGGGTAAAGTCGAGATAAAATCTTGTATCAGAAAGCCTATACAAACTCCACTTCTACACACAGAGCGTCCAACCTGCCTCTCTCTTAAGAAAGCAAAGAGCTGCCAACACCAGCCATTTAAGGAAATCTTCATCAGTTACCAGTTTACTGTGCCTCAACTCCAAAGTTACCCTTCAGTTATCTGCTCTGTACTAATGAGCAGATACTTCTCTCACAGTAAAGCACTATTACTTCTCTTTCACAGTAAGCACTATTTAAGCTTTATTCGCATATAGCTCTGGAAGAACACTGCAGGAGGAAAGGGGCCTCTCTTCCTTTTCATATGTCAGTCAAGTTATTCTTGCTCTTAACGTATAGTCCAATAGCAGCAACTATATAAAAGGAAATCCAGTGGTGTTTATCCCAGGCTCATGGCAAGAGTGTGCCGTCCTTGGGCAACGTTATGCCCCAGCCTGAAATTAGTGATTGCCCTTGTGATGCAGGCCTACTGACGCAGACACTGGCATGCTTCAGGGCTCATGCTGGCAGCAGTGCCCTCATCTTTCATGTACAACTGTCTACCCTGCTTAACATGGCTATAACTCAGTACTGTTTTCTGCTGCCCAGTAACTGTGAACCAGCTCTGGTTAAGGCAATCCAGTGAACTTCTCTGTTATTTAATAGGCTCTAACTCCACTTTCTCCAATAAGGTTTGAACTCCTGCCTAGGGAACCTTCTGTCTTTCCTTGAGAAATCTCCTTCAGCCCTAGAAGATTTAGTGTTATCTTTACATCTCTATAGTTACTCTTCTATCATAGTGTAGTAATTATGTATAATACATTTTACCAATTCAAACTGTTGTTTCCAACTCCCAACTGAATCCAGATAGGTACAGAAATAGTCCTGGGAATGGTTCCAAATGATAAACTAGTTAAATATGAGATTTGGGGACTGGTTTGGTCATATCCTGGGGATTAAGCACAGGGCTAAGATCCTGGCCAAGCAAATGGGATGCTAGTAATATATGGCAGACAGCAGTTTCAGGAAACCAGTGAACCTTTCAGCTGTGTTTCATCATGATGAAGTGTCAACTCAAGCACATGCCTTTGGAGCTTAACTGGCTCTTTATTTGCCACTGGGTTTCCCAAGTGATGCTGATGCTAAAGAATCCACCTGCCAATGCAGAAGATGTAGGAGACCTGAGTTCAGTATCTGGGTCAGGAAGATCCCCTGGAGGAGGGCATGGCAGCCCACTCCAGTATTCTTGCCTGGAGAATCCCACAGACAAGAGGAGCCTGGCGGGCTACAGTCCATAGGGTCACAAAGAGTTTGACATGACTGAATGGCATAGTACAGCACATGATACCTACCATTACGGTAGTAATGATGACAACTGAGCACTTAGAAAATGAAAAGCTCCAGTCCATTAACTCTCAGCTTAAGTCACATTGTGAGAACCAGAGAGCTGACACTGCTGAAAGTCAAACTCAAAATTTAATTGTGTACACTGCTGAATTACAAACATCAGCTAAATTCAGTCTTCAGTTTCTCATTGGAAAATTAAAACCTTAACGGGGAAAGAGTAAGATCCTGAAATTCGAACGGAGCATCGAGCTGGTCTTAAATGAAACTGAAAATTTTGACTCCTTGCCTACTCCCTAACCCTCCACTAGTAATTAGGAACCTCCTATACATTAAAAGATGCTTACTCCTTAGAAGAAAAGTTATGACCAACCTAGATAGCATATTGAAAAGCAGAGACATTACTTTGCTGACTAAGGTCCATCTAGTCAAGCCTATGGCTTTTCTTGTGGTCATGTATGGATGCGAGAGTTGGACTGTGAAGAAGGCTGAGTGCCGAAGGATTGATGCTTTTGAACTGTGGTGCTGGAGAAGACTCTTGAGAATCCCTTGGACTGCAAGGAGATCTAACCAATCCATTCTGAAGGAGATTACCCCTGGGATTTCTTTGGAAGGAATGATGCTAAAGCTGAAACTCCAGTACTTTGGCCACCTCATGTGAAGAGCTGACTCATTGGAAAAGACTCTGATGCTGGGAAGGATTGGGGGCAGGAGGAGAAGGGGACAACAGAGGATGAGATGGCTGGATGGCATCACTGACTCGATGGACATGAGTCTGAGTGAACTCCGGGAGTTGGTGATGGACAGGGAGGCCTGGCGTGCTGCGATTCATGGGGTCACAAAGAGTCAGACATGACTGAGCAACTGAACTGAACTGATACAGGTGGAAATAGCTTGCCTTCCAGTGTCTAAGAACACTAGCCCTCTTTGGCTTAAAAATCTTCTGATAATCTCATGTGGAAAAATTCTTGAAGGGTTATGCTCATTTTCCTAAAGACCGGCCACAGTCAACTCCTTTGGCCATTAGATTCATAACTAGAGTCAAAACTCAGCATGATCCTGACAGGTACACACTATGACTCAAGAGGAAATAGCTTACATACCCAGAAGAAACTCGAGAACCACGTGTAGAGTGTATTCCTGAAGTATTTGACCACAGAGGGTAAAATATAATGTCACATCTGGGCAAATTAATTGACATGGGTACACTTAGCAGACAGAACAGATTTAATATACCAGTTCATGTACCTGAAAGTGGTGATCACTATTATCTAATTGGTGCAACAAAAGCTGGATTTAAAGGTTGAGATGTCAGAGCTTTCTTGGCATTGATATGGAAGGAAGGAGGAAAGAAGGTAGTGATTTAGGGAGCTGAACTGGACTTATCATGTGAGAATTTCATATTGACATTTCTCATCTATGCTACACAAGAGAGCACAGAGAGCATTAGTGCAGGGAGGAATGACATCTACCTTCCTTACAAAGGTCTGTGATTACTCTTCTTTGTGAGCCTGTTAAGAATGTAGGGAATGTGGTCATGAAGAAGAGCTTCCAGGCTTCAACAGAGATGATGAGAGTCAAGGTAACACAGTCCAAGAGGATATACTTAAGCACCAAAGACAAGGTGGGTACATTACCTGTACAGAGCATCAGGGATGTACTTATCATCAGAATGATTTGGCAGCAGCTAAATGGTTACAGTGCCCCCAGGAACAAAACAGGTGTGGAGTCCATGTTTATTATGTTTATTTTATATAACAGGAAAAATGCTAGGTCTTGTAGCCAGAAGTCTGTCACCAACACATAGTGCAGAGTTAAAGCCTTCTCATCAAGTTAACTTTTCACCAAGAACTTAAAGCCTTCTCACTTGCCAAATCTGAGTTAGCTCACAGATGCAGAGTTGGCTGAATAAAGTGGAAACCAGGTCCCTTGCAAAAGGATCTTGCAGAAGTTAAGTCACACCATATACCCTCCTCTTAACCTTCTCCAGAGACTTGCAACCACTAATTAGAGGTATTATATATCATAAAAATGAAATAGTTTTTGATAAACATTGTCTCTGAACAGCCCTTAATTCCTGGCACTGTGGTTCAGAAGTTAATTTAAGAAGGAGGTTTATGGCGATACATGATACATGAGTCAGGTACTCTAGCCCAACCAAGAATGAGGCCAAACGGTCCAGGAATTCACCCTGTGGTTATTTCCTTGGTTCCTGAATATATACTTGGAACAGACATACTTGGCAACTGGAAGAAACCCACATTAACTTTCTGACCTGTGGAATAAGAGGCATTATGGTAGGAATGTCTGAAGAAAGTTCATGGAACTTCCTTTCCTTACCAAGGTAATAAACTAGAAGCAATACAACATCCCTGGGGGAATTACAGAATTTAACCAAAGACTTCAAAGAGGGAGAAGTGGAGAAATCTATCTTATCCCTACTAAACTCATCAGGTTGGCCAACACTGAAGGCAGATGGAAACTGAAGAACAACTATGGATCACTGTAAGCTTAAAGAAGTGGTAACCTTCAAAGCACCTGCAGACGCTGTCAACTGATATGCAGCTACCAACCTGGTGGGGCTACCCATGTGGGCTCCCTGGTAAAGAATCTGCCTGCCAATACAGGAGATGCCGGAGACATTGGTTTGATCCCTGGGTCAGGAAGATCCACTGGAGGAGGAAATGGCAATCCACTCCAGTGTTTCTGCTGGGAAAGCCAATGAACAGAGGAGTTTGGTGGATTACAGTTGATGGGGTTGCAAAGAGGTGGACATGACTGAGCACACACACACATAATTTGGCTAATGTCTTTTTTCCTTATTTACAAGGACCACTCAAAGTCAGTTTCTTTACCTGGAATGGACAAGCAAGTACAACTTCCACAGTGCTGCCTCAGCATCATGTTAATTTTCCTGGTATCATAAACGGCTTCGTGGTTACGTACATCTCCCAATCTTTGAGAGTCAGGAATCTAGATACAACTCAGCTGAATCTTCTCATAGGGTCTCACAAGGCTGCAATCAAGGTATTTGCTATCCTACATTATCACTTGGAGGTGCAAATGAAAAAGAATCTACTACTAAGCTCACTTACGTTGTTGGGAGCATTTATTTCCTTGTGGTTGGTTAAAGAATTGAGGACCATGACCGGCTGCTGGCTATTTGCTGGAAACAAGTTGCCCACAGTTTCTTGCCACATGGACTTCCCCAACATGATCAATTACTTTGAGTCAACCAACAATCAGAATCCTTAGACAAAATCACCTAGCAAGACAGAATCTTGTATAACAAAGGGTAATTTAAGAATTGCACTCCCATCACCCTTGCTGTAACTGATGGCTAGAAGCAGGTCTCAAAACAGTCAATGGGATGAGTCAAAAGCATGAATAATAACAGGAAGCCATCAGGGGCAACACTTGAGTCTACTGCCAAAGCAGTCCGCAGGTATCTTGATCATCTCTACATGTCACAGAACATCACATTAGTTTACTATTTTGATGACATGCCCCAACCACTGAATGCCCAAATACTTAACTGAGATGGCCATGGGGCCCCTAATGTTTTTAGGTTACTGCCCTCTATTTTGCATATGTATAAGGTTTGCTGGTATTAAATACCTTCTGTTCATCATATTCAATCAGCAAAATGCTGCCAAAAATAATAGTGAGTAATTATGTTGAATAAATATCAGAAGAAAATGTTGAAAGAAATGAAAATATTATTTTGAGAAGCAGGACTGCGAGTAAGTAGGTAAAGTCATGACAAATATAGTCCCTGTACTCTTTGATTTCTCTAAAAAGTCATGTACATACATATAAACCAACTGGCTCACAAAAGGAAGAAAATAAAGATATGGATGAGAAATACTAGGTGAATAAACAAAAACATATGCTGAGTAGAAATGTAAACATTAAACTAGAATTTAAAATTAGAAACACTAAACAGAAAATAGATATATAATTCTAAAAGGCTAAATAAATACTAAAGAAAATTAAACAAGTAAAACGTTTCCTTTAAGTTTGCTTTTAGAATTCTCAATCCAATTATTTTTCATATAACTTTTTCTAATTGTTTCATGACATAACTGTGTATATTTAATTCTCTACTACATTAAAAAAAAATTATTTTCTTATTTTTGCCTGTGCCAGGTCTTCCTTGCTCTGTGCAGGCTTCTGGTTCTGGTGGGTTCTCTTGTTCCAGAACATGGGTTCTAGAGCATGCAGACTCAGCAGCATTGGGAATCTTCCCAGACTAAGGATGGAACCTGTGTTCCCTGCACTGGCAGATAGACTCCTGACCACTGGACCTCCAGAAATACACTCTACTCATTTAGACATTGGTGTATTATAGGAGATAAAGTTCTGCATTTTTTTTTCAAGTTATTAATAAAGTGACAGCTATAAAGAGCAACAAATAGGAAGGGCACAATTTTTAACAAATTATTATATATGCTTAGGTCTGTTTGTGTTTAGCTGATCCATTTTTGAGTTGTTGAGCCAATCACCAACATTAATATTTTCTGTAGTTTTACAGTCTACTAAATGGCAGACAGAGTCCCTTGTTACTCTTTGTTTTTAGAATTTTCTTGGCCACTTAAGTGTAATTTGTTCTTCTCAATCACTTCAGCAATTTCAAAATCAATGCCTAAGATTCTGAATGGTGCTGCATTATATAAAGAAATAAATTTTAAGACTTTTAAAGGAAATATTAATGAACAATACTATTTCAGGAAAAAACTGATTTACTTCTAAGTACAGAAACAAAATCCTGGGGATTCAAAGTTCCACCATTTAAAAATACTTTTTTAACTGATGTATAGTTGATTTAATATAAAGTATAAAGAAATATAGTTTATATTTCTTTATAAAGAAAAATAAAGTATAAAGTATGATTTAGTAGAAAGAAATATCAGAGAAGGCAATGGCAACCCACTCCAGTACTCTTGCCTGGAAAATCCCATGGATGGAGGAGCCTCGTAGGCTGCTGTCCATGGGGTATCGAACAGTCGGACACAACTGAGCAACTTCACGTTCACTTTTCACTTTCATGCATTGGAGAAGGAAATGGTAACCCACTCCAGTGTTCTTGCCTGGAGAATCCCAGGGACGGCAGAGCCTGGTGGGCTGCCATCTATGGGGTTGCGCAGAATTGGACACAACTGAAGCGACTTCGCGGCAGATACTTTATTTTTCTTCATAAAGAAAAACTATATAGTATAAAGAAAGCTGAGCACCAAAGAATTGATACTTTTGAACTGTGGTGTTGGAGAAGACTCTTGAGAGTCCCTTGAACTGCAAGGAGATCCAACCAGTCCATCCAAAAGGAAATCAGTCATGAATATTCACTGGAAGGACTGATGCTGAAGCTGAAATTCCAATACTTTGCCACCTGATGCGAAGAACTGACTCATTTGAAAAGATCCTGATGCTGGGAAAGATCGAAGGCCGGAGAAGAAGAGTACAACAGAGGATGAGATGTTTGGATGGCATCACCAACTTGATGGACATGAGACTGAGTAAGCTCAGGGAGTTGGTGACGGACAGGGAGGCCTGGTGTGCTGCAGTCCATGGGGTCACAAACAGTCAGACACAACTGAGCGACTGAACTGATAGTTGATTTACAATATTGTATTAGTTTCAGGTGTATATCATAGTGATTCAGCTTTTTTTTTCCAAACTATATTCCATTATAGGCAAATACAAGATATTTGATATAATTCTCAGTGCTATACAGTAAATTTATGCTGCTTAATTATTTTATGTATAGTAGTTTGTATCTGTTAGTCCCATACTCCTAATCTGTCCCTCTGCTACTACTTCTGTCCTTTGAGGGTAACCATAAGTTTGTTTTCTATGTCTCTGAGTCTGTTTCTGTTTTGTACATAGATTCATTTGTATCATTTAAAACTGTTTATTGAAATAGAGGTG
Organism: Budorcas taxicolor; assembly: GCF_023091745.1. Lineage (NCBI taxonomy): Eukaryota > Metazoa > Chordata > Mammalia > Artiodactyla > Bovidae > Budorcas > Budorcas taxicolor. The sequence goes on along the minus strand of NC_068910.1, from coordinate 196,636,470 downwards.
ATTTAAAATATCACATTAGTTTCAAGTGTACAGCATAGCGATTCAATATTTTTACAAATATTTTCATTAAAAGTTGTAATAATAAGATAATGGCTATAATTCCTGTGGGCTTTCCTTGTGGCTCAGCTAGTGAAGAATCCGCCTGCAATGCAGGAGACCTGGGTTCAATCCCTGGGTTGAGAAGATCCTCGGCAGAAGGGAAAGACACCCACTCCAGTATTCTGGCCTGGAAAATTCCACTGACTGTACAGTCCATGGGGTCACAAAGAGTAGGTCACGACTAAGCAGCTTTCACAATTCTCTGTGCTATACAATATACTCTTATCAATTTTATACATAGTAGTTTGTATGTCTTAATCCCATAGCCAATCTAGCCTAGACAGCATATTAAAAAGCAGAGACATTACTGTGCCAACAAAGGTCCATCTAGACAAACCTATGGTTTTTCCAGTAGTCATGTATGGATGTGAGAGTTGGACTATAAAGAAGGCTGAGAGCCGAAGAACTGATGCTTTTGAACTGTGGTGTTGGAGAAGACTCTTGAGGGTCCCTTGGACTGTAAGGAGATCCAACCAGTCCATCCTAAAGGAAATCAGTTCTGAATATTCACTGGAAGGACTGATTCTGAAGCTGATACTCCAATACTGTGGCCACCAGATACAAAGAACTGACTCATTTGAAAAGACCCTGATGCTGGGAAAGATTGAAGGTGGGAGGAGAAGGGGACGACAGAGGATGAGATGGTTGGATGGCATCACCGACTCAATGGACATGAGTTTGGGTGAACACCAGGAGTCGGCGATGGACGGGGAGGCCTGGCATGCTGCAGTCCATGGGGTCGCAAAGAGTTGGCCACAACTTAGCAACTGAACTGAACTGAATCCCATAGCCCCACTTTTCCCCTCCCGATAGGATAAGTACTAGTTTGTTTTCTGTACCTTCTCGTTTTTTCATATACATTCATCTGTATTATTTTTTATATTCCACATGTGATATCATACAGTATTATGTTTCTTTGACTTATTTCACTAAGCATAATATTCTCTAGGACCATCCACACTATTGCAAGTGGCAAGATTTCACTCCTTTTGAGGCTGAGTAATATTCCATTGTGTATATATATATCACATTTTCTTTATCCATTCAACAGTTGGGTATTTGGGTTGCTTTCACATCTTGGCTATTGTAAACAGTGCTGCTGAGAACAATGAGAGGCATGTATCTTTTCAAGTTCGTGTTTTCATCTTTTCCAGATATATTGTGGAGACTGGATTTCTTGGGATTATACAGTAGTTCTATTTTTAGTTTTTTAAGAAACTCCACACTATTTCTCACAGTGGCTGTACCAATTTACATTCCCAACAATGATGTACAAGGGTTTCCTTTTCTTCACATCCTCTCTAACAATTGCTATTTGTAGACTTTCAGAGGACAGCCATTCTGACTGGTGTGAGATCTTTGTCAACTATTTACTAAATGTTGAATATATGCATTTTACTGTGGAAGGTGGTATACTAGATACAAAAAGTGCTTGTCATACTTGCTGATACTCAAAAACATTTAAATCTTGAGGGTTTTTGGAGGGAGGGGCATGGGGTCAGGGAGGGACACAAACATATCCTAAGTGTGTAGCTGGTATCTGGCATAAGAGGAGCTCATGCATTAAACTTGACTGGAAGAAGCTGTATACACTTTAAAGAAAGCTAAGGGAGTTTGCCTCACATTGAACAGATGTTTCTAAAATAACAGTTAACTGTGACCACCTGTTTTTCAGTAAGCCATCAGCAGGAGCTGATAATGGAAAACTGAAGAGAAAATGTAGCCTGCTATTCAGTTGGCCAGAAGTTCATTCAGGTTTTTCTATACCATCTTATGGAAAAACCCAAATGAACTATTTGGCCAACCTAATACTTACCAATAATGTCAGAGTTTTAGTTAAACTAGTGATTCAAGATGTTTTTATTTCATGAACCAGCAAGTCTAAATATATGATTTGAGAGATAAGCAAAGAGGTGCCAACAACTTAACAGCAAAATAATGAACAACAAGATATGAGAAAGACAGTCAATACTTGCCTTTATTTTTTCTCTTTTGCATGAATTACTGTCAAAGAATTAATGGAACTGTTCTGATCTGTTATGCTTCTTTGCATACTCACAACAGTCCTTTACTAGAAGAGATACTGATATCAAAACAACTAAAAATGTTGAAATTAGTTATTTTTCTATTAACCTCAGCATTTTATTCTAAGCAGCATTTTATTAGAGTACATTATCTAATACACATTTCAAAAGAACATGATTAATTTGTGGTAACTTACATTACACATGCTTGGCGAGGTCTGCCTTGGCTTAAAACATGACCTCCCAGAATCCTTTTCTTTATAACTTTCTCCAGCTTTAACCAAAATTTTAGCATGATGCATTCTAAAATTCCCCTATAATATTTACAAATACAAGCCCAAAACACAGAATCAAAACCACATTAAGTCTCACTGAAAGGTGAGCTTTGAATTTTATCATAAAACAAGTATGACTAAAATATTTTGTATCACAACACTGCCATAAATTAGCCTTATTTACTCTCACAAGGAGCCTAATGTGCACAATAACAATCACTGATAAGGAAACTATAGGTAAAAGATGTTCAGTGACTCTCAAGACCATCTCAGCTGAATAATGAAAACTTTCTCTTCTAACAGTGCAGCATTTTCCCCACTATTGTCTAATAAGGCTCAGTTTTAAGTCAATCAAAGCTAAAAATACCTGGAGAACTGAATGCGCTGAATTTTCAAATCATCTTAAGCCATGTTTACTCTGAAAACTCAAGTCAGTAAATCTCTTAAAATGACTATGTACCTTGTTATCATTTATAAACATTAAAACCACTTAGCCCACTTTTTTCCTGCTCTAGAATACTACACAGATTTTGGTTTCTTTCTCTTAATTCACTCTCCAACTGATTTTTCTTTCAACTATTTTCTCTGAAAACATCCAGAACTAGCAGTTTACTGTAAAATTCCTCTACACGTTTAAACAATTCAATGTCTCTATATCCTTGATGCAATCTGAAACTTGGCTGTTCTCCCTAATGGCTTCATAATACTACATACTTCCTTTTTTGTGTTTTATGTTAACTGGCTTTAATTTTATACCAAAGCCACCCTGTTTCTATCAGCATTCAAAACTCATCAGCCTTTAAGATCCTTGCCAGGTTAGCTTACCTTTCTACTACTCACCCTTTTTATGATACACTAATTATCCCCTAGGGTCACCCCCTTACCCTCTCTCTCTCCCTTACGTAACTGAACCTTTGTTTCTTGGTCAAGGTCTTCCCTTCCACCCCAATCAAAGCATCCCGAACCAATTCTAGAATGTTAATAAAGATATATCCAATATCTTAAGATACATAATTTTTAATTCTGATCTTCTGAAAAACCATCAATATTTTAAATTCAAATTCCCCAAATACATCTAAGACACTGAGGAACTACTTCCCCTTTGAAATCATTAAATTTCCATACTCCCTGGCATGATCTCTATTCATTAAACACAACGTTTTATACCCACACTGTGCCTTTTGAGCCTCATCAATAAACTTCAGTCTTGTAACTTCATCATCAGTTAATTTCTTTACCAATTATTGGAGTGCCATTACAATTTATCACCCAAACCAGAAAAACTTAAAAGGTGAAAGGGGGTACTATTAATTACACTAGAAAAGACTGTCCTAAACCTTTTCAGTCTCTTGCCAGGATTCTCAACTGCTTTGTGCTGCTGAGGCTAGCTTCAACCAGTAACACAAAGTTATTCTGGAATTAAATGTTCAAGTGAGTAGAAAAGTGGAGTTAAAGTCATCCTAACTATTTTCTTCTCTTCCATTTTACTCTGGGATCGATTGAGTCCTTCTACAATCTATTCAGTTCAGTTCAGTCGCTCAGTCATGTCGGACTCTTTGCGACCCCATGAATCGCAGCATGCCAGGCCTCCCTGTCCATCACCATCTCCCAGAATTCACTCAAACTCACATCCATCGAGTCAGTGATGCCATCCAACCATCTCATCCTCTGTCGTCCCTTTTCCTCCTGCCCCCAATCCCTCCCAGCATCAGAGTCTTTTCCAATGAGTCAGCTCTTCGCATAAGGTGGCTGAAGTACTGGAGTTTCAGCTTTAGCATCATTCCTTCCAAAGAAACTCCAGGGTTGATCTTTAGAATGGACTGGTTGGATCTCCTTGCAGTCCAAGGGACTCTCAAGAGTCTTCTCGAACACCATAGTTCAAAAGCATCAATTCTTCGGTGCTCAGCTTTCTTCACAGTCCAACTCTCGCATCCATACATGACCACTGGAAAAACCATAGCTTTGACTAGACAGATCTTTGTTGGCAAAGTAATGTCTCTGCTTTTCAATACGCTATCTAGGTTGGTGATAACTTTTCTACCAAGAAGTAAGCATCTTTCAATTTCATGGCTGCAATGAGTAAATATCATTTCATAAGCCAAACCGTTCTAAAAGGAGTTTTTAAATAACACCTTTAAAAAAATTCTTGCCAGTCCTTAGTATAACTTAAAAATAACCTACTATTGTATCAGTATGTGGAAAAGATGTGAAATGGCTGGTTATAAATGACAAGGAAGTGATATCACAGCATAAAAATCTAAGATATATGTGTGCATATGATGACATGTTTATTGAAACTGATGACTGTAGTGAAAATAAACCTGTCTTGCAGTTAATGCATGAGATGTCATAAAGTTGGCAACAACATTTTCCAAGTATTGAATATATGTCTATAATGTACCTTCTGAAATCAAAATGACTAAATTATGAAGTATTGGTATTTCAAAACCAAAGTTAGGCCATGGATATTATACACAAATGATTTCCTATCATATCTACCAGAAAAACCCTGTTAATCACACTCTTCTCAGTTAAAATATAGGATCTTAGTAAAAATATAGATTAACATTTGTCAGACCTACTTAAAATGGACAGGAAGCAAAGACCTAAGCACAACCAAGTTTAATGTACAAGACATCAAAGTTTACAAGGAAAAGCTAACAAGAAATGTATCTAGACAAGCATTTCTGAGTGATAAGTGAAAGTTGGAGTTTTACTAGAGCATATGAAATATGTGACTTTCTTGAAAATATGTATTCATACAGTACAGAATTTCTGTAGTCAGAAAGCATTCATATTTGAGCACAAAGATGCTACAAACAACACAACATACATACTTTTTAAAACTATTAATGTCAGATTAGTTTGCGTTGTTTCAAGTAATAATAACCCTCAAAGGATTACAACTATTGAAAAGGAGTCAATGGCACCAATCACATGGAATATATTTCTCCATCCTCTCACTTTCAGTCTATATGAGTCTTTAGGTCTGAAGTGGGTTTCTTGTAGACAGCATATGTATGGGGCTTGTTTGTATATCCATTCAGCCAGTCTGTATCTTTTGGTTGGAGCATTTAATCCATTTACATGTAAAGTAATTATTCATATATATGTTCCTACTGCCATTTTCTTAATTGTTTGGGGTTTGCTTTTGTCGATCTTTTTCTTCTCTTGTATTTCATGACTATATAAGTCCCTTTAACATTTGTTGTAAAACTGACTTTGTGGTACTGAATTTTCTTAACTTTTGCTTGTCTGAAAAGCTTTTAATTTCACCATTAATTTTGAATGAGATGCTTACCAGGTATAGTAATCTTGGTTGTAGATTTTTCCCTTTCAGTATGTTTGGGAACACATGTAAGAATTAAAGATTTTAAAACTAAAAAAATAAAAAACAAACAACAACAACAAAAAAAAAAACGGAAAAAAAAATATATATATATATATTCTGCCATTCCCTTCTGACCTGCAGAGTTTCTGCTGAAAGCTCAGCTGTTAAACATATGGGGTTTCCCTTGTATTGTTACTTGTTGCTTTTCCCTTGCTGCTTTTAATATTCTTTGTGTTTAGTCTTTGTTAGTTTGATTAGTATGTGTCTTGGTGTGTTTCTCCTGGTTTTATCTCATATGGAACTCTCTGTGTCTCTTGAACTTTATTGACTATTTCCTTTTCCATGTTGGGGAAATTTTTTACTATAATCTCTTCAAATTTTTTCTCATACCCTTTCATTTTCTCTCCTTTTGGGACCCCTATAATTCAAATGTTGATGGGTTCGATATTGTCTGTGAGGACTCTTGAGAGTATCCTCAGTTCTTTTCTTTTACTTTACTCTGCTCTTCAGAAGTTATTTCCACCATTTTATCTTCCAGCTCACTGATTCTCTCTTCTGCTTCAGATATTCTGCTACTGATTCCTTCTAGAGCATAATTTCAGTAATTGTGTTGTTTGTATGTTTATTCTTTAATTCTTCTAGATCTTTGTTAATTGATTCTTGCATTTTCTTCATTTTTCTTTCAAGGTTTTTGATCATCTTTACTCTCGTTATTCTGAATTCTTTTTCAAGTAGTTTGCTTGTTTATTCTTCAATTATTTGGACTTCTGTGTTTCTAGTTTGTTCCTTCATTTGTGTAGTATTTCTCTGCCTTTTTTATTATTATTTTTTAACTTATTGTGTTTGAGGTCTCCTTTTCCCAGGCTTGAAGGTTGAATTTTTTCTTCCTTTTGGTTTTTGTCCTCCTAAGGTTGGACGAGTGGTTTGTGTAAGGTTCATACAGGGTGAGATTTGTGCTGAGATTTTTGTTGCTGTTTCTTTTTCCAGTTATGAGCAAGCAGAATGGTAATCCTGTAAGCTGATGATGCATTCTGCACAGGGTGCTACTGGTGGTTGGGTGATGCTGGGTCTTCTATTCAAGTGGTTTCCTTTGTGTCCGTTCACACTATTTGATACTCCCTAGGGTTAGTTCTTTGGTAGTCTAGGGTCTTGGAGTTAGTGCTCCAACTCCAAAGGCTCAAGGCTTGATCTCTCTTTTTTTGGCCAATCTGTATACCAGGATGCTAGTTCCCCAACCAGGGATCGAGCACATGTCCCCTGATATTCTTTTGGAAGAGAAGCCACTGGAATGAAATTGATGTTCCAAAGCTTCTGTGAGCAGCATTAAAATATTTGACAACCACTATTTCTTCTCCATGTACTTTTTTTCAAAATCAATTTCAAATTTGTTATCACTCTCTTCATCTCTGTTCATGCTTATCAAAAATTATAGCTTTGACTCCAGGTTAAGAAATCCTGTACTAGATCAAAAGTCCTCAACAGGAGGAAAATCCTTTTTGTCTTCCATTTTCAAAGGCTTGAGTGTCCCTTGAGGCTCAGCAAGTAAAGAATCCACTTGCCATGCACAAGACCTGGGTTAAATCCCCGGGTTGGGAAGATCCCCTGGAGAAGGGAGAGGCTACCTACTCCAGTATTCTGACCTGCAGGATTCCATGGACTGTATAGGCAATGGGGTCACAAAAAGTCAGACACAACTAAATGACTTTCACTTTCACTTTTTCAAAGGTTTAGGACTAAAGCCCAGAAAATAATAAGGAATGTTATCAACATATATATAATTTTCTTAAAACAGTTTAGAAACAAATCCTGGAAATATTTTTTGAAAGGTTCTGCTTTGTACATGATTAGTTAGTATATACAGAAAGAAAAAGAGCACATAATCCAAATTTATTGAAGTGGACAAAAGAAGAAATGCTACGAAATCTCATTTATACCTCAATACATCTTTATTTACACTTCCCTAAGGGCACAGCATTAAAGAATCTGCCTGCCAATGCAGAAAACACTGATTCCATGCCTGGGTAAGGAAGACCCCTGGAGAAGGAAATGGCAACCCACTCAAGTATTCTTTAGTTTTTAAATTTTTCTTTATTTTTTATTTGATAGATGACTGCTTTACAATTTTTTGGTGGTAAAAAATCCATGGAATTCTCCAGGCAAGAATATTGGAGTGGATTCATTGACATTCCATTCTCCAGAGGATCTTCCTGACCCAGGGATTAAATCTGGATCTCCTTCATTAGATTCTTTACCTTCTGACCACCAGAGAAGCCCTAAGATTTAGACAGACTCAGGAAAGAATCAGAAACTTACTTTAACGTTAATATCTTTTCTCCTGAAAATATTGACATCACTCAACAAATAGCAGAACAAGATTGTCTTCACCTGCTCATTTTTCCACTGTGGTTGGTAAACAGAAGATAAATGTAAATATACATGTATCTTTGAGAAACAGTAAATAATACTAATACTTCAAAATCTATGCAACATAAAAAGTGCAAGGTATACAGTTTATGTTTGGAACTTTGTTACAACTGTTGTCAAATAACCTAAGCATCTTAAGGCACTAAACTGATTATGAAATAGTCTGGAACAGTTCCAAATGTCAGTTTAACATAGGCACAAAATAATGATATGTGACCATGAATCTTAAACAATAAAGGAGTTGAAAAATAACCCAGTCAAATATCTAAAATGGATCAACAAACTAGAAAAGGAAGAATTGGAGAACCCCAGAGTTAGTAGAAGGAAAGAAATCTTAAAAATTAGGGCAGAAATGAATGCAAAAGAAACAAAAGAGACCATAGCAAAAATCAACAAAGCCAAAAGCTGGTTCTTTGAAAGGATAAATAAAATTGACAAACCATTAGCCAGACTCATCAAGAAGCAAAGAGAGAAAAATCAAGTCAATAAAATTAGAAATGAAAATGGAGAGATCACAACAGACAACACAGAAATACAAAGGATCATAAGAGACTACTATCAGCAGTTATATGCCAATAAAATGGACAACGTGGAAGAAATGGACAAATTCTTAGAAAAGTACAATTTTCCAAAACTGAACCAGGAAGAAATAGAAAATCTTAACAGACCCATCACAAGCACGGAAATTGAAACTGTAATCAGAAATCTTCCAGCAAACAAAAGCCCAGGTCCAGATGGCGTCACAGCTGAATTCTACCAAAAATTTCGAGAAGAGCTAACACCTATTCTCCTCAAACTCTTCCAGAAAATTGCAGAGGAAGGTAAACTTCCAAACTCATTCTATGAGGCCACCATCACCCTAATACCAAAACCTGACAAAGATACTACAAAAAAAGAAAACTACAGGCCAATATCACTGATGAACATAGATGCAAAAATCCTCAACAAAATTCTAGCAATCAGAATCCAACAACACATTAAAAAGATCATACACCATGACCAAGTGGGCTTTATCCCAGGGATGCAAGGATTCTTCAATATCTGCATATCAATCGATGTAATTCACCACATTAACAAATTGAAAAATAAAAACCATATGATTATCTCAATAGATGCAGAGAAGGCCTTTGACAAAATTCAACATCCATTTATGATAAAAACTCTCCAGAAAGCAGGAATAGAAGGAACATACCTCAACATAATAAAAGCTATATATGACAAACCCACAGCAAACATTATCCTCAATGGTGAAAAATTGAAAGCATTTCCCCTAAAGTCAGGAACAAGACAAGGGTGCCCACTGTCACCGCTACTATTCAACATAGTTCTGGAAGTTTTGGCCACAGCAATCAGAGCAGAAAAAGAAATAAAAGGAATCCAAATTGGAAAAGAAGAAGTAAAACTTTCACTGTTTGCAGATGACATGATCCTCTACATAGAAAACCCTAAAGACTCCACCAGAAAATTACTAGAGCTAATCAATGAATATAGTAAAGTTGCAGGATATAAAATCAACACTCAGAAATCCCTTGCATTCCTATACACTAATAATGAGAAAGTAGAATAAGAAATTAAGGAAACAATTCCATTCACCAATGCAACGAAAAGAATAAAATACTTAGGAATATATCTACCTAAAGAAACTAAAGACCTATACATAGAAAACTATAAAACACTGATGAAAGAAATCAAAGAGGACACTAATAGATGGAGAAATATACCATGTTCATGGATCGGAAGAATCAATATAGTGAAAATGAGTATACTACCCAAAGCAATTTACAAATTCAACGCAATCCCTATTAAGCTACCAGCCATATTTTTCACAGAACTAGAACAAATAATTTCAAGATTTGTATGGAAATACAAAAAACCTCGAATAGCCAAAGCAATCTTGAGAAAGAAGAATGGAACTGGAGGAATCAACCTGCCTGACTTCAGGCTCTACTACAAAGCCACAGTCATCAAGACAGTATGGTACTGGCACAAAGACAGAAATATAGATCAATGGAACAAAACAGAAAGCCCAGAGATAAATCCACACACATTATGGACACCTTATCTTTGACAAAGAAGGCAAGAATATACAATGGAGTAAAGACAATCTCTTTAACAAGTGGTGCTCGGAAAACTGGTCAACCACTTGTAAAAGAATGAAACTAGATCACTTTCTAACACCATACACAAAAATAAACTCAAAATGGATTAAAGATCTAAATGTAAGACCAGAAACTATAAAACTCCTAGAGGAGAACATAGGCAAAACACTCTCCGACATAAATCACAGCAGGATCCTCTATGATCCACCTCCCAGAATTCTGGAAATAAAAGCAAAAATAAACAAATGGGATCTAATTAAAATTAAAAGCTTCTGCACAACAAAGGAAAATATAAGCAAAGTGAAAAGACAGCCTTCTGAATGGGAGAAAATATAGCAAATGAAGCAACTGACAAACAACTAATCTCAAAAATATACAAGCAACTTATGCAGCTCAATTCCAGAAAAATAAACGACCCAATCAAAAAATGGGCCAAAGAACTAAATAGATATTTCTCCAAAGAAGACATACGGATGGCTAACACACACATGAAAAGATGCTCAACATCACTCATTATTAGAGAAATGCAAATCAAAACCACAATGAGGTACCACTTCACACCAGTCAGAATGGCTGCGATCCAAAAATCTGCAAGCAATAAATGCTGGAGAGGGTGTGGAGAAAAGGGAACCCTCCTACACTGTTGGTGGGAATGCAAACTAGTACAGCCACTTTGGAGAACAGTGTGGAGATTCCTTAAAAAATTGCAAATAGAACTACCTTATGACCCAGCAATCCCACTGCTGGGCATACACACCGAGGAAACCAGAATTGAAAGAGACACATGTACCCCAATGTTCACTGCAGCACTGTTTATAATAGCCAGGACATGGAAACAACCTAGATGTCCATCAACAGATGAATGGATAAGAAAGCTGTGGTACATATACACAATGGAGTATTACTCAGCTGTTAAAAAGAATACATTTGAATCAGTTCTGATGAGATGGATGAAACTGGAGCCGATTATACAGAGTGAAGTAAGCCAGAAAGAAAAACACCAATACAGTATACTAACACATATATATGGAATTTAGAAAGATGGCAATGACGACCCTGTATGTAAGACAGCAAAAAAGACACAGATGTGTATAACGGACTTTTGGACTCAGAGGGAGAGGGAGAGGATGGGATGATTTGGGAGAATGGCATTGAAACATGTATACTATCATGTAAGAATCGAATCGCCAGTCTATGTCCGACGCAGGATACAGCATGCTTGGGGCTGGTGCACGGTGATGACCCAGAGAGACGTTATGGGGAGGGAGGTGGGAGGGGGGTTCATGTTTGGAAACGCATGTACACCCGTGGTTGACTCATGTCAATGTATGGCAAAACCAATACAGTATTGTAAATTAAAATAAAGGAAAAAAAAATTATTACAAAAAAAAAAAAGAAATCTTTGCCAAACCAAAAAATAAATAAATAAATAAATCGGGTTAAGTTGCACTATTAAAAAAAATAAAATAAAATAAAATGGATCAACAATGATTACTGTATAAAAATTTAATCATTTATGGGAAAAACCTTGGGTTATAAAAGCAGAACATTTCTGAAGTTAAAATTAAGTTACTATGATTCTAATGTGTGTACCCTGGTATGTTAATATCATGACTAAAGAAACTATTTTATTTCTCTAATTACTATTTGAAGTTCTATTTAAAACATCTTCCTCTTATGTAAAAGCTAACACAGGATAAAAATATATATATATATAGGTTTCTTTTCTTTTATTGGCATTATTATGATGCAAGTTCAAACTCTCTCTTGTTATATGTCTTCTTCACATTTTACTAAATTTCATTAACTTTGCAATATTAAGAAAGTCACAAAAATACTAGTGACAAAGTATATACAAATATTTTAATATAATAAAACACTATTAATATCAGCTATAATAGAGGTAAGCTGAAGAATAAACCCTGACAGTTCCTGACAGTCTTCTGCAAAAAAATAAAAATGTGTTTAGGCAATGAAATTAATATTCCAAGTGAGAAGCATATGTGTTGGTGGTTTGGCCCCAATGATATGGCCATTATGCAACCCCAAATGAAGCCAGATTTTCTTCTCATCAATAAGTAGTACCAGCAAATAATTCAGGATGAAGATGATACTTCTCTCTTTGTAATGTACTGAGAAACAGCTATTTCTCACCTAAATTTACCTAAGCCTTCAAAAGGTATTCCATCACTTTTAAATGATTCTAGAATGTAATCCTAACCTTTTTATTTTAGACATAATCAAAGATGACATTAATTTGTCTGCCTTTAAAGAATCAGGTTTCTTATCCTTGGACTAAGAGTTCAATTCAGTCACTCAGTCATGTTAGACTCTTTGCCACCCCATGGGCTGTAGCACACCAGGGTTCCCTGCCAATTACCAACTCCTGGAGCTTGCTCAAACTTAGATCCCTCGAGTCCGTGGTGCCATCTGACCATCTCGTTCTCTGTTGACCCGTCCTCCTCCTGCTTTCAATCTTTCCCAGAATAAGGGTCTTTTAAATGGCAACCCACTCCAGTGTTCTTGCCTGAAGAACCCCATTGACGCAGGAGCCTGGTGGGCTACAGTCCACGGGGTCGCAAAGAGTCGGACACGACTGAGCGACTTCACTTTCACTTTCTTTCTTTTCCAATGAGTCAGTATTTCACATCAATCAGGTTGCCATGGTATTGAAGCATAAGCATCAGTCCTTTCAACGAATATTCAGGACTGATTTCCTTTAGGACTGACTGGTTTGATCTTCCTGGTGTCCAAGGGACTCTCAACAGTCTTCTCCAATACCACAGTTCAAAAGCATGAATTCTTTGGTGCTCAGCTTTCTTTATGGTCCAACTCTCACATCCATACATGACTACTAGAAAAACCATAGCTATTACTAGATGGACCTTTGTCAGCAAAGTAGTATTTCTGCTTTTTAATATGCTGTCTAGGTTTGTCATAGCTTTTCTTCCAAGGAGCAAGCATCGTTTAATTTAATGGCTGTAGTCACTAACTGCAGTGATTTTGGAGCCCAAAAAAAGAGTCTGTCATTGTTTCCATTCTTATCCCATCTATATGTCATGAAGCGATGGGACCGGATGCCGTGATCTTCATTTTCTCAGAGTTAAGTTTTAAGCCAGAATTTTCATTCTCCTCTTTTACTTTCATCAAGAGGCTCTTTAGTTTCTTTCTGCTTTATGTCATAAGGGTGGTGTCGTATGCATATCTGTGATTACTAATATTTTTCCCTGCAATCTTGATTTCAGCTTGTGCTTCATCCACCCCAGCATTTCACATAATGTACACTCTGCATATAAGTTAAATAAGCAAGGTGACAATATAAAGCCCTGACTTACTCCTTTCCCAATTTGGAACCAGTCTATTATTTCATGTCCAGTTCTGCTGCTTCTTGACCTCATACAGATTTCTCAAGAGGCAGGTCAGGTGGTCTGGTATTCCCATGTCTTTAAGAATTTTCTACAATTTTGTTGTGATCCACACAGTCAAAGGCTTTGGCATAGTCAATGATGCAGAAATAGATGTTTTTCTGGAATTCTCTTGCATTTTCTATGATCCAATGGATGTTGGCAATTTGATTTCTGGTTCCTCTGCCTTTTCTAAATCCAACTCGAACATCTGGAAGTTCATGGTTCACATACTGTTGAAGCCTAGCTTGGAGAATTTTGAGCATTACTTTCCGAGCGTGTGAGATAAGTGCATTGTACAGTAGCTTGAACATTCTTTGGAACTGCCTTTCTTTGGGCTCGGGATGAAAACTGACATTTTCTATTCCTGTGGCCATGCTGAGTATTCCAAATTTGCTGGCATACTGAGTGCAGCACTTTCACTGCATCATCTTTTAGGATTTGAAATAAATCAGCTGGAATTCCATCACCTCCACAAGCTTTATTCCTAGTGATGCTTCCTAAGGCCCACTTGGCTTCACACTCCAGGATATCTGGCTCGAGGTGAGAGATCACATCATCATGGCTATCTGGGTCGTTAGTTCTGTGTATTCTTTCCACCTTTTCTTAGTATATTCTGTTTCTATTAGGTCCATACCGTTTCTGTCCTTTATTGAGCCCATCTTTGCATGAAATGTTCCCTTGGTATCTCTAATTTTCATGAAGACATCTCTAGTCTTTCACGTTCTATTGTTTTCCTCTATTTCTTTGCACTGATTCGCTTATGAAGGCTTTGCCATTCTTTGGAACTCTGCATTCATATGGATATATTTTTTCCTCCTTTGCCTTTCATTTCTCTTCTTTTCTCAGCTATCTGTAAGGCCTTCTCAGACAGTCATTTTGCCTTTTTGCGTTCCTTCTTAATTAATCTTAACCTTTTATTTTAAGCACAATCAAAGATGACATTATTGTGTCTGCTTTTACAGAATCAGATTTCTTATCCAAGGACTAGGAATAAGAAGGAATATTAGAAATGGGTCTTCAAAAGAGGTTGGGACACAGAGCCAGAAAGAAAGATAGTCCTAGGAAAAGAACTGTTAGGATGGAGACAGGTAGGTGAGAAGAACGGGATGGTGGAGAAGAAAGTACAATACCTGCCTTGAGTCAAGAATCAAATTTCACCCTGAAGTGGTCTGAACACTGTTCTCTGACTCTCTCCACTATAAACATATGCTGGGGTGTATATTCAGTTTCCCAGTCCTGGATTCCTGCCTTCTTGTACTTCCCAACTTCCTCCTGATGTTGATCAGCAGGATTGCAATGCTAACAACCATGGCCAGCAGGACCATCACAGTGACTGGAACTAGCTGTCAAAGTTTCACGGCAGTTGAGCTGGATTTCTTATCCATGTAGAGATTACCAGCAGGGGACTTAAGTACACAGTGAGACTTCTAGACCCAGAAGAGTAATTCAACCCTACCCTTGTCTCAAAATAGGCAGAGCTAGGAATGTCCATCTCATCCACTGTCCATCTCATCTAGGGTCTTCTAAAAAGCGCTCTGTTGCTGCTTAATATAGATGGTGGGCTGCTTGTAATGCCAGCATATAGTTGGAATTTAGCCAGCAGCAGTCACAAAAGAATCACTGAAGCTCAACTTCCCAGTCTGAGTTTAAAAGCCACAGACATGCTAGCAGTGATGTGGGTGTTTTGCTGAAGACTCAGATTTTCTTTTTCCAACTCATGGATGCCACCCAGGTTCACCAACACGATTACATCTAGTTGCACTGGTAGGCCTTCAAACAACATTTCCGTCACATTTGGGACTCTGCAGGCAGTCAATGTCCACAAAGGTATGCTTGCTAGGACTTACTTAACAGGCTTTGACCATTCTTGTGGCCATTCATGCATGGTTTATCTACAGGAGCTAAGAGGTTTAAAATGAAGCAGTTCATCTCAAGAGCCCAGTGCCTGGTACCAGCAAGGACTTCCTCCCTCACCCCATCCCTAAAACATCAACTTATTCATGGAATATGTAGCATGTAATGTGGATAGCTATCATCATTAGTAGAAATATTAGGTCCACAAGGGTCAAGACAGAGGAATGAGAAATAGGATTGAAAATATAATCACCGGATTTAAAATAGGACCCAATGTCTGCTACCTTGGGTAGAGACTACAATTGTGCTGCTGTGGTGACTTTCTATTATGTAATATTCATTTTCTATAAGTATCAAAACTTATAGCTGTTATAGTTATGATTACATATTCCTTGTGAAATGAAGTGAAAGTCGCTCAGTCATGTCCGACTCTTTGCGACCCATGGACTGTAGTCTACCACACTCATCCGTCCAAGGGATTTTCCAGGCAAGGGTACTGGAGTGGGTTGCCATTTCCTTCTCCAGAGGATCTTCCCAATCCAGGGATCGAACCCAGGTCTCCCGCATTGTATGCAGATGCTTTACCATCTGAGCCACCAGATTATTAAAGTATTAAAATATATTAACAATTTTGATGCTCCGTCAGTCTACCTACTGCCATTGCAAAGATCACCTAAGATATTTTACATATAAGAGAAACAGATATAAACTATTATTTAAACAATGGCTATTTTCAGTTTTCCACGTTTACCATCACCTAAACTTAATCTAAATGTTTTACATTAAGTTTAGATATTTTATTATGATACTGTTAAAAATCAGAATAAATCTTTTCATTTTTTTTCATGATTTTTAAGTCCTATATCCCAATATCCTGTCACTGTAGTGTTTGTACTTATAACCAGGTATTTCTCATATTACACTGATACATTGATCCTATTCAAGTATTTATGTATTTGCTTAGTTTTATAAGGTTTCACTCATCATCATTGTAGTATTTCCTTCTTTCAGTATTTCCTGACCATCTTTGTTATAAAATTTCATTTCACGCAATAGTTCTAAGTTCTCCTTTTCATTTCATACAATAGTTCTAAATTCTAATAGTATTTGTCTCTTAAGGTTTGTTTCATTACCAATTCTTCTATAATTACACTTCTTACGACATTCTTCAGCTATTTTCAGTTCAGTCGCTCAGTCGTGTCCAACTCTTTGTGACCCCAGGAACCACAGCACGCCAGGCCTCCCTGTCCATCACCAACTCCCAGAGTCCACCCAAACCCATGTCCATCGAGTCAGTGATGCCATCCAACGATCTCATCCTCTGTCATCCCCTTCTCCTCCTGCCCTCATCTTTCCCAGCATCCGGCTCTTTTCAAATGAGTCAGCTCTTCTCATAAGGTGGCCAAAGTATTGGAGTTTAAGCTTCAATATCAGTCCCTCCAATGAACACCCAGGACTGATCTCCTTTAGGATGGACTGGTTGGATCTCCTTGCAGTCCAAGGGACTCTCAAGAGTCAGCTATTTTAATACTTAAAACTTTTAAGCTTTTAATGAACATTCAGAAATTTAAAAACTATTATGGACATATTAATCCATTCAATTAACAGCTCAGAAAAGTATTTAATTCTCATACAGTCACTACCTAACAGTCAGTTGAAACAGAAGTTAACAGGTGTAATTTTAATAAACTCATAGGTGCTTTTTCACTTTTCTTGGTGTCATCATAAAGTAAGTAAAACTCACCTACACAAACCTTGGGGGAGAACTCCCCTGCATTTGATACCTTGAGATCTGGCATCTAACCCATTTGTAAGTTGGGTACTAAAAGAAACGAATGTCCTGTAAAAGTTTATACTTTTATTTAGCATCAGAACAAAGTTTCCTCCTTAAAAGAGTATGACTAATCACAGACTAACGCCCTAAGATACCTGTGTCTTTCCCAATCACAACTTCAACAGACAAAATCAGTTTTATCTTCATAGTCATCTGTCTAAAGCAAATAGGAAGCCAAGCTGAGCCACTGAGTATACTTCACTTATAGGCTTAATCCACTTCCTTATTCACAAAATTTATTATATCTGTACATTAAGACCAAATGGAGTTTTCTTAGCATTAATCAACAATTTATAATAGAATATTAACAGACCATTTGACTTTTATGCAGAATTTCCTCTCCCATCTATGGTTAGAAAGTCTATGAAGGGAAGGGTCAGACAAGCTTAGTTCATACTGTATCTCTTGTATCTAACCCAATGCCTTAAACAAGAGCTCTCAATGAATTTCTGTTGAATGAATCAACTGTAGCCCAACTTTTTTAGATGAAGTCTGGGGTACAAAATGCAAATACAAATGGATTATAGGAATTCATTATAATACTACTTCATAACTACTAAAGCAACAAATAACAGAATAATAGCTTGAATGTTCCAAAATTCAGTATGTAGTCAGTGTCATGCACCTAAATGGCAAAATGTCCAAACCAAACTATTCCCATACCCATCATTAACACCTATATACTTACAAATTTCCTTTCAGTGAATATCCCCAAGTCAAACAAATAGGAATTACCTTTGAATCTGTCCTCTTTCTCATCTTTCAGAAGTATCTTGCAGCCTTAATATTTATGGAATCAGTCCCTTTCTCTTCCTCTTCCCCTTCACTGACTCTATAAATTCAAACTTTCATTACTTACGAATTGCATTAAAAAAAAAAAAAGCCTCCTAACTAGTCTCTCTGCTTCCAACCTCACACACCCCAAATCATCACCTAAACTGTTTCCAGAAAGGTACTTCAAAAATGCTAATATGATCATCTCATTTTCTTACTAAAATGCCATCAATTTCACAAAAAAGCTAAATGTTTAGAATCTAGCCTCTTTTAGTTCTACTCTTATGGACATCTTATGGCTTCCATTGTAGGGGTAGAGATTTTATCTTTGTGTGTTGCATTTCTGCTATAAGAAGTTCCCTCTGCTAACCTCCTAGCTAACTCCTTTTCATCCTTCATGTCTCAGATCACATTTTTTTTCAGTTATACAGGCAAGATTTCCATAATAACCCTGTCCTCTAGACAGGTGCAAGTGAATTTTTAGTGTTTTCAACCTATTCTATATATCTGTTTTATTAAAGTATTCTGTAATACCTGTTCCCCACGAGAGAAAACCTGTGGTTTTATTTCTATACATTCAGGAAATATCTAGCACAACATCCAATTACAGGAGGTATATAGCAAATATCTATTAAGCCAGTAAAGTTGATTTTTCACAATTCCAGTAAGGAGAAAAGACTAAAATACAAAATGGTCATAAATAGTTGTAGGAGTCAAAGGTTTATGGAATACTGGATAAATAAAAGAAACTAGGGTCTTTAAAACCAATCTTTCCAAAGCCTTCACAAGTCACTTCTCCAAAGGGGACGGGATACAATCATTTTTCAAATATATTGGCAATATACTATCACTTTTATTTCAAATAATAAGATAGATAAGAAGGTATAAACCATCCAGTTTCAACAACAGTTAATATTTTACAGCCATATTTGTTTCTTTCTGCTTCTTTTTCCGGTTATTGTATAGTGGTCCAAATACACCTGTTTGATCCCTTTAGGTATGTGTTTATATAAGTAGTACTATATATTATGCATCATTCTGCAGCTTGCTTTGTCCCTTAAAATGCATTTCTAAAATCTGCCCATAATGGTACCTAAAGCTCTAGTTCACACAAGTTTTAACTGTTATAGAAAATTTAACTGTCTGAATATACCGCATTTTATTTATCAATTGTTCTGTTCACAGACTTTTACTTCCTTTGTCTTTCTTTTCACTATTACAAATTAACAACAGAAATTACTGTATGAGCCTCATCTATAAAACTACATAAAATTTTCTCTAGAAGTTATACCTAGGAATTAAATTCCCTTTATTCAAAGTATCCCAGTTAAAAAAAGAAAGACATAAGAAAGAAAAACGTGTTGCCCACAGTGTAGGTACTCATTAAATAGTTGCTAAATGAAGGAAAAATGAATAGATCACTTAACCTTTCTTGATACTGTCAAATTTTTCTCCAAAGGGGTTATACAGATTTGTACTCCCACTAGTTGGTACTCTGCTTCCTTACTGACTTTTAGTACTTTCCAGATACTTTTATGCTACTCAAATGAAGAGTATGAAACAGAATTTTAATCTATTTCATGTCAAATTTTATTCACTCTTCTTCCTATTTTCTTAAATGGCCTACTGTTTGCTCTAAAGTGTTCTAACTGTTTATTACTACTTTACAGAATGCTGATTTTTCTTATAGTGTTAATTTTCTCTCTAGGAGTCTTACTGAATACTCATTAGTCCAATAGTCTAGGTTATATTGAAACTCCTACATAGACAATTGCATATTCTGCAAATACGGATAATTTTACATTTTCAACTACTATACTCTAGCGCTTATTCCTGAGAATACATCTAAACTTCCCTGTTAAAAATGGTGTGACGTGAGCTACAATGTTTTTGTGTGATAGCCTTTACCAAACTATGGAACTTCCCTCTTGATGGTTTACTCACAAAGAGTTATTGTTCACTCTATCAGCTACTATTTTATCAAATGATTTTTATAAACATTCTACATCAATTTTCCCCTTGATATGATTATGTGCTATATAATAGTAAAAGACTTTCTAACATTAAGCCACCCTTGCATTCCTAAGATAAAATCTGTAAGTTTTGAAGTGTACTGAACTCAAATTGCCAGTATTTTGAATCAGCAGACCTATCATTTCTTTTTCTACTTAATTTGCATTTCTACTTTTTTTATTCCTTTCTTCCTAATTACTTTAAGTTTGCTATTTTTCTTTCTTTAAATTGCTTCTATTATTGCTAATTAGTGCTTTTGCGGGAAGTCGTTGCTTTTATTAACATTCACATTTCAACAGTTTATTTAACTCTTTACTACATGAAATAATTAAAAGTGCCTTTCCAGATTTGTGACTATGATGTGATGTAGAAAGGGAATTTGTTTTGTATATTTCAATCTTACTTGCATTGTGGTCAGCAAAAAGGTTCTTAATGAAATATTAAGGTTCCTTAATGAAATATTTCAAGACTTTCTTTCAAGCCTCAATATTCTACAATTATACTGTACAGGCACACCTTAGACCTATTAAGGATTTGGTTTCAGACCACTGCATCACAGCAAATATTACAATACAGTGAGTCACATGAATTTTTGGTTTCTCAGGTTATATAAAAGTTATGTTCACACCATATTATATTAAGTGTGCAGAAACATTTGTGTCTAAAAAATCATTGCCTATACCTTAATTAAAAGATAATGCTGTTGGGAAAATGGTGCTTATAGACTTGTTCGATGAAGGGTTGCCATAAGCCTTCAATTTGTGAAAAATGCAGTATCTGCGAAGCTCAGGGGGAAAAAAAAACAAACAAACAAGGAATGCCTGTGTAATGATATTCACTTATCTTTCTTACTCCTGACAGCAAACTCTAGATCCGAGGAAATGTGACTGAAAATTTCTAAAAGACTACCTCTTCAAAACCTATGTCTCTTCTATTCCCTTGGAATTCTTCCCCTGCATATTCTGGAACCCTTTCAATCCACATCAAAGTCACTCAACTGCTCTTTCATATTTACTTTTTTATTTCTGGGCTACATTCTGAATGAATGCCTAATGAATGCCAATTCTTGAATTCTCCTTGGATGGCATCTAATGCGGCTTTTTAACCTCAGAAAAACCTATTTACTAAGTTTATTTCCTTTTTAGTATTAGGTAGAATTTCTTTCCAGAGAAGGTAATGGCACTCCACTCCAGTACTCTTGCCTGGAAAATCCCATGGATGGAGGAGCCTGGTAGGCTGCAGTCCATGGGGTTGCTAGGAGTCGGACACGACTGAGCGACTTCACTTTCACTTTTCACTTTCATGGATTGGAGATGGAAATGGCAACCCACTCCAGTGTTCTTGCCTGGAGAATCCCAGAGACGGGGGAGCCTGGTGGGCTGCCGTCTACGGAGTCACACAGAGTCGGACACAACTGAAGCAACTTAGCAGCAGCAGCAGCAGAATTTCTTTCATCTCTATGGAAACGTAAACATACTTATTTCTTTTATTTTTTACCCCTTCCTATGTTTTTGAGATTATCTCTGCTCCATCTACTCACTTCATGGAGAACTAGATCGTATAGTGGGCTTAGAAAGAACTTCCTGCTCTAAGATGATACAGGAGATTTTTAAAGACTCCCTCACGAACCAAGAAAGTAGTCATTTTAATTCAGGTCCTGATTATAAGGACTATGTCTGTCCTCCCCTTTCCTTCATCTCATGATTTTCAAAAAGTGGGGTTTTAGCATAAGCCAGTATCCAAACTAGGGCCATCCTGAGTAGTAAAGGAGTCTCTATTAGTTAACTACATGGATGATAAGCATAAAGCAGAGTCTCAAGGCTAACCAAAGATATTTATTAATATGATCCCCTGAAACACAAGCCTTAGCCTATGCAACAGTTATTAGTGGCTTTCTTCCATCTCCTTCCAAGTATGGGGTCTCATATTAGGCCCTGGCTTCATGTATTTTAAGCCTAACTTTATTCATACACACTTCATGAAGCACTTTACATCCTTTTAACATACAAGATCCAAACTCCTGGCTACAAGTAATTACTTCTGCTACCTTAAACCTAAGGCTGACCACTAGGTAGTTTTTTTCTATATAAACCACAGAAACATTTAGTTTTTAAACCCATTAATGCCTACCCTCTTTTTAGCACTTTGTCTTTCATTACTTTATATTTGAAATGAAGGGATAATAAACACTGAAATTAGTGTGCCAGCTTCATTAAAAGACCTGCATTAATTTTTTAAACATGAATTTTTAAGCATTCCTTTCGCTCAGTAACCACTTTCAGGAATTTACATTACAAAGGATTCCTACAAGCAATATTTCATAAGGATATATAAAGATCTTCAAAGTAGTACTATTTTTAACAGAATAAAACTACTCTTAAATAATTATCTTAAATATACTTATTCTTCTTAAACAATAAAGCAGTCCAACAGAAAACTAATTAGATAATATAAACGTTGAAAATTCTAAGGTTAATCCACCGGAAAAAAATGCCCACAACAGAGTGCTGAATAAAATGAAAAAAAGTACAGCAGTTTGTAGATTAATATGAATACAGCTAGGAAACAAAAACATAAAAGAATAATAAAAAATTACAGCAAAATAGAAAATGCATAGGGTCACTTTCAATAGAATAGTGAGAAAAGTTGAAAAAGTGAGTTAAAACCAAATTCTGGAAGGTACCAAGGTTCTGACTACTAATCTTTACCCTTTATAAAAATATGAATCCAAAATAATTTAAAAAGAGAATAAAGTATGAAAACAGCGATAGGGAAGAGTAATGTAGATGAAGACTACAGAACATAATGGGTGAAAGAGAAAAAAATCTTATACTCATCACTAGTGTATATCAAAATCAAATGATTAATTTTCTTCACAATAAATACTGAAGATTTTATTCATATTAAACAAAAGATGGAAAAATAAACTTTTGCATGAAAAAAGAAAGCAAAATAATGAAATGGAATTTTAGAATTTAATTTCCTTGATTTTCTGCTTGTGTCTTTACCTACGGATGGCAGGCAATAAATAGATTTTGATTAATATCTCTATAGCCTGTTGACAATTTTTTTATTGCAGTTTGTATCTGCAATAGAAACTCTCAAGCTTAATGGCTAAAAATCACTTAATATATTTCAAAATTATACTTATATACTTTAATGTTGTCCATTGCTTTGGATAACTGGGAATTCAATATTTCACCACTTAGCATCATCAATATTTAGCATCATCACACCACTCTAACACCCTCTCCTTCCCATACGAAATTCCAAGATTCCTGAACAAATCAATCCGGTAACATACATTAAACTCCCTTAAGGAATTCAAAAAGAAATACATGTAAAAAATAAAAGGTATATTAATAGAAAGTTGCCTGCTTTTGGCTCTAAAAGTAAATCTGTTTCATAAATTACCCAACTTTCAAACTTAAATTGAAAAATGAAGTATCAAAAATGAGCAAAAACAAAATAGAAAGATTAAACATATAATCATTAGTAATTAAAAATGGAAATTAAAATAATGAATTACAGTCTTTATCTATATTGCCAAATAATTCTTAAATATAAAATAACCAATTGCTAGCTAAACTTCTGGTGAAAGATAAACTAGTACAAATTCTGGAGAATAAAATGGTATTTATTACTACAGAGTTAAGAAATATTCTTAAAATAATTTTACCTCTAGTCCTTTAAAATGAAAAGAAGATGTAAGGAACTAAATACAAAGGATTAATAAGTTTTAAAATATTCTAAAAATGTAAACACACACTAAAGGAATCATAATACTTATAGTTTATCCTTAAAATGAATTAGAAGCCAATAAAGATGTGCTCTTCGAGACTATTTAATGACACTTATTGAGTGAATGAGGGCAGAAGAAACAGTGTAAGAAGTTATAAAAGATCACACAAACACAAATAACCCTAAAATGTTAACTGTGGTTATTTCTAATTCACTACTTAGGCATTTTTTTATACCCTTTCTTCTTTCAAATATTCTTCAATACACATGTTACTCACATTAAGTCAAATTCTAAAAATATACACGATTGACACAATACAAATTCTCAGGCAGTTCCTACTATACTGCAAATTATTTTAGTCAACATAATGCAATTTAAAATTTGTAACATTAACTTACTATTAAACAATATGCCTTTCCTGACACTTTTACAAAATAAGCAAAGAAAAACCCTTAGTAAACTTGACTACACATCAACAATTGTATAAAAATGTCAAAATATACACTAACAGGTTTTACATGTTATTGACACTATATTGCTTTATTAGTAAAATAGAAACACTTAAAATTTACCTGCATTGCACTTTTCCCCAGCTTCACCACTTCAAATAATGTGACAGGTTCCCCTTCACCATTCTGTTGAGGGTGCCCATTGGCTCTTCCACGGCCTGTTCCTCTAACTCCAGCTTCAATTCTACTCTTCTCTCCTGGTGATTTTCGAGGTTTCTTATTTGTAGACTGAATAAAAAAAGAAAAGCAAAATTAAATGCAGGCATATTTGCCTTATGGAGAGCGATCTCAAATTATGTTTGAGCCTGTGAAAGGGAATTTAGCACTGTTATAGGTAAGAGATAACTTCAAAAGCTTTACAATGTTTGTACTGATTTTAAAAAAAAGTGCAAACAGAAAAGTACAAGTTAATTTATACAAGGTATGAAAAGAAAAAGATTTACTATTTTGTACAATAATGACAGTGCTGGAACCCTGTCCCCAAACACAACCCTGTCTTGACATTTTCTTATTACCAACCTCAAGACTAGACTTCCTCAGAAATCATGTTCAACAAAATGCTACTTGGACAAACTGCATGTTCAACTTCTCCTTCAACTTAAGTACTAAAATATTTCTTATTCAGTCATGCAACAAATATATATCGACAATTTTTGGAACCATCTCAAGTAATAAAACTACGGCAAATATTCTGGCCTTGTTTCTCAGTAAGTTCATTTCAGTCGTTCAGTCCTGTCTGACTCTTTGCCAGCTCATGGACTGCAGCACAATAGGTTTCCCTGTCGATCACCAACTCCCAGAGATTGCTCAAACATGTCCATTGAGTTAGTGATGCCATCTAACCATCTCATCCTCTGTTGTCACCTTCTTTTCCCCCCTTCAATCTTTCCCAGCATCAGGGGCTTTTCCAGTGAGTCATTTCTTTGCATCAGATGGCCAAAGTATTGGAGTTTGAGCTTCAACATCAATCCTGCCAATGAATATTTAGCACTGATTTCCTTTAGGATTCACTGGTTTGATATCCCTGCAGACCAAAGGACTCTCAAGAGTTCTCCAACACCACAGTTCAAAAGCATCAGTTCTTTGGCACCCAGCTTTCTTTATGGTCCAACTTGCAGATCCAAACATGACTGCTGGAAAAACGATAGCTTTGACTAGACACACCTTTGTTGGCAAAATAATGCCTCTGTTTTCTAATATGTTGTCTAGGTTTGTCAGAGCTTTCCTTCAAAGGAGGAAGCATCTTCTAATTTCATAGTGCAATCACCATTTGCAGTGATTTTGGAGCCCCAAAAATAAAGCCTCTCACTATTTCCATTGTTTCCCCTTCTATTTGCCATGAAGTGATGGGACGAGATGCCATTATCTTAGTTTACTGAATGTTGAGTTTTAAGCCAGCTTTTTCACTCTCCTCTTTCACTTTCATCAGAAGGCTCTTTAGTTCCTTCTCACTTTCTGCCATAAGAGTGGTATCAATTGCATATCTGAGATTACTAATATTTCTCCCAGCATTCTTGATTCCAGTTTGTGCTTCATCCAGCCCAGTATTTGACAGGATGCACTCTGCATAGAAGTTACGTAAGCAGGGTGACAACAGACAGCCCTGACATACTCCTTTCCCAATTTAGAACCAGTTTGTGATTTCATGCATGGTTCTAACTGTTGCTTCTTGACCTGCATACGGATTTCTCAGGAAGCAGGTAAGGTGGTCTGGTATTCCCATCTCTTTAAGAATTTTCCACAGTTTGCTGTGATGCACACAGTCACAGCTTTAGGAATAGTCAATAAAGCATAAGGTTTTCTGGAATTCTCTTGCCTTTTCAATGATCCAATGTATGTTGGCAATTTGACCTCTGGTTCCTCTGCTTTTACTAAATCCATCTTTACCATCGGTACTGTTCATTTACTGTTGAACCCTAGCCTGGAGAATTTGGAGCATTACTTTGCTAGAGTGTAAGATGAGTGCAATTGTGCAGCAGTCTCAACTTTTTAGCATTACTTTTCTCTGGGATTGGGACACTTTCCATTCCTGTGGCCATTCTCAGTTTTCCAAATTTCCTGGCATATTGAGTGCAGCACTTTCACAGCATCATCTTTCAGGATTTGAAATAGCTCCACTGGAATTCCATCACCTCCGCTAGCTTTGTTCGTGGTGATGCTTCCTAAGGCTCACTTGGCTTCACACTCCAGGATATCTGGCTTGAGGTGAGTGATCACATCATCGTGGTTATATGGGTCATTAAGATCTTTTTGTATAGTTCTTCTGTGTATTCTTGACACCAATTCTTACTATATTCTGCTTCTATTAGGTCCATGCCATTTCTGTCCTTTATTGTGCCCATCTTTGCATGAAATGTTCCCTCAGTATCTCTAATCTTCTTCAAGAGATCTCTAGTCTTTCCCATTCTGTTGTTTTCCATTTCTCTGTATTCATCACTAAGGAAGGCTTTCTTCTATCTCCTTGCTGTTTTTGGAACTCTGCGTTCAGATGGCTGTATCTTTCCTTTTCTCCTTTGCTTTTCGCCTCTCTTCTTTTCACAGCTATTTGTAAGGCCTCCCCAGACAGCCATTTTGCTTTTTTGCATTTCTTTTCCATGGGGATGGTCTTGATCCCTGTCTCCTGTACAATGTCACAAACTGCTGTCCATAGTTCTCCAGGCAGTTTGTCTATCAGATCTAATCTCTTGAATTTATTTGTCCCTTCCACTGTGTAATCTTAAGGGATTTGATTTAGGTCATACCTGAATGGCGTTTTCCCTGTTTTCTTCAGTTTAAGTCTGAATTTGGCAATAAGGAGTTCATGATCTGAGCCACAGTCAGTTCCCGGTCTTCTTTTTGCCGACTGTATAGAGCTTCTTCATCTTTGGCTGCAAAGAATATAATCAATCTGATTTTGCTGTTGACCATCTAGTGATGTCCATGTATAGATACGGCTCTTGTCTTTTTGGAAGAAGGTGTTTGCTATGACCAGTACATTCTCTTGGCAAAACTCTGTAAGTCTTTGCCCTGCTTCATTTTCTACTCCAAGGCCAAACTTGCCTATTACCCCAGGTATCTTTTGACTTTCTACTTTTGCATTCCAGTCTATGATGAAAAGGACATCTTTCTGGGGTGTTAGTTCTAAAGGATCTTGTAGAACTTCATATAATCATGCAACCTCAGCTTCTTCAGCATTACTGGTTGGGGTATAGACTTGGGTTACTGTGATACTGAATGGTTTGCCGTGGAAATCAACAAAGATCATTCTGTTGTTTTTGAAATTGCACCTAAGCACTGCATTTCCGACTCCTCTGTTGACTGTGATGGCTACTCCATTTCTTCTATGGGATTCCTGCCCAGAGTAGTAGATCTAATGGTCATCTGAATTAAATTTGCCCATTCTGGTCCATTTTAGTTCCCTGATTCCTAAAAAGTCTATGTTCACTCTTTCCATCTCCTGTTTGATCACTTCCAATTTACCTTGATTCATGGACCTAACATTCCAGGTATCTATGCAACATTGTTCTTTACAGCATCATACTTTACTTCCATTACCAGTCAGTCCACAACTGGGTTTTTCTTCTGCTTTGGCTCTTTCTCTTCATTCTTTCTGGAGTATTTCTCCACTCTTCTCCAGTAGCATATTGGGCACCTATCAACCTGGGGAGTTCATCTTCCAGTGTCCTATCTTTCTGCCTTTTCCCAATGTTCATGGGGTTCTCAAGGCAAGAATACTGAAGTGGTTTATCATTCAGTTCTCTAGTGGACCACATTTTGCCAGAACTCTCCACCATGACCCATCCAACTTGGGTGGCCCTACAGGGCACAGCTCATAGTTTCATTGAGTTAGACAAGGCACAATCTTCAATTAACAACCCATCCCATGCCATGCCCCCAACTTACAAAGAAAAGTCAACACCTGATATCACCTTATCTATGTCTCACCTTTAGAGTCAAGATAGAGTAGCTTGCAGTCACTATTGTTATCATTCCCATAAATTTCACTTATATATAAACACACTAGAGTTACTGACCAAATTCACCAGTAAAATTAATGTTGCTAAATTTAATAGACATTTTTTTGCAACTCTCCCAGCAAGCCACATTATCCCTATGTGTTTCAGATATCTCTTCCCTCCCTATATTCCTTCCCTGTCAGTGTTACCTTAGGTCTCTGCTAAGCATCTTCTCAATCTTTATATGCTTTCTTGAGTGGTTTAGTTCTCTCTCATACCAGACTGTTTTGGTTATCAATTTACTGTTCTCCAAATGTACTCTATTTTGCCCCACTTTGTGACGCTGGAACTGGATTCGGTAAACATTTCTCTTGCCATCCGCTGCAAAGGTAAGCTTTATAACTCAAATGCCCTAGAGGAACACTACAAAGCACAGCATAGTGGGACTTCTCTTCCTGCTCACAGGACACACTCCCATCATTCTCTATTCTTATATTCTTCAAAGTACTCTCTCACTCCTCTTGATATTATAGTTAATAGCCTGACCTCTATTTGTGTGTGTGAATTAATACATAATAAATTTACTGCTTATTTTAAAATAAATTAGTTTTAGAACACTGTTAGCTATAATAAAATAAAGTTGTGAAGACAGTAAAAGGAACCCCCACATATATCGTATCTAATTAGATCTATTATTAACACCTTACTATTTATATGATATATGTTACAATTAATGAACCACTCTTGATACATTAACAAAAGTCCATATTTAATTCAGATTTTCCTAGTTTTTTTTTTTAATGATCTGTTCTAGAAGCCCACCCAAGGGCTCTTAGACATATTCACATCATGTCTCCCTAAGCTCCTCTTGGCTGCAACAGTTTTTATTCTTTCCTGGTTTGTGGTAACCTTGAAAATTTTAAGGAACTTTGGACAAGTATTTTATGTTGTACAGGTATTTTATACAACATTCCTCAACTGGGGTTTGTCTGATGTTTTTCTCACAACCAGACTGGAATTATGGGTTTGGAGAGGAAGATATAAGAGTTAAAGTGTCACCTTTATCTTTTGTCACCTCACAATTAAGGGTATAGTCTAACACATGACTTATCACTCTTAATGCTGACCTGTTAATCAATTGGCAGAGGTGATATTTGTCAGGTTTTCCACTGTAAAGTTACTTTTACTCTTGTCTCCATACTTCACTGTTTGGAAGAAAGTCACTATGTGCATTCCACATTGAAGGAGTGAGGAGCTATGCTCCACCTCCTTGGAGATCGAGCCTTTATACATACTGTTTGATATTCTTTTAGCATGGGAGATTTCTCTATTCTCTCTCATTCATTCAATCATGTATACTAATGTAGATCCGTCAACAGTTATTTTGGATTACAATTAAATATTATTTTATTTTGTTGTTCAACTTGTTTCAGCTTTGGCCACTGAGAGATCTTTCAGTTTTGTCTCCTTTGTCCTTCTGACATATTATTGTGTGATAAATATACACATACTCCATTATGTGTATTTTTTATTTAGTACTTTGTTACTTTCTGGCAGCACAACATTCTCCATGCTCATACTGTATATTCTGTTTTCCAGTTTTAGAATCAGGTAATAGTCCTTGTTCCTTTTATTAGAGAATTTTATTAGGAATAAAGATCTGGGCACTAGGTTTTGCTCCTTGATACTGAGTGCCCTTGCTTCTAGGCCCTTAAGTGAGCAAAACAATGAAATGTATGTTCCATATATATATACATAACTACAAATATTTCTGTATGCAATGATCTGTTATCTATATTAAGTTAAGCAAACTTTTTTTGAAACTGGTATCTCCAAATCTAATCCATTAACATATGGATGCTTCTTCCCCATACTCATCTACAAACTCCCACTCCAACAGCGAGAAATCTGGCTCTCATCAGTGTACTTATACAGCAGTATTTTAAGCCCTAGCAGTATTTTAAGCCCTATCTCATGGGAAACAATTTTATGAACTAGATTGCAGCTCTTTGATGCATTGTGTACAGCAATTTTCTTTGACTTTAGTCTTACAGACTCATTTCCAAAGTTACTAAAGTCAGCAACAGACTTAGATGATATTGATACACTCTACATTTCTTCCTGGTATCCCCCCAACCTTATAAATGATTTTTTAAACATGTGAATTAATAAAATTCACTTTTTATGAAAAGTTCAATGATTTTTGACAAATACATAGTGTCATGAATGCACAATTATGGAATAACAGAAAAAAGTCTCACTACCTTAAAAATGCCTATTGTTCACATTTAACCCTCCCACTTTCCCTTGGCAAACTCCAAAAAATATTTTTTAATCACCACTACTGTTTTGTCTTTTACACACTCATATAATTGTAGTCACACAGCATACATTTTCATACTGGTATTTTTCATCTTACCAAAACAAATTAAATATTGATCCATGTCTTTTAGAGGTTAAATAGCTCATTTCTGTTTATCTGTAAACAATATTCCACCGTATGCATGTACCATGTTTTGTCATCCAGTTACCTAACAGTGGACATCCTGCCCACCATTTTTAGCAGTTAGGAATAAAACTTCTATAAGAATTTACATGCAGAGTTTTGTATAAACAAAACTTCCAAATCCATTGTGCAAACCTCTAGGATTACCATATCATACAGTAAAACTATGTTTAGCTTAGTACAAAACTTCCACAGTCTTCCAAAGTGGCAACACCATTTCACATTCTAACCAGCAATGAGCTCCAGCTTCTGTTGCTTCGAATTCGTGCCAGGAAATTGGTATTGCCAGGTTCTTAGATTTCAGCCACTCTAATAGAGAGATACTTAGTTGTCTTAATTCATAATCCTCGAATGATAAATGATTAAAGAATTTCAACAAATGATAATTTCTCACATTACATTTTTCTGTTTGAATTACTGGTGAAGATTTCTCTTCTGATTAGACTCTCCAATCTTGTACAATCCAACACCATAACCTCTATCCTCACAAAGCTATTACGATGGTGCAAAAGTAAACATGGTTTTGCATTGTTGAACTTTGCTGTTTGATGTTGGAATACACTGTAAAATACATGTGCTTATCATATACATCATTAAAATGTACATTTCTCACTTTCTTTCCTAATGACTTAACACTTGCTCTTTATTTTATATTTTTTTAGACAGAAAACTAATTTGAGCAATTCTTTTTTAAATTTGAGTTCAAAATGGGTCATAAAAGCATCAGAGACAACTCACAACATCAACAATTCATCTGGCCCAGGAACTCCTAACGAACATACAGGGCACTAGTGGTTTAAGAAGTTTTGCACATTACACAAGAGCCTTGAAGATGAGGAGTACAGTGCCCAACCATCAGAAACAGACAACAACTAACTGAGAGCAATCATTGAAGGCAATCCTCTTACAACTACACATGAAGCTGTCAAAGAACTGAGTATCAACCATTCTACAGTCATTAGGCATTTGAAGCAAATTGGAAAGGTAGAAAGGCTTGATAAGTGGGTGCCTCATAATCTGCCTGCAGATCATAAAAAACCGTCATTTTCAAGTCTCGTCTTTTATTCTACACAACAATCACAAACCATTCCTCGACTGAATTGTGATGTGCAACTAAAGTAAATTGTATGGAATAACTGATAACGACCAGTTCAGTGGCTGGACTAAAAAGAAGTTCCCAAACACTTTCCCCATAAATCGCAACACACCAGGCCTCCCTGTCCATCACCAACTCCTGGAGTTCACTCAGACTCACGTCCATCGAGTCCTTGATGCCAGCCAGCCATCTTATCCTCTGTTGTCCCCTTCTCTTCCTGTCCCCAATCCCTCCCAGCATCAGAGTCTTTCCCAATGAGTCAACTCTTCGCATGAGGTGGCCAAAGTACTGGAGTTTCAGCTTTAGCATCATTCCTTCCAAAGAAATCCCAGGGCTGATCTCCTTCAGAATGGACTGGTTGGATCTCCTTGCAGTCCAAGGGACTCTCAAGAGTCTTCTCCAACACCACAGTTCAAAAGCATCAATTCTTCGGCACTCAGCCTTCTTCACAGTCGAACTCTCACATCCATACATAACTACTGGAAAAACCATAGCCTTGACTAGACGAACCTTAGTCGGGAAAGGAATGTCTCTGCTTTTGAATATACTATCTAGGTTGGTCATAACTTTTCTTCCAAGGAGTAAGCGTCTTTTAACTTCATGGCTGCAATCACCATCTGCAGAGATTTTGGAGCCCAAAAAAATAAAGTCTGACACGGTTTCCACTGTTTCCCCTTCTATTTCCCATAAAGTGATGGGACCAGATGCCATGATCTTCATTTTCTGAATGTTGAGCTTTAACCCAACTTTTTCACTCTCCTCTTTCACTTTCATCAAGAGGCTTTTTAGTTTCTCTTCACTTTCTGCCATTAGGGTGGTGTCATCTGTATATCTGAGGTGATTGATATTTCTCCTGGCAATCTTGATTCCAGCTTGTGTTTCTTCCAGTCCAGCGTTTCTCATGATATACTCTGCATAGAAGTTAAATAAGCAGGGTGACAATATACAGCCTTGACGTACTCCTTTTCCTGTTTGGAACCAGTCTGTTGTTCCATGTCCAGTTCTAACTGTTGCTTCCTGACCTGATATAGATTGCATTAAATCTGTGGACTCCTTTGGGTACTATGGACATTTTAACTACTAATTCTTCCAATTGAGGAGCATGGGATATCTTTCAATTTCTTTAAATCACTTTCAGTTTCCTTTATCAATGTATTATCATCTTCTGCATATAGGCCTTTCAACTTGGTTAAGTTTATTTTTGGTAATTTTTGACACAGCTTTAAATGGGATTTTTCTTAAGCTTTCTCTTTCTGATATTTCATTTCACTATAAAGAAATACAACACAAGTCTAGAAATAAATGGTGAAAAAGATCTGGAGAAAAGGGAACCCTCCTACACTGCTGATGGTTATATAAACTGATACAGTCACATCGTACAGTATGGAGGTTCCTTAAACAAACAAAAAACCTAAAAATGAAGCTACCATGCTGCTGCTGCTAAGTCGCTTCAGTTGTGTCCGACTCTGTGCGACCCCATAGAAGGAAGCCCACCAGGCTCCCCCGTCCCTGGGATTCTCCAGGCAAGAACACTGGAGTGGGTTGCCATTTCCTTCTCCAATGCATGAAAGTGAAAAGTGAAAGAGAAGTTGCTCAGTCGTGTCCGACTCTTAGAGGTCCCATGGACTGCAGCCCACCAGGCTCCTCTGTCCATGGGATTTTCCAGGCAAGAGTACTGGAGTGGGGTGCCATTGTATGATCCAGCAATTCCACTCTTGGGTATAAATCAGGAGAAAAATGAAAACTCCAACTCAAAAAGATATATCCATCCCAATCTCCACAGCACCACTAAATACAAAAGTCAAGACATGGAAACAACCGAAGTATCCCTCGACAGTCAGCTGGCTTAAGAAGATGTGGCACACATATATAATGCAGTGCTGCCCAGGCACAACAAGAAATATTACCATTTGCAGCCACACAGATGTACCTGGAGAATATTATATTTAATAAAGTAAGAGAAAAACAAATATTATATGATATCACTCATATGTGGAATCTGAAAAACAAATACAAATGTATTTATATACAGAACAGAAACATACTCACAGATGTAGAAAACAAACGTGGTTACCAAAGGGGAAAGAATAAATTAGGAATATGGAATTAATAGATACAAACAACTAAAACAGATAAGCAAGAAGGATTTACTGTAAGCACTAAAAATATATTCAATATCTTATAATAACCTATAATGGAAAATAATCTCAAGTATATAACATGAATCACTTTGTTGCATACGTGAAACAGTATTACAGATCAACTATGCTTCAATTTAAATGAGTTAATAGAAAAAAAAAAAAAAAAACCTGAGTCTTTCCCTTAATTAGGAGGTTAC
The DNA here is from genome assembly GCF_023091745.1 of Budorcas taxicolor. Taxonomy (NCBI): domain Eukaryota; kingdom Metazoa; phylum Chordata; class Mammalia; order Artiodactyla; family Bovidae; genus Budorcas; species Budorcas taxicolor. The sequence continues at coordinate 196,602,210 of NC_068910.1, read as the reverse complement.
TAATGCCTTAGAAACCCAGCCAGTAATTCAGATCCTTGGAGCTAGAGTCCTATCCATTATAGGTTTGTCTCAGGGACTGAAATGCTATCCTTGAATCCCAGGCCATTGGGTGGGGCCCTCATAACAGACTTCCAGGCAATATAGGTGCTAGCTCTAGACCAGATGTACTTTATGATCCTAGAGATACAGTTTCCCTGGTAGATGATGATCAGCTTACTCCATTTATCCCAGCTATTACCTGTCTAGTAAATCTTTCTTCCACTAATGGAAAGTGGACCTCCTTCCAAATATGTGCCTCAACTGAGTATGCGTGGCTAGCTCTAATGTCTTCTCTCACAGAGGCTCATTTATACTACCTCTAAGAACTTACGCTTAGCAGCCCAAGTGACAGTAAGTGGTAATATTATCAAATATGCATAATATTCACTCATCTCACATGTTAGTAAAGTAATGCTCAAAATTCTCCAAGCCAGGCTTCAGCAATACGTGAACCGTGAACTTCCAGATGTTCAAGCTGGTTTTAAAAAAGGCAGAAGAACCAGAGATCAAATTGCCAACATCCGCTGGATCATGGAAAAAGCAAGAGAGTTCCAGAAAAACATCTATTTCTGCTTTATTGACTATGCCAACGCCTTTGACTGTTTGGATCACAATAAACTGTGGAGACCACCTGACCTGCTTCTTGAGAAATCTGTATCCAGGTGAGGAAGTGACAGTTAGAACTGGACATGCAACAACAGACTGGTTCCAAATAGGAAAGGGAGCACGTCAAGGCTGTATATTGTCAACCTGCTAATTTAAATTATATGTAGAGTACATCATGAGAAACGCTGGACTGGAAGAAGCACAAACTGGAATCAAGACTGCCGAGAGAAATATCAATCACCTCAGATATGCAGATGACACCATCCTTATAGCAGAAAGTGAAGAGGAACTAAAGAGCCTCCTGATGAAAGTGAAAGAGGAGAGTGAAAAAGTTGGTTTAAAGCTCAACATTCAGAAAACGAAAATAATGGCGTCTGCTCCCATCACTTCATGGGAAATAGATGGGGTGACAGTGTCAGACTTTATTTTTTTTGGCTCCCAAATCAATGCAGATGGTGATCGCAGCCATGAAATTAAAAGATGCTAACTCCTTGGAAGGAAAGTTATAACCAACCTAGATAGCATATTGAAAAGCACAGACATTACTTTGCCAACAAAGGTCCATCTAGTCAAGGCTATGGTTTTTCCTGTGGTCATGTATGGATGTGAGAGTTGGACTGTGAGGGAGGCTAGGCGCCGAAGAACTGATGCTTTTGAACTGTGGTGTTGGAGAAGACTCTTGAGAGTCCCTTGGACTGCAAGGAGATCCAACTGGTCCGTTCTAAAGGATATGAGTCCTGGGTGTTCTTTGGAAGGAATGATGCTAAAGGTGAAACTCCAGTACTTTGGCCACCTCATGCGGAGAGTTGACTCATTGGAAAAGACTCTGATCCTGGGATGTTGGGGGCAGGAGAAGAGGGGGACGACAGATGATGAAATGGCTGGATGGCATCACTGACTCGATGGACGTGAGTCTGAGTGAACTCCGGGAGTTGGTGATGGTCAGGGAGGCCTGGCGTGCTGCGATTCATGGGATCACAAAGAGTCAGACATGACTGAGCGACTGAACTGATCTCAACCTAAAATTATTAATGAGGTATGAATATATAATAATCCCCATCCTTTCACAAATAATGAATATCAACACATGTGGGGTAGCTTAATGTAAAATCTTCAGAAACTAACAACTGAAACAGAAAGACAAATAACTACAGTAAAATACAGTGTATTTTAAAAAAAGACTTTTCATGGAAACTTGCTTTAAGATAAGTATTGCAAAGGTTCTATGAAAGGAAAAATAACTTTCACTGACTGATAATCAGGGAAAAGGTCACACAAGAGATAAGCATAAAATTGAGACTTGGTCAATTAAGTAAGACTAATAAAGTTAGTTACATTTCTATGAACAGAATTTACGAAACAAAGATTTCAAAAAGAAAATAAACACCACGAGCTAAGGTTCAGTTCAGTTCAGTCGCTCAGTCGTGTCTGACTCTTTGCGACCCCATGAACCACAGCACGCCAGGCCTCCCTGTCCATCACCAACTCCCGGAGTCTACTGAAACCCATGTCCATCAAATCATTGATGCCATCCAACTATCTCATCCTCTGTCGTCCGCTTCTCCTCCTGCCCTCAATCTTTCCCAGCATCAGGGTCTTTTCAAAGGATTCAGCTGTTTGCATCAGGTGGCCAATATATTGGAGATTCAGCTTCAACATCAGTCCTTCCAATAAACACCCAGGAATAAGTGAAAAACCACAAGCCATTTACAGAAGGACAAAAGAGATGTATCTGACTGAATAAAAGGTTATGCATTTACAAACACAATAAAATAAGTTGGAGGAAAATGCCCGTAAATAAAAAGGTGCTTCTTAATATTCGAACAAGTTAAAAAAAAGGGGGTCAACTTGGCAGTGATTTAAAAAATAGGATGGAAAACGGAAAAGTTTAAAAACAGGAAGGTAACAGTACAAAGTCCTTTAAAGTGAGGCCTAAAGAAAGGAACACTGGAAATGTAACAGAAGGGACAGATTGCATAAGACATTATGAAACAAAAATTCATGAGACTTGGAATCTCATTAGATATAGGATGGAGGGGAAGGGATTTAGTATGAGGAAATTAAATGGTGACTGCTGTTTTAATTCTAGATTCCTGGAAAAATTATGATGTCTTTTAGCATAATTAAGGAAGCCAGAACTAAATGTTAGTCTAAATGTTTGTCTAAATGTTCAATGAAAAAATTTTCAAAATAAAACAAGAAAGCTGATTTGACAAAGAGGAGATAGATACAAATCCAACTAATAATTACATTTCCAAAACTGATCATAAAAGTATGTAGGCTTAACCTACAAAAACTATTTTTAAAAGATGTTTCAATTGTTTAGAAAATTTAAAATAGAAAAAGTGGTATAGAAAAGGACCAACAGGCAATTCAGAAAAGAAATACAAATGACCACTATTGCATAATATATTGACAAAATGTTACATTACTTAAAAATCACAAAAGATTTAACAATCAGTATACTCAAAAGTAAGATAGGTAATGCCATATATTTTGTTGTGTGAAAAGTAACCCAGTAACATACATCAAAAACTTTCAAAATATATAGCATATTTTTTGAGTAATGAGTTGTAATTTTAAGAATCTAGATTAAAAAGTCAGAGAAGGCAATGGCACCCCACTCCAGTACTCTTGCCTGGAAAATCCTATGGGCGGAGGAGCCTGGAAGGCTGCAGTCCATGGGGTCGCTGAGTCGGACACGACTGAGCGACGTCACCTTCACTTTTCACTTTCATGCATTGGAAAAGGAAATGGCAACCCACTCCAGTGTTCTTGCCTGGAGAATCCCAGGGACGGGGGAGCCTGGTGGGCTGCCATCTATGGGGTTGCACAGAGTCGGACACGACTGAAGCGACTTAGCGGCAGCAGCAGATTAAAAAGTATCTATGGCTCTAGAACAAATTTATTCTTGAGATATAAGCTTATGTCTTCATAGTTTAAATTAGTAAGCAAATTTTAACATATATATTCAAGGATAAGGAATAAATTAAAATAGATAATCACATGCAGAATACTATACAGTGATTAAATTTGTAAAATATATATCATAAAATTCATAACATAAATAATAGTACCAAGGAATTTAGAATATCTGATTTTCAAAAATATATTCACCTGTTAACCTTTACTTCTGATACTCATGGTTAATATTTTGTTGTACATGCTATACTAAATTTTCTATGTGTATGAATATATGGGCAGAAAAGTAAAAATTGTATCTCTTTTTCTACTTTTCCTACTTAGCCTATGTATATATGAAAGTTAAATAATGTTCAGAATATAAGTACTGGTCTCACTTTAATAGAATGGAGAACAAAAAACATAATAAAACATTAAACCAGAGAGTAAAGACAAGTGAGGTTACAGTTACACTGATTTACATGACAACTAAAAGCAATAGGAACTCCTGGATTAGATCATGAACCAAGGGAAAAAAAAAACTTTTTTCTTCTATTTAGGGCATTCTTACAGTATCAGACAAAATCTGAATGAAATTTATGTACATAAGGTCAGTATTAATACAAATATTGCTTTCCTGATTTTTAAAACATGTACTGTGGTTGTGAAGAATACATCTGCTTTTAAGAAAATGTATACTAAATAAAGTACTAGGTAAAGTGGCATCATGTCAACAAATTATTCTCAAAGAGTTAAAAAATAATAATTGGTATATAATAGATTTGGATATATAAATGTATACTCACATTTATGCATTTCTGTGTATATATATATATATAGAGAGAGAAAATATGATAAAGCAAATGTTGTAGCATGTTAACATTTGGATAATATGCATGAAGAATCTGCACAGGAATTCCTTGTAGAATTCTTGGAATTCATCTGTGACTGTAATCATCTCAAAATTTTAGAAATTTTAAACACTAACATAAAAAAAACTGATGATTTAACAAAATTAAACACCATTCATTAATTCAATAAACAATCACTGAAGTCAAACACTAGTATACAGCGGTAAACAAACCAGATAAAAATCTCTCACTTCAAGCAGCTTACCTTCTAATAGGGGGAGACAGACAATGAATAAATACCTAAAGGACATACTATGTTAGATAATAGTAAGTACTACAGAGAAAAGAGAGAAGGCACACACACACACACAGAAGATGAGGATAAAAAGTCCCTTGCAGTAGGAGGGAAGATATGCAATTCCAGATACCATTCATAAGAGAGGCCCCACTGAAAAGATGACACAGGACTCTGAGGCAAAGAGCACACATGTAGGTTTCACCAAAAGCACATGATGATGGCTTAACTCAGCACTACAGTAAAAAATGATTGATGCAATTTGCAAATCAATTAGACAACATATGTTGATAGTTTAGCTATAGGCTGGGAAAGAAAGACTGAATGACTACATGGTTTACAGCTGAGCAACTAGAAGCACAAAGCTGCCATTATGGGGAAATGCCTTAGCAGAGGATGGAAGTGTGAAAGTTTGGTTTTTTAAAATATATTGGCACCATTAAATACTAAATTATTATTTTCAATGGAATCATCATTTAGCTGTGGTCTGGAATTCAGAGTAAAGTTCAAGCTGGAGACATAAATCTGGGTGACATGAGCTTAGAGATGGTGTAGACAGAGAAAATGATGTCCATTAATTCCTAATACAATCACAGGGGTACAATAAATGTGATACTATATAGCATCTGTTTGGAGATCAATAATTATTCGAATTGTTGTTGTTCAGTTACCCAGTCTTATCCGATACTTTGCAATTCCATGGACTGCAGCACACCAGGCCTCCCTCTACCTCACCATCTCCCGAAGTTTACCCAAGTTTATGTCCATTGCATCGGGGACACCATTCAGCCATTTCTTCTTCTAATGACGACTTCTCCTTCTGCCCTCAATCTTTCCCAGAATCAGGACTTTTCCAATGAGTCAACTGTTCACATCAAGTGAACAAACACTGAAGCTTCAGCTTCAGTCCTTTCAAGGAATATTCAGGCTTGATTTCCCTTAAGATTGACTGGTTTAATCTCCTTGCAATCCAACAGACTCAAGTGTCTTCTCCAGGACCAGTTTGAAGGCATCAATTCTTTGGTGTTGTGCCTTCTTTATGTCCCGCTCTCACAACCCTATGTGACCAGTGGGAAGACAATAGCCTTGAATATACAGACCTTTGTCAGCAGAATACTGTTTCTGCTTTTCAACACACTGTCTTAGTTCAATACAGTCGCTCAGTCATGTCCGACTCTTTGCGACCCCATGAATCGCAGAACGCCAGGCCTCCCTGTCCATCACCAATTGCTGGAGTTCACCCAAACTCATGTCCATCAAGTCAGTGATGCCATGCAGCCACTTCATCCTCTGCTGTCCCCTTCTCCTCCTGCCCCCAATCCCTCCCAGCATCAGAGTTTTCTCCAATGAGTCAACTCTTCTCATGAGGTGGCCAAAGTACTGGAGTTTCAGCTTTAGCATCATTCCTTCCAAAGAAATCCCAGGGCTGATCTCCTTCAGAATGGACTGGTTGGATCTCCTTGCAGTCCAAGGGACTCTCAAGAGTCTTCTCCAACACCACAGTTCAAAAGCATCAATTCTTCAGTGTTCAGCTTTCTTCAGTCCAGCTCTCGCATCCATACATGACTACTGGAAAAACCACAGCCTTGACTAAACGGACCTTTGTTGGCAAAGTATTGTCTCTGCTTTTCAATATGCTATCTAGGTTGGTCATAACATTCCTTCCAAGGAGTAAGAGTCTTTTAATTTCATGACTGCAGTCACCATCTGCAGTGATTTTGGAGCCCAAAAAAGTAAAGTCAGCCACTGTTTCCCCATCTATTTCCCATGAAGTGATGGGACAAGATGCCATGATCTTCGTTTTCTGAATGTTGAGCTTTAAGCCAACTTTTTCACTCTCCTCTTTCACTTTCATCGAGACGCTCTTTAGTTCCTCTTCACTTTCTGCCGTAACGGTGGTGTGACCTGCGTATCTGAGGTTATTGATATTTCTCCCGGCAATCTTGATTCCAGCCTGTGCTTCTTCCAGCCCAGCGTTTCTCATGATGTACTCGGCATAGAAGTTAAATAAGCAGGGTGACAGTATACAGCCTTGACATACTCCTTTTCCTATTTGGAACCAGTCTGTTGTTCCATGTCCACTTCTAACTGTTGCTTCCTGACCTGCATATAGGTTTCTCAAGAGGCAGGTCAGGTGGTCTGGTATTCCAATCTCTTAAAGAATTTTTCACAGTTTATTGTGATCCACACAGTCAAAGGCTTTGGCAGAGTCAATAAAGCAGAAATAGATGTTTTTCTGGAACTCTCTTACTTTTTCCATGATCCAGCGGATGTTGGCAATTTGATCTCTGGTTCTAAATTTGATCTCTTTTCTAAAACCAGCTTGAACATCTGGAAGTTCACGGTTCACATATTGCTGAAGCCTGGCTTGGAGAATTTTGAGCATTACTTTACTAGCATGTGAGATGAATGCCGTTGTGCGGTACTTTGAGCATTCTTTGGCATTGCCCTTCTTTAGGACTGGAATGAAAACTGACCTTTTCCAGTCCTGTGGCCACTGCTGAGTTTTCCAAATTGGCTGGCATGTTGAGTGCTACGCTTTCACAGCATCATCTTTCAGGATTTGAAGTAGCTCAACTGGAATGTCATCACCTCCACTAGCTTTGTTTACAGTGATGCTTCCTAAGGCCCACTTGACTTCCCATTCCAGGATGTCTGGCTCTAGGTGAGTGATCACACATCGTGATTATCTGGGTCATGAAGATCTTTTTATACAGTTCTTCTGTGTATTCTTGCCACCTCTTCTTAATATCTTCTGCTTCTGTTAGGTCCATACCATTTCTCTTTTATCGAGCCCATCTTTGCATGAAATATTCCCTGGGTATCTTTAATTTTCTTGAAGAGATCTCTAGTCTTTCCTATTCTGTTGTTTTCCTCTATTTCTTTGCATTGATCGCTAAAGAAGGCTTTCTTATTTCTCCCTGCTAATCTTTGGAACTGTGCATTCAGATGCATACATCTTTCCTTTTCTCCTTTGCTTTTCGCTTCTTTTTGTTTCACAGCTATTTGTAAGGCCTCCCCAGACAGCCATTTGGCTTTTTTGCATTTCTTTTCCATGGGGATGGTCTTGATCCCTGTCTCCTGTACAGTGTCACGAAACTCTGTCCATAGTTCATCAGGCACTCTATCAGATCTACTCCCTTAAATCTATTTCTCACTTCCACTGTATAATCATAAGGGATTTGATTTAGGTCATACCTGAATGGTCTAGTGGTTTTCCCTACTTTCTTCAATGTACGTCTGAATTTGGCAATAAGGAGTTCATGATCTGAGACACAGTCAGCTCCCGGTCTTGTTTTTGCTGACTGTATAGAGCATCTCCATCTTTGGCTGCAAAGAATATAATCAGTCTGATTTTGGTGTTGACCATCTGGTGATGTCCATGTGTAGAGTCTTCTCTTGTGTTGTTGGAAGATGGTGTTTACTATGACCAGTGCATTGGTTTGTCATAACTTTCTTTCTTTCATCAGCAGAGTAATGTCTCTGCTTTTAACCCACTGTCTAGGTTTGTCATAACTTTCCTGCTAAGAAGCAAACATCTTCTGATTTTATGGCTACAGTCACCATCTGCAGTGACTTTAGAATCCAAGAAGAGGAACTCTGTCACTACTTCCACCTTTTCCCCTTACATTTGCCATGAAGTAAAGGCGCCGGATGCCATTAGTTTTTTAATACTTAGTTCTAAGCCAGTTCTTCTACTCTCCTCCTTCACTCTCATCAAGAAGCTCTTTGATACCTCTTAGTTTTCTGCCATTAGAGTGGTATCATCTGCATATCTGAGGTTGTTGATGTTTCTACTGTCTATTTTGATTCCAGATTGTAAACTGTTCAGTCCAGCATTTCTCATAATGTACTCAATGTATAAACAAACACGGTGACAGCAGACAGCCCTGTTGTATTCCTTTCTCGATCCTGAACCAATCAGTTGTTCCATACAGGGTGTGAACTGTTGCTTCATGACTCGCATACAGGTTTCTCAGGAAACAGGTAAGATGGTCTGGTGTTTCCACCTCTTTAAGAGCTTTGCACAGTTTGTTATGATCCACACAGTCAAAGGCTTTGGGAAGATCCTCTGGAGAAGGAAATGGCAACCCACTCCAATATCCTTGCCTGGAAAATCTCATGGACAGAGGAACCTGGTGGATTGCAGTCCATGGGGTCGCAAAGAGTCAGGCACGACTGAGCAACTAACACACACAAGAGCTTTCCACAGTTTGTTATGATCCACACAGTCAAAGGCTTTAGCACAGTCAACAAAACAGATGTTTTTCCTGATATTCCCTTGCTTTCTCTGTTATCCAGCAGATGTTGGCAATTTGATCTCTGATTCCTCTGCCTTTTCTAAACCCAGCATGGACATCTGGAAATTCTTGGTTCACATAATGCTGAAGCTTAGCATATAAGATTTTAAGCATGACCTTACTAGCAAGGGAGATGACTACAACTGTCCTATGATTTGAACATTCTCTAGTACTACCCTTCTTGGGAAGTGGGATGAGGATTGACCTTTTCTAGTCCTGTGGCCACTGCTGGGTCTTCCAGATCCTTTGACATACTGAGTGCAACTCTTGGATAGTATCATCCTTTCAGAGCCACAATAATAACAAGTACGAATAGGACACCTGCAAAGTAACAGTTCAGTAAGAAAAGTCTCTGAAATAATAACCTACTGAAAAGAAACACCAAAAATGAGATGTCTCCTAAGAATTTAGAAATAAGGAAAATAATGCTGCCCAAAGTCCTTATAAAATTTGTTTTCATTTCACTGAGGAAATTAGTAAAATCAGAGATCCATTAAGTCCTTTTAACAAGAATGAACGCTAACAAAGGGTTTATGAACCAAAACTTAGAATTGTTCAAAATGGAGCCAGTTGATGGAAAGTGCCCAAGCCATCTTCATAACAGGTACTGTGGCATAACTCAAATATGATCATCCTGACAATTATACCTCTCAATTTTAATTAACATCTTGGTGTTTTGGCATTCTTGAGGGAAAGAGTTTGGGAGGTAAGTTATGAATTTAAATCCTAGCTTTGTTTCTTATGCAACAATGTGACCTCAGCCACTTTCTTTTTTTGTTTTCTACCTTGTAAACTGCATACAAGACCTATTTAACAGTACTGGTGTGAAGATTAAATGACATAAAAAACATCAGTACAGTACAAAGCCCAGAGTAGAAACTCAGGCAGCTCTTTTGTTTCCAAGGTTAAGAAATGGGTCTGAGTCAGGTAAAAATATAAAAAGCTATGTGACTAATGAGTGTCAATATAAGTACTAAAGTCTACATGGCTCTAAAATGCTACTATCCTATGATGGTTGACAGTTTTTCCATACTAGAAACATGGGATGAATATGTACTATATACATATTAGATTATGTAGTAGCAGTTTCATTAAGTCAGTGCTAGTCTTTCAGTCATGTTATACTCTTTGCAAACTCATGGACTATAGCCTACCAGGCTCCTCTGCCTATGGAATGCTCCAGGCAAGAATGGAGTGGGTAGTCATTCCCTTGTCCAGAGGATCTTCCCTATCCACAGACACAACCCTGGTCTCCTGCACTGCACACAAATTCTTTACAGTGTGAGCCACCAGGGAAGCCAATTTCACTAAAAATAAAATCTTATTTCTAACCACAAAAGAGCTAAGCATTTGGACACACAGACTCCTTTTCATCAGGAAAGCAAAACATTACATGAATATAGCTGTAGACAAGTTAAAACTAAATAGGTTATAAAAAATAATACAACAGAGTGCTGAAGGGGTGATAAATTATGTTTAGGAAAATAAATAAATAAAGGTTTTCTTGAAGAAGACAGCACTTAACCTGAATAATTAAGTAAAGAATTTTAATTGGAGGGGAACAAATTCAACAAAGCAATCATGTTTTCAGTTTATTCTACTATTTTCAAGCAACTTTTGTCTTATTTCAAAATGTGTACTTATAAACAATGAATCCTAGAGAAAGCAATGTGACTTGCTAATAGTCTTAGAAAAACCATACAGTAGTAAGACAAACTAAAAGAGTCTATCACTTCTAGGTACAAGACTCTCACTTTGCCCAACATGTTTATTAAAGGAATACCATAGCATCAAATACTTCTACAAAATTAAGGACTATAAAGAGTGCCTATAATATATGTTTTTTCCTCCACTATTTTTTACTTTATATAAAGGCAAAGGATAAAATCAAGTGTAAAGAAAACTGTAGAAGTCATCCTTCTATCCCTTTCTTTGTTGTTGTTAGACTGTCCTGGAAAGTAAAAGCTATGGAGTTTCACTGAATCTAATAAGAAACTGTGGCAAACAGATAAATACTGATAGAACAAAATTAACATAAAAAACATTTTTAAGTCACTACAAATGACATGCATACATAATAACTGGTTAAATAACATAGCTACTGATTGCAATAGGTAGATCATGAGTCAACCTAACAAACTAATTTTTAAAAGATAATATTTATGAGATGATTATAAACTTCAAATGTCTTATTTGGAGATTTTGCTAAAATACTGTCATCTTGCATTATGAGAATGATATTGGTTGTTGTTTAGTTGCTGTCATGGAGTGATGTTTTAAAAAAGAGAAGGGAAGCTCTTATCTTTTAGATACATTTTGAAATATTCAAAGATGGAATCCTATCTACAATGACCTTCAAAAATAACACAGGAAAGAAACATTGGCGATGACTTGATAACTGCTGTAACTTAGATTTATATGGAGAGTTTATTATACTATTATGATTTCCATAGAAAAAGGCTAAATTTTCCCATAAGAACTTTTATAAAACAAAATTTGAAAACTGCAATAACAAATGAGTATAAAATAATACAAGCCTTAACCCACTGATACCATTGATACTACGTCTCTAACAGTACTGCTTTCAATTAAATGACTGTGTACTCATATGACATAAAGATATGATACAGTAAGAATACTTAGAGCTTTCCTAAACTTCTCAATCATGTGTAAATAATATATTCTGAGACTGAACTCAAATACTACAAAAATACATAAAGAGCTCACAAGAAATCAGAGCTGCATCTAAAAATAAAAAGCAAGGAAATCATAACTACACCTCATTCCATGTCGATCATCTTCCCAATCCCTTCACGTGGACTACCATTTATTTATAAGAGAGGCATGGAAAGCAAAAAAGATACTATAATTAATTTTCTAACCACTGCTAAGGCTATTTATGAAGCAAAGTTTCCAAGACATTCTAATGTGTCAGTGAGATTTTATAAAGTATTAACAGTATTATAATTAACAAATAGCTCATATCAAGAACCTTTGCTTGGTAACCATTATAGAAACAAAGATGACAAGTATATACATACTGGAGGCCGGCCAGGTCGACCTCTTTTTCTTTTTCCTTTGACCTCTGTTTCTTCAAGTTCACTGCCAGCATCAGAATGGGCAGTAGTCTCATTAGTTGAATCTCTAGAAAATATGATACATTATTTTAGTGAACAAATTAATAAATACATACCTATTAATAATACAATGCAGCTCTACTCCTCTAGCTTTCTTACCTTTTATATAGGTGATTAGAAGTGGTTTATACTTTCAGGTTCAGAAAAGATCTTGAGCAAATTCAAAATATTACCCTCCCTGGTTAATATTACATAACAATGAATAAAATGATTTTCCAAACTGAGAAATACTGACAAGGAAATGAAACTGTGAAAATGGCAGCTACTATAGAAAATATAAATGCAAAGTACAACTGCAAAAGGCTAATTCTTCAATATAAAAAAAATAAAGGTTTGGGAGGAACTTTATTCATTTCATAATATAATGAAACTGTGTTAGTAAATGTTTAAGAATGGCACTTCAAAAAATTTATGCACATAAATTATTAGAAACGGTACCAATATAAAGGAAGTAGAGCACACAAATTACAAGCGATAATAAAAATGCACAATATTCTTTATCATAAATTCTATCTAGTTCAGTTGAGTCGCTCAGTCGGATCCAACTACTTGCAACACCATGACCCCAGCACGCCAGGCCTCCCTGACCATCACCACCTCCCAGAATCTACCCAAACCCATGTCCATTGAGTCGGTGATGCCATCCAACTACCTCATCCTCTGTCGTCCCCTTCTCCTTCTGCCCTCATCTTTCCCAGCATCAGGGTCTTTTCAAATGAGTCAGCTCTTCGCATCAGGTGGTCAAAGTACTGGAGTTTCAGCTTCAATATCAGCCTTTCCAATAAACACGAGGACTGATTTCCCTTAGAATGGACTGGCTGGATCTCCATGCAGTCCAAGGGACTCTCAGGAATCTTCTCCAACACCACAGTTCAAAAGCATCAATTCTTCGGCGCTCAGCTTTCTTTATCGTCCAACTCTCACATCCATACATGACTACTAGAAAAACCATAGCCTTGACTAGACGGACCTTTGTTGGCAAAGTAAGGTCTCTGCTTTTGAATATACTATCTAGGTTGGTCATAACTTTCCTTCCAAGGAGTAAGCGTCTTTTAATTTCATGGCTGTTGTCACCATCTGCAGTGATTTTGGAGCCCAAAAATCAGAGGTTTCTCCATCTATTTCCCATGAAGTGATGGGACAAGATGCCATGATCTTCGTTTTCTGAATGTTGAGCTTTAAGCCAGCTTTTTCACTCTCCTCTTTCACTTTCATCAAGAGGCTTTTTAGTTCCTCTTCACTTTCTGCCATAAGGGTGGTATCATCTGCATATCTGAGGTTATCGATAACCTGGCAATCTTGATTCCAGTTTGTGCTTCTTCCAGCCCAGCATTTCTCATGATGTACTCTGCATAGAAGTTAAATAAGCAGGGTGACAATATACAGCCTTGACATACTCCTTTTCCTATTTGGAACCAGTCTGTTGTTCCATATCCAGTTCTAACTGTTGCTTCCTGACCTGCATATAGGTTTCTCAAGAGGCAGGTCAGGTGGTCTGGTATTCCCATCTCTTAAAGAATTTTCCACAGTTTATTGTGATCCACACAGTCAAAGGCTTTGGCGTAGTCAATAAAGCAAAAATAGATGTTTTTCTGGAACTCTCTTGCTTTTTCCATGATCCAGCAGATGTTCGCAATTTGATCCCTGGTTCCTTTGCCTTTTCTAAAACCAGCTTGAACATCTTTAAGTTCACAGTTCACATACTGCTGAAGCCTGTCTTGGAGAATTCTAAGCATCTATCTAGTTTACAGATTCATATAAAATGATGTTGATAATTTTGTGAAACTCTTGTATCCCTAGCTAACCTATGGTTTCAACTGATGAGCGAACAGGCTTTTGACATGAAAGATAGTTGCTACCTTTGTACACTTTAATGAACAGAATGCAAAAGAAATGACAAAGCCATCTGTTGTAACTTCACTCATTAGTCAATGTTGTGAGCATCTTTTCTACTGAACTGCATATGTAATAGTTTTCAAACACTAGAAGGATATGTCATCAAATTTTTGTGGTGTCATAATATAATGACTAAAGACCTGTTAGATCTTTAAGTTTAATCTGCATTATTAACAATTTCTCCATCATTTTATTGTGTCCACAAACAATGAAACAATTCACTGAGTCCTGATTTATAGTGTTTGCTGACTTTCATAAAGTGAATACTCTTAACACAACCAAATTCAAACTAGCAAAGTGACATCACCAAATACAGAGTTGAGAAGTAATTAACAATAGTAGTACACTACTACAAAGTATTTCCACCATACATGGAAGAGGTGTAAATAAAAACCTAATAGTAAGATGTAAGCATAGAAAATAGTAAGATATAAAATAATTAGGAAGTGATGAGTTTTGAAAATTTACTGTTATTTTTAATAGGATTTATTTAATTTTAAGCTTGCATAATTTAACTTTCCATAATAGCTATGTTATATATGGGCTTCCCAGGGCCACCAGTGGTAAAGAATCTGCCTGCAATGCAGGAAACATAAGAGACACAGGTTTTATTCCTGGGTAGGGAAGACACCCTGGAGGAGGGCATGGCAACCCACTCCAGTCTTCAGGCCTGGAGAATCCCATGGACTGAGCAGTCTGGAAGGCCACAGAGATCCATAGGGTCACAAAGAGTCGGATACAACTGAAGCAACTTAGCACATACACATGCATGCATGTTATATTTAACAAGGTCACAAAATTTCTGGAATTTAATTTTCAGCTCTCTAGGCCAATACAGACTGGCCCTAGCATGGCATTAAAAATGCATGGATAATATTAACAAAAATATCTTCACTGAATTCTATATTACTAGCTGCATCTATATAAAACTGCAAGTAAGAGGAAGGGTACAAAGCAAATGGTAAACTCAATTCACAACTTAATATTTCTGAAACTGCTCCATTGATGGCTCTTAGCTCCACTCTCTTTGTTTTGATCCCTTAAAGCTCATCTCATTAGTATCTGCTCTTTTCCCTTTAAACTAACCTCTCTTGGAGAGCTCATCCAATTCATGTGGAACTTTTATGCAACTTTTATGCAAATGACTTCAGTATATTATCACTACAACTATCTGTAATTCAAGATTTTCAACTGCATGTGTAACACTTCTTTGCATACCACTGCAAATTCACCAAATAACACACATAAAATTAAGTTCAATTATGACTTATTTCTAGTTGTCTACTCAAAGCAGTATCACTAAATAACTAATTTATTAATACCTAAATTTGCACTGTTTTATAAACTTATTATTGTCACCATTATCCTGTCATACTCATAATCACATTAGTCCTTCTCTTAGGCCATCAGTTAAAAATCTTCCTGAATCGTCCTCTATATACTAATTCTGTCTCCCATTCTTTTTATGATTACTACCATAACCACTTTTTGAATTAATTGCAACCTATCTCTCTGCTTCTAACATTTCCCTGTCCAAGCAACTCTACACACTACTATCACTAATATTCTCATATCACATTCCTTCTTTGTTTGCAAACCTTCAAAGGCAATTTGGTATTTAAAACTATAAATAATACTGATTTAGTCCAAGGGTCAGCAAACATTTTCTTTAACAGCTATACAGTAAATATTTTAGGCTGAATGGTATGAAGTTCTCTGTATCTGATACTCAACTTGTGGACCATAGCATGAATATGGCCATTCATAATACGTAAGCAAATGGATATTGCTGTGGTCCAATAATATTTATAAAAACAGGTTTCTGAAACAGTATCAGTAGTCTTTCAATCACTGATTTAATTAAGAATAAAAAATCATACTGCTTTTTCTCCTCACTATAATCCAAATAGACCATTTAGTATATACTGTCTGCCAGTTTATAGACATTACCAATGCACAAACCTTATTAAGACAACATATTGATGTCTCAGTTTTACAGATGAGGAAATGAAAGATCTTAAAACCTTAGATCTCAAGGTAAAAGTGAATTCTCTATCTCCATGGCAGGATAGCAGAATGCAAATATTATGTTTAGTATTTCTCTTATGTGGACAGAATACACTAGTACTTTTGACGCTTATAGAAATCTCCAGGCAACTACAAAAGCAAATTTGTTACAAGGATACAAAATGTGTCCCATTAGTGAAATTAATTTATCCTTCAGCAATAGTTCACTGACAACAGAAAAAAGTACAATTGCTTTTTAATTCTTCACACTTCAGACAGCTTAAAAGATGAAAGCTATTACCAACAAACAACATACTTCGATCCGTTTACGTATTTTTTATTTATTAGAATACATGATATATAAATATGTTTTTTAATTTCAAACAAGATATAAGAATACAAGGAAGAGTTTCACTTCACTATACCCTAACTCTGAATTTCAATCTGCAGAACAAGATTATTAAGTTTTATCAATACTGTCATAAATATTTATGTTCTGGCATATATATACATAAATACAAAGCAATGTCTACATTTTAATTTTTTAAACTTAAATTAGTAGAAATTTTCCTACAAATACAAAGAATTCCTAAATGCTACTCTATAATATGTTCCCAATCTGTGAGTAAGTACTTGGACTGTCTCCAGTCTTTAACTACTACAAACAGAGGTGAAACAACTATCCTTCCACCTTAACTCTTATTATACATCAACAAATACCTCTCTAGAACAGACACAGAAAGATGGTTCAAGGGCTATGCAAATTCAAACGTCAACCAAACTGCTCTACCAAAAAGCCTGCAAATGACTACTGGACATAAATAAAGAGAATAGAAAAATCATATTCAACCTTATAAAGTCATTTAATTCTCTGAAAACTCTCTAAATTCTGTCTTACTCTCTCCATTTTCACTGTAATCATTTTAGTTCAAGTTGTTATCATCTCTGGCCTGGACACTGCAACACCTTTCTCCTAGTAAGACTCCTTGTTTCTTCTGTTGCCTTTTCCAATCAAATCACTATAATATGTACTAAGAATGATTTTCAAAGCATATATCTTATTCTATCTCTCTCATGATTAAAACTCTATGATGACTTTCTTCTACTGCCAGGGGAAAACAACCTCAAAAATTTTAATTTAAGACTTAGTAGGTCCTATACAATACAGCCCTATTCTACTTGCAAGCCATATCTCACCCCACTCTCCATCTTTAATCCTGGGGGTGGGGGGGGGGGGGGGTGGGGGGAATCACAGCTTTATTTCAGTCACTCAAACACACTGTGATTCAGCCTATCATGATTCCTCCTAACTCCCTACACTTCTTCCTTAGAAAAGTAGACTAACTCAAGGCATGTATTAAAATTCTAATAAAATCCTCTAGCTTACTTTCAAACCACCAATGGCAGTTTAAATCCATATGTTGGTGATTATTTGATTAATATCTATCTATATAAGCGTCATGGCAGCAAGGACAAGGGAAGTTTTTCCCACTTGATATTTCTCCTCAAAGCCTAGCATAGCTCTACTATTGGAATAAATAATATGTTGTAATTGGCAATATTTAATAATGTTTAATGAATAGTAAAGCCTGCCGGGTGGCTCAGACAGTAAAGAATCTACCGACAATGTAAGAGACCAGGGTTTGATCCCTGGGTCAGGAAGATCCCCTGGAGAAGGGAATGGCTGGCCACTCCAGTATTCTTGCCTGTAGAATCCCCTAGAAAGAGGAGCCTGGAGAGTTACAGAGTCGGAGAGAACTCAACGACTAACACTTTCATATTTAGACAAATGAGTAGGGTAGGTATTGATGGCTTTTAGCATGTAAAGTAATTTGGATAGCATTCTGCCTTAAAACTCTACAGGAAAAAAGGAAGGACAGGAGACCAACTGGAAGGAGACTACAGTTTCTTAGAAAAGACACATATAAATGTTCTGGAACTATAAAAATATATAAATAATTATGTAAACTGTTGGTCACTTTCATTATATCTAAACTGCTGTTATCATACATGGTCAGAGTATATAGATTCCTACATTGAAGCTGAATGAAACCTATAAAGGGCAAAGAATTTGCCATTACATGATCACATTTCCCAGAGAATAAAAAACAAGATCAAATTCTAGATGTGTCCTGTAACTCCAAAAAATCTAATTAGATGCCATTAGAAATGCCAGGAAGGACTCATCAATTACAATCTCAATCTCAGGGAAAAGAAGTTCTGGCATGGGGTGAGAGGGTGATATGGGATAGAGGTCTACAAATTCTTGTCTATATAGTCAAACAAAATACTTCTGTTTGCAGGTTAATTTTTTCTCTAGCACATAAACAATTCTGCAAAGGAGTCAGTGTGATTTTGTTTCATTAACACTTTATTTACAGAAGAGGTTGGCAAGTCAAACCAGCCCATGGTCATAGTTTCTGCTGAATCCTAAAATAAGACAGTAACTTTTTTGTTCAGTAACTTGGACATTACATACTGACATTATAATGCAAAGGCTATAGATGGATATAATAATCATACCCTCTTAATAGTTCTTTTACTTCAAACATATTGCCCAACTATCAAAGAACACATTTCATGTCTCATTAATAAAAGTATTTTGATACAGAAAAGTGTGACATGCATTTAAAAAAATGAAAAGCTGTAATACTTACTGTAACACTGGTAACTCTGAAGTAATCATTGCTGCAAAGATCTTTCCACAATGCAGCAAAATAATCAAGTGCTGTACAACTCAAAACTTTCAAAATAACCTCAAAGGTAATCCTGTTAATTAAAACAGAAAGAAAGAAATTATTTTCCCAGTTTACTGATGTATAGTTGACAAACTATAAGATAGTTACAGCAAGATGATTTGAAATATGGACACACAGTGAAGGGCTTCCCTCACTGAGTTAATTAATACATCCACCATCTCACATATCTTCCTTTTTTTTTGGCCCAAACATTTAATATATTCTACTCTCTTAGCAAATTTCAATTATACAAGAAAGTATTATCAACTACTGTCACCTTATTATACATTAGATCTTCAGACTATATTCATTTAGAACAAGGTTTGTACCCTTTCACCAATCGCTCCTTATTTCCACCACTTGCCCTTGGCAACTACTTTTTCCACTACTTTTTCCATGAATCTTCCCACTCTATAGATATCACATATAAGTGATTTCAGGTGATATTTGCCTTTCTCTGTGGTGCTAATTTCATTAGTATAATACCCTCCAGGCTGATCCAAGTTGTCTAATGATCAGTTGTTTTTTTGTTTTTTTTTAAAGACTGAGTAATATTCCACCGTGTATACACAGAGACAACCAGGTTTTCACTATTCATTAAGACCATGGACACATAAAGCTGTTTCCATATTTCAATTATAGTAAATAATGCTGCTGTAGTTCAGTTCACTTCAGTTGCTCAGTCGTGTCTGACTCTTTGCGACCCCATGAACCACAGCACGCCAGGCCTCCCTGTCCATCACCAACTCTCGGAGTCTACCCAAACCCATGTCCATCGAGTCGGTGATGCTATCCAACTATCTCATCCTCTGTCGTCCCCTTCTCCTGCTCTCAATCTTTCCCAGCATCAGGGTCTTTTCAAATGAGTCAGCTCTTCGCATTAGGTGGCCAGAGTATTGGAGTTTCAGCTTCAGCATCAGTCCTTCCAATGAACACTGAGGACTGATCTCCTTTAGGATGGACTGGTTGGATCTCTTTCCAGTCCAAGGGACTCTCAAGAGTCTTCTCCAACACCACAGTTCAAAAGCACCAATTCTTCAGTGATAAGCTTTCTTTATAGTCAAACTCTCACATCCATACATGACTACTGGGAAAACCATACCCTTGACTAGACGGACCTTTGTTGGCAAAGAAATGTCTCTGCTTTTTAATATGCATGGCCGAGAGGAGCTACCCCACATCCGAGGTCAGGGGCGGCAGCCGAGAGGAGCTACCCAACGCCCAAGGTCAGGGGCAGGGGCTGGGAGGAGCTATCCCATGTCCAAGGTAAGGAGTGGCGGCTGCGCTTTGCTGGAGCAGCCATGAAGAGATTCCCCACGTCCAAGGTAAGAGAAAACCAAGTAAGACGGTAGGCACTGAGAGAGGGCATCAGAGGGCAGACAGACTGAAACCACAATCACAGACAACCAGCCAATCTGATCACATGGACCACAGCCTTGTCTAACTCAATGAAACTAAGCCATGCCCTGTGGGGCCACCCAAGACGAGTGGGTCATGGTGGAGAGGTCTGACAGAATGTGGTCCACTGGAGAAGGGAATGGCAAACCACTTCAGTATTCTTGCCTCGAGAACCCCATGAACAGTATGAAATGGCAAAAAGATAGGATACTGAAAGAGGAACTCCCCAGGTTGGTAGGTGCCCAATATGCTACTGGAGATCAGTAGAGAAATAACTCCAGAAAGAATGAAAGGATGGAGCCAAAGCAAAAACACCACCCAGTTGTGAATGGGACTGGGGATAGAAGCAAGGTTCGATGCTGCAAAGAGCAATACTGCATAGGAACTTGGAATGTTAGGTCCATGAATCAAGGCAAACTGGAATGCTGCTGTAAGCATGGCATAAATACATCTATATGTTTGGGATAATGATTTCATTTATTGTGGATATATACTGAGAAGTGGGATTGCTATATAATATTATATATATAATACAACAGTCTTATTTTTAATTATTTGTTTTCTAGAGATTGTACCAAATTACATTTCTACCAACAGTGAACAAGTTTTCTGTTCTGTCCGTATCTTCAACGAGAATATCTCTCATCTTTTTGATCAAAGACATCCTCAAATAGGTGTGAGGGAAGACCTCATTAGGGCTCTGATTTTCAATTCCCTGAAGATTAGTGATGTTGAGTACCTGTTCATGTAGATTTTGGTTATCTGTGTATATTCTTCTGAAAAATGTCTATTTGCTGCTGCTGCTGCTAAACTGCTTCAGTCGTGTCTGACTCTGTGCGACCCCATAGACAGCAGCCCACCAGGCTCCCCCATCCCTGGGATTCTCCAGGCAAGAACACTGGAGTGGGTTGCCATTTCCTTCTCCAATGCATGAAAGTGAAAAGTGAAAGTGAAGTTGCTCAGTCGTGTCTGACTCTTCGTGACCCCATGGACTGCAGCCTACCAGGCTCCCCCATCCATGGGATTTTCCAGGCCCAAGAGTACTGGAGTGGATTGCCATTGCCAAATGTCTATTTAGGTCCTCTGAAAATTACTTTAGAAAAAAATGAATATGCCAGAATACATAGACTACAATCAACAGTACTACCAACTACCAGTACTACCAACAATCACACTCCTTTGTATTTACCCAAATGAACTGAAAATTCATTATTACTTAACACTTAAAAGTAATGAGCTATCAAACCAGGAAAGGACACGGAGGAAGCTCAAATAAATATTACTAACTAAAAGAAACCAATGTGAAACAGTTACACCCTATATGATTTGAATGACATGACATTCTGGAAAAGGTCAAACTATGAGGACAGTAAAAATATCAGGGGTGGCCAAACGTTATGTGATAGCAAAGATGAACAAGTGAGACCAAAAGATTTTTAGGGCACAGACTCTATTTTGTATGATACTAGAATCATGGATACATCTAAACTGTACATTTAAAACAAAACCCATAGAATATATAACACAAAGAGTGAACCCTATTGTAAACTACAAACACTGGGTGATAATGACATTGTCAACATAGGTTCACTGATTGTAACAGATGGATCACTGTGATATGGGATGTTAATAGTGGAAGAGGTTATATGTATGTGGGAACAGGAGTTATGGGGGATCTCTCTAACTTCTATTCAATTCTGCTGAGAACCTAAACCTTACCTTAAAACTAAAGTTTATTAAATAAAAAAAAAAAAAAGCAGAGTGAGACAAAACAGAGCATCCAAGACAGGCCATGGCACAATACCTAACAGAATAACACGTAACTAGAATTTAGAAGGAGAGAAAAACATCAAGGCAAAAACAAACATTTGAAGAGGTAGCAAACAGCTTTCCAAAAGTAATTTGAGATTTTAAAACACAGAAGAAAGATCAGAGAATTCCCACGAATATTCTAAAATATAAATATTGGTAAATATGAAGAAAATTCAAAAGGAAACAAAAGAAACATAATTCCTCATAAACACAGAAACAAACAAAAAATTCTGATCAGACTTCTCAGTAGAAACTATGCAAGCTGATTAAACAAGTCCATTCTAAAAGAAATCAGTCCTGAATATTCATTGGAAGGACTGATGCTGAAGCTGACGCTCCAATTCTTTGGCCACCTGATGCAAAGCCAACTCACTGGAAAAGACCCTGCTGCTGGGAAAGAGAGAAGGCAGGAGAAGGGGACAACACAGGATGAGATGGTTGGGTGGCATCACTGACTCAACAGACATGAGTCTGAGCAAACTCCAGGAGATGGTGAAGGACAGGGAAGCCTGGAGTGTTGGGGTCCATGGGATCAGTCACTCAGTTGTGTCTGACTCTTTGTGACCCTGTGGACTGCAGCACGCCAGGCTTCCCTGTCCATTACCAACTCAAACAATGTAAGCTGAAAAACAGGTAAGCAATGTTTGAAATGTGAAGTGGAAAAAATCATGAAAATCGAACTGTCAATCTTTCAACAACAAAAGAAAGAAATGATGTCATAGAAAATGGAAGACTAGGAAACCTCAAAAATTAGGCCCTCCAGTAAAGGAACTTTTGTTGTTTTTTAGTTATTAAGTTAAGTTCAACTTTTTGGGGACCCCATGAACTGTAGTCCACCAGGCTCCTCTGTCCATGGGATTTCCCAAGCAAGAATACTGAAGTGGGTTGCATTTCCTTCTCCAGGGAAGTCCTCCTGACCCAGGGATCAAACAGACATCTTCTATATTGGCAGGTGGATTCTTTACCATTGAACCACCAGGGAAGCCAGAAGCAACTCTTAGTTTGGCCAAAAATACAACAAAGCTCATCTCTTATGAACATCTGGAATCTAATGAAAGTTTATGATAAAGAGAGGAGTGCCTAAAAGTCGTCTATTACATTTGATAAGAGAGCACAGTAGTATTTTTGCTTACTCATATGCCATCTCCATAGCCCACAAGGACAGTAGACCAAGTTACTGGTGTGGCTTGCTAATGCCAAAGAGAACACCATGGACCCGTTCTCTAAAACTGTAGCAGAGTGTTTTGAAGAGCTTCCTTTTTCTTTTTTTGGAAAAACTATTATCTTTCAAAAGCATTTAAACAGTGATACAAGTAGCTGTCTGGGGCAAGAGAGTGGATTGTTTAAGCATAAAACAATCTAAAAAGCCTCAAACTTAAAAAGGGGGAGAAGAAAGATATTTGGGGAGAAAATACTTTAAAGGGATATCACATATGCAAGGAAATGGAGAGTATTACATGAATGCCCAGGGCTGGATGGATTCTTAGAGAAGAACTAAAGAGTACAGGCTTTCAATTCTAGGTGATCTTTGCTCTCCATGCAAGCACAAAGTGAACACTAAGGCAAAGCTGTAGGAAGCCTGCCTAATTTTTGAAGAAGTACCTCAGCTAATAGACAATCTGCAAAAAAAAAAAAAAAAAAAACAGAAAGTACTTGTTTCCATTAGCAAAAGAAATCTCGAAGATGACCGCTGAACAAGACAACAAAATTTGAGGACCCACACATGACAAAGAATACAGTCCTTACAAAAACAGGTTAGCAAAGCAAATAAAGAGATGACTGTAGCCCTTGAAAAGACAACAGTAAACCATGGGGAGGAGAGAAGAACCTACTGTCCAATGTTACAACACTGGACATATTGAAAATGTTCAGTTTTTTAATAATATCAAAAATTCAAAAGGCATACAAAAAAATATGAGATGAAGGCCCATTAACAGAAAAAAATTTTTTTTCACAGAAATCATGTCCATCTAAGCCCAGATATTGAACTTAGACTTCCAGAAGTAGATAAAGAGAGACAAGAAAGAATATCTGAAGATACATGGCAAAAACTTAACCTATTTTAAATACATAAATCTACACAATTAGTAAGATAAATGAACTCCAAGAAGGAGAAATTCAAAAGAGAATCAGACAGAGATATAGAGAATAAACTATTAATAGTAGTTACCAGTGGGAAAGGGTGAAGGGTGGTAACACAGGGATGGGGAGTGGGAGAAACAAACTACTGGGTGTAAGATACGTTTAAGCATTATTAAAAAACATGATGAATATTGCTAACACTTCATAATAACTAAATAGAAATTCATCTTTTTAAAGGCACACAGATACAAACTATAGTTGGCTCCTGAACAACAACAAGATTAAGGGAATTGACTTCCTGCACATTCAAAAACTTCATATGTAACTTCGCAGTTGGCTGGCCCATATCCATGATTCTGTATCAGTGCTCAACCAACCAGATTGTGAAGTACTTTAGTATTCACTGAAAAACATTTGTTTAACTAAGAGTGAACAAGTGCAGTTCAAACCTACTTGATTCAGAAGTCAACTGTACAGTCAAACTGTAAAAGCCAGTTTAATGAAAGAATCTTAAACAAAGAACAAAAACAAACAAGCTGACCACATACAAGTAATCCACAGAATCCACAATAAGACTAACATTCAATTTCTCATTAAATACGGAAGCCAGAAAGCATTAGAATGACATATCTAAAATGCTAAAAGAAAACTATCAAAACAAGAATTCTATACCCAGCAAACTATCACTCAAGAATGACAGAGAAACGAAGACATTCCCAGAAAAATAAAAACTGAAGAAGCTTGTTGCTAGACCTGCAATGCCCTACAAGAAATAATAAAGGAAGTCCCTTATGCAGAAATGAAAGAACAATAAACAGTAACTTGAAGCCACACACAAAAAAAAACAGAAAACACTGGAAAAATGAACTAAAAGGCAAATACAAAAGCCAACATCATTTATTTTGGGTTTGTAATTCCCATATTTGTTTCCTTTATAATTTAAAAGAAAAATAATAAAATAGTATTTATATGGCTATGTTAATGAATACACAATGTATAAAGATATAGTTAACTTTCTAATTGAAGTATAATTGATTTACAACACCATGTTTGTTTCAGGTATACAGCAAAGTGACTCAATTATACCATTTTATCAGATTATTTTCTGTAATAGGTAAGATATTATAGCTTTGTAGTAGAGTCTGAAGTTTGAAAGGGCTATGCTTTGTTCTTTTTCCTCAGGATTGCTTCAGCAATTCTGGGTCTTTTGCAGTTCCATATAAATTTTAGGACAACTTTTTCTAGTTTTATGAAAACTGCCATGGATATTTTGATGTAAGTTGCATTAAATCTGTAGATTGCTTTGTCCAAAATGTATGGACATTTTAACACTATAAATTCTTCCAATCCAAGATTATGGAATATCTAATTCTTTGAATGAAAATATATAACAATAATATAAGTGAGGGATGGGGACAGAAACAAGATTTTATAAGTTATTACAAGTATACCTCATTTTATTGCACTTTGATGATACTGCATTTTTTTTAAACTAATTTAAGGTTTTGTGGAAACCCTGAGGGTCTATCACCCCTACTCTTCCAACAGCAGTTGCTACATCTCTGTGTCACATTTTGCTGATTCTCACAATACTTCAAACTTTTGATTAACATCATGTGTTATGGTGATTTGTGATCACCAAGGTTACTATCATAATTGTTTTCAGGTGCTGTGAATGACACCCACATAAGCCAAAGAACATAGTCAATGAATACTGTCTATATTATGACTGCTCCACTGAACAGCCTCCTCTGTCTCTCTCTCCCTCTCTGCAGAATTATTCCTTGATATGTAATAATACTGAAATTAGGCCAATTAATAAACCTACAAGAGCCACTATGTGTTCGACTCAAAGGAAGAATTGTATGTCTCTCACTTTCAATCAAAACCTAGTTGTGATTAAGCTTAATGAAGAAGGAATGCTGAAAGTTCAGAGTGATCAAAAGCAAGGTCTCTTGCACCAAGCAGTCAAATTGTGAATTCAAAGAAAAGTTCTTGAAGAAAACTGAAAATGCTATCTAGAAAACACAAGAATGATGAGGAAACAAAACAGCCTACTGGTGATAAAAAGTCTTAGTGATCTCGATAAAAGATCAAATCAGTTACAACTTTCTCTTAAGCCAAGTCTAATCCAAAAAAGGCCCTAACTCTCTTAATTCTATAAAGGCTAAGAGAACTGAAGAAGCTGCAATAGGAAAGTCTGAAGCTAGCAGAGATTAGTACAGGACACTTAAGGAAAGAAGCTGTCTCCTTAACATAAAAGTGCAAGGTAAAGCAGCAAATGCTGACACAGAAGTTGCACCAAATTAACTAGAAGATCTAGTTAAAATAATTAACGTATTTACACTAAACTGGACTTCAAAGTCAAACTCCCTGGGGTTTCTCAGTCCCTTGGCCAGATCCCGAGGTGGAGAAATCTGTTGTGGGGCCTAGAACATTCACAACAGTGCAAGAACTTCTTTGGGATAATTGTTCTCCGGTTTCTGGGTGGCCTGCTCTGTGGCTCTGCAGTGGGGATAACGGCAATCTCCTCCAGGAGGACTTATGCCACTTGCCGCACTTCCCAGAATTATCCCAGCAGCTGGCTGCTTCTGACACATGCCTCCACAAAAGACATTCAAACACAGAAAGGCAGGTCTGGCTCAGCTTCTTGTAGAGCTCACGGCTCCTTTTCCTGGTCCCGGGACACACAGGGTTTTGTTTGCACCCTCTGAGAGTCTCTGGATGGTATGAGGTTTGATTTTAAATGTGACTACACCCTCCTACCATCTTGTTGTGGCGTCCTTTGCCCTTGTACATGGGGTCTTTTTTTGGGGGGGTTCCAACATTCTCCTGTTGATGGTTGTTCAGCAACTAATACACAGAATGCCTGAAGAACTATGGATGGAGGCTCGAACATTCTACAGGAGCAGTGATCAAAACCATCACCAAGAAAAAGAAATGCAAAAAGGCAAAATGTTTGTCTGAGAAAGCCTTACAAATAGCTGAGAGGAGAAGAGAAGTAAAAGGCAAATGAGAAAAGGAAAGATATATCCATCAAAATACAGAGTTCCAAAGAACAGCAACAAAACATAAGAAAGCTTTCCTAAGTGATCAATGCAAATAAATACAGGAAAACAATATAGGAAACACTAAAAATCTCTTGAAGAAAATTAGAGATACCAAGGGAATATTTCATGCAAAGACAGGCACAACAAAGGAAAGAAACAGTATAGCTGTAACAGATGCAGAAGATATTAAAAAGATGGTGGCAAGAATACACAGAAGAACTATACAAAAAAAAAGTTCTTAATGATCTGGATAACCACAATGGTATGATCGATCACTCATCTGCAGCCAAACATCCTGCAGTGTGAAGTGGACCTTAAGAAGCATTACTACGAAAAAGACAGAATTCAAGAAGAACTACTGCAAATCCTAAAAGATGATGCTGTCAAAGTGCTACACTCAATATCCCAGCAAATTTGGAAAACTCAGCAGTGGCCACAGGACTTGAAAAGGATAGTTTTTATTCCAATCCCAAAAGAAGGCAATGTGAAAGAATGTTCAAACTACCAAACAACTGCATTCTTTTCACATGCTAGCAAATTAATGCTCAAAATCCTTCAAAGTAGCCTTCAACAATATTTGAACCAACAGCTTCCAGTATTTGAACCAAGAACTTCCAGATGTACAAGCTGGATTTAGAAAAGAGAGAGGAACAAGCGACTGAATTGCAAACATCCATTGCATCATAGAAAAAGCAAGAGAATTTCAGAAAAAAACATCTACTTGTGCTTCACTGACTACACCAAAGCCTTTGACTGTTTGGATCACAATAAACTGTGGAAAATTCTTAAAGAGATAGGAATACCAGACCACCTTCCTGCCTCCTGAGAAATCTATATGCAGGTCAAGAAGCAACAGTCAGAACCAGACATGAAACAACGGACTGGTTTCAAATTGGGAAAGGAGTATGTCAAGACTGTCTATTGTCACCCTGCTTATTTAACTTAATGCAAAGTACATCATGCAAAATGCCGGGCTGGATGATGCACAAGTTGGAATCAAGACTGCCAGGAGAAATATCAATAAACTCAGATATGCAGATGACACCACCCTTACAGCACAAGGCAAAGAGGAACTAAAGAGCCTCTTGATGAGTGTGAAAGGGAAGACTGATAAAACTGACTTAAAACTCAACATTCAAAAAACAAAAGATCATGGCATCTGGTCTCATCACAAATACATGGCAAATACATGGGGAAACAATGGAAACAGTGACAGACTTCACTTTCTTGGGCTCCAAAATCACTGCAGACAGTGACTGCAGCCATGAAATTAAGAGGCTTGCTCCTTGGAAGAAAAGCTATGACAAACCTAGACAATATATTAAGAAGCAGAGACATCAGTCTGTCGACAAAAGCACATCTAGCCAAATATATAACTTTTCCAGTAGTCAAGTACAGATACGAGACCTAGACCATAAAGGCGGCTGTACACCAAAGAATTGATACTTTTGAACTGTGGTGCTAGAGAAGACTCTTGAGAGTCCCTTGAACAGCAAGGAGATCCAACCAGTCAATCCTAAGGGAAATCAACTCTGAATATTCATTGGAAGGACTGATGCTGAAGCTGATGCTCCAGTACTTTGGCCACCTATGGGAAGAGCAGACTCATTGAAAAAGACCCTGATGCTGGGAAAGATTGAAGGCAGGAGGAGAAGGGGATGACAGAGGATGAGATGGTTAGAATTCAATGCA
Source organism: Budorcas taxicolor (assembly GCF_023091745.1). Taxonomy (NCBI): domain Eukaryota; kingdom Metazoa; phylum Chordata; class Mammalia; order Artiodactyla; family Bovidae; genus Budorcas; species Budorcas taxicolor. Next base: position 196,573,405 of record NC_068910.1, on the reverse strand, counting down.
CATGAGTTTGAGCAAACTCCAGGAGATGGTGAAGGACAGGGAAGCCTGGTGTTCTGCAGTCCATGGGGTTGCAAAGACTCGGCCATGACCGAGTGACTGAACAACAAAACTAAAGTTTCTCAGTGTAGACAAAATAGTATTACACTGGAAGAAGATGTCATTGAGAACTTTCACAGGTATAAGGAGAAGTCAGTGCCTGGCTTCAAAGTTTCAAAAAAACAAGCACACTTTCCTGACAGGGTCTAATGCAACTAGTGACTTTAAATTGAAGCCAGTGTTCATTTACTATTCCAAAAATCACAGGGCCCTTAAGAATTACACTATTTTCTATTCTGTCTGTGCTACAGAAATGGAAAAACAAAGCCTGGTTGACAGTACATCTGTTTGCAACATTGTTTAGTAAATGCTTTAAGCCTACTCTAGAGATCTACTGCTCAGAAAAAAAAAAAAAAAGATTCAAATATTACTTACGGCTCGTTGACAATGTAACTGATCACCAAAGAGCTCTGCTAAAGATGCACATTGAGACATATGCCATTTTCACACCTCCTGACACAGAACCCATCCTACAGCCCACAAGGAGTTATTTCACTTTTCAAGTTTTATTAGTTAAGAAATACCTATTGTAAGATTGTACCTGTCATAGACAGTGATTTCTCTGATGAACCTGGATGAGGTCAGGTGAAAACCAGGAAAAGATTCAGGAAAAGATTCATTCATTCAAAATGGTATTTTCTAGATACAATTAGTGATGTTCATGATTCATGGAAAAGACCAAAATATCAACAAGAGTTTGCAAACAGTTGTTTTCAACCCTCACAGATGACTTTGAGGGATTCAAGTCTTCAGTGGGGGAAAGAACTGCTGGTGTAGTGAGTGAAATAGCCTGCATTGCTACAAATCTCATGATAAACACTAACAAATGAGATGCTTCTTGCATATGAACAAACAAAGTACTTTCTTGAGATGAAACCTGTAACTGCTGAAGATGCTGAGCAGATGTTGAAATGACAATAAAGAGTTTAGAATATTATGCAAACCTAGCTGATAAAGCAGTGGCAAGTTTGGGAGGGCTCACTCCAATTTTTTTTTAAGTTCTATTGTGGGTAAAATACTATCAAACAGCACTGCCTGTTACAGGGAAATCATTCATGAATGGAAGAGTCCCCCAGTGTGGCAAACTTCACCGTTGCCTTATTTTAAGAAACTGCCACAGTCACTCCATCCTTTGGAAACCACTACCCTAATTATTCAGCAACAATCAACATTGAGGCATGACCCTCCTTCAGCAAAAAGACTACAAATAGCTGAAGGCTGAGATGATGGCTAGCATGTCTTAGCAATAAAGTGTTTTTATATATGTAAATAAAGGTATGTATATCATTTAAGACATAGTGACACTGAAAACTTAACAAGCTATAGTTTAGACCAAACATAACTGGAAAACTGAAAAACTCAAGTAACTTTATTGTGCTATTTGCTTTGCTGTGGTGTTCTAGAAGTAAACCCGCAATATATTTGAGGTATGCCCAAATATATAAATAAAAAGTCAAGTTACTACTGTTTCAAACTAAATTGATATAAATATATCATGATCACCAGTATAATTTAAAATGAAATTTTTTTAAATGAAAAAGGTACACTAGAAGACCAAACACAAAGGAAGGCAGTGATGGAGACATTAAACAACAAAGAAGATCATGGCAGCAGTGTTTACAATAGCCGAACCACTGCTGTTCAGTTGCTAAGTTGTGTTCAACTTTGTGACCCCATGGACTGCAGAACGCCTGGCTTTCCTGTCCTCCACTATCTCTAGGAGTTTGCTCAAACTCATGTCCACTGAGTCATGATGCCATCCAACATCTCATTCTCTGTCGCTCCTTTTTCCTCCTGTCCTCAATCTTTCCCAGCATCAGGGTCTTTTCCATGAGTTGGCTCTTTGCATCAGGTGGTCAAAGTATTGGAACATCAGCATCAGTCCTTTCGATGAATATTTGGGTTTGATTTCCTGTAGGATAGATTGGTTTGATCTCCTTGCTGCCCAAGACTCTCAAGAGTCTTTTCCAGCACCATAATTATAAACCATCAATTCTTCAGCATTCAGCCTTCTTTATGGTCCAACTTTCACATCAATATATGACGACTGGAAAAACCACAGCTTTGACAATACAGGCCTTTGTCAGCAAAGTGATGTCTTTGCTTTTTAATATGCTGTCTAGGTTTGTCATAGCTTTCTTTATAAGGAGTAGGAGTTTTTTTAATTTTGTGGCTGTAGTCATGAAAATCACTACAAACTGTGGAAAATTATTCAAGAGATGGAATACCAGACCATCTTACCTGCCTCTTGAGAAATCTGTATGCAGGTCAGGAAGCAACAGAGAGAACTGGACATGGAACAACAGACTAGCTCCAAATAGGGAAAGGAGTACTTCAAGGCTGTATACAGTCACCATGCTTATTTAACTTCTATGCAGAGTACATTATGAGAAAACACTGGGCTGGAGGAAGCACAAGCTGGAATCCAGACTGCCAGGAAAAATATCAATAACCTCAGATATACAGATGATACCACCCTTATGGGAGAAAGTGAAGAAGAACTACAGAGTCTCTTGATGAAAGTGAAAGAGGAGAGTGAAAAAGTTGGCTTAAAACTCAACATTCTGAAAACTAAAATCATAGCATCTGGTCCCAGTACTTCATGGCAAACAGATGGGGAAACAGTGGTTGACTTTATTTTGGGGGGCTCCAAAATTACTGCAGATGGTGACTGTAGCCATGAAATTAAAAGATGCTTGCTCCTTGGAAGAAAAGTTATGACCAACCTAGACAGCATATTAAAAAGCAGAGATATTACTTTGCCAACAAAGGTCCGTCTAGTCAAAGCTATGGTTTTTGCACTAGTCACGTATGTTTGTGAGAGTTGGGCTATAAATATAAAGAAAGCTGAGCGCCGAAGAATTGATGTTTTTGAACTGTGGTGTTGGAGAAGACTCTTGAGAGTCCCTTGGACTGAAAGGAGATCCAACCAGTCCATCGTAAAAGAGACCAGTCCTGAATATTCACTGGAAGGACTGAGGCCGAGGCTAAAACCCCAATCCTTTGGCCACCTGATGTGAAGAACCTACTCACTGGAAAAGCCCCTGATGCTGGGAATGATTGAAGGCAGGCGGAGAAGCGGACTACAGAGGATGAGATGGTTGGATGGCATCACCAACTCAAAGGACATGAATTTGAGTAAACTCTGGAAGTTGGTGATGGACAGGGAGGCCTGGCATGCTGCAGTCCATGGGGTCGAAAAGAGGTGGACACGATTGAGCGACTGAGCTGAACTGGAAAAACCACACCTTTGACTATATGGACCTTTGTCAGCAAAGTGGTATCTCTGCTTTTTAATACACTGTCTAGGTTTGTCACAGCTTTCTTTATAAGGAGTAAGAGCTTTTCAATTTCATGGCTGCAGTCACTGTCCACAGTGATTTTGGAGCTCAGTGGAAAATGTCACTGTTTCCACTTTTTTCTCCACCTATTTGCAATGAAGTGATGGGACCAGATGCCGTGATCTTAGTCTTTTGCATGCCGAGTTTTAAGCCAGGTTTTTCACTCTCTTTTTTCACCCTCATCAAAAGGCCCTTTAGTTCTTCTCTGCTTTCTGCCATTAGAGTAGTTTCATCTGCATATCTAAGATTGCTGGTATTTTTCCTGGCAATCTTGATCCTGGCTTGTGATTCCTCCAGCCCTGAATTTCACATGATTACTCTGCATATAAGTTAAAAAAGCAGGGTGACAACATACAGCCTTGAGGTATTCCCTGCCCCATTTTGAACCAGCCATGACATGGAGGCAACCTAAATGTCCACTGATTGAGGAATGGATAAAGGAATGGATAAATATCACACACAGTGTAATATTACTAAGCCATTAAAAAGAATGAAATAACACCATTTGCAACAACATGGATGGACCTACAAAGTGTCATACTCAGTGAACTAAGTCACACAGAAATATTATATAACATCCCTTATATGTGGAATCTAAAAAGAAATGATACAAATGAACTAACTTACAAAACAGATACTCACAGACTTAGAGAACCAATTTCTCATTGCCAGGGTGGGGATGGGAGAAAGGGAGAATTACGGAGTTTGGCGTGGACATACAGCACAGTGCTGTATTTAAAATGCATAACCAACAAGGACCTACTGTACAGCACATGGGGCTCTACTCAATGTTATGTGCCAGCCTGGATGGGAGGGGAGTTTGGGGGAGAATGGAAACAGGTATATGTATGGCTAAGTCCCTTTGCTGTTCACCTGAAAATATCACACTATTGTTAATCAGCTACACCCCAATACAAAGTTAAAGAAAAATGAAGATACAAGACAAGCAGGAAAGAAAAAAAAAAGCAGTGTCAAAAGTCTTTCCTTATCAAGCATGCATGCTCACTCAGTTGTGTTGGACTCTTTGCAACCCCAGGGACTGTGGCCATAGTTGGTGATTTCAATACACCACTTTCCAAAAAAAAAAAAAAACAAGATCCACACATAAGATTAATAAGGCAATAAAGGACTTGAACAACAGACACCATAAATCAAACAGACCTAACAGACATGTAAGGAACACTACACCCAAAAACAGAATACCCCTTTTTCTCAAATGCACATACAACTTCTACAGCATAGCTGATTAGGCCACAAAAAAGTCCCAGCAAATTTTAAAAGCTTGAAATCATAGAAACTGTATTCCTAGAGCAGAAAGAAAAGGAAGTAGAAATCAGTAATAGGAGAGAAACTGGAAAATTTGCAAATATGTGGAAAATAAACAGCATACTCTTAAATTACTGAGTTAAAGAAGAAATGACAAATTAGAATACTATGAGAATAGTGAAAACAAAGACACTAATTGTCAAAATTTATGAGACACATTAAAAACAGTGCTCAGAGGAAAATATAACTGTAAACACCCACGTTAAAAAAAAACTGTGTCAATTCAATAACCTAACTCTCTACCTTAATGAAGAGCAAACTAAAACTGTGTGCGTGCTATGTCACTGCAGTCATGTCTGACTCTTTGCGACCCAATGGACTATAGTCCACCAGGCTCCTCTGTTCGTAAGATTTTACAGGCAAGACTACTGGAGTGGGTTACCATGCCCCGCTCCAGAGGATCTTCCTGACCCAGGCACCAACCTGCATCTCTCATGTCGCCTGCACTGGCTAGTAGATTCTAGCGCCACCTGGGAGGGCCAAATTAAACCTGAAGGCAGCAAAAGTTATGAAATAATAAAAATAAAAGGAGAAATAAACAAGAGTAGAGAAATAATAGAATATACAAGGCTAAAATTTGATTTTTTTAATGTATTTACTTTATTGACAAACTTTCAGACTCAGAAAGTAAAAAAGAGAGAAGATGCAAATAACCACACTCATAAATTAAAGCAGGAATATTCCTATCAACCTTACAGAGAAGTAGGTTCCTGCAGCAAGCCACTGCTGATCCATGCCTCCAACCTCTCCAACACTAGCAGTTCCCTCACCAGGGATCGAACCCATGGTCCTGGCAGTGGAAATGTGGAACTCTAACCACTGGACCACCAGACAAGTCCCTCTAATGGAACATTTTCATATCAAGTATTTCAAATTAATGAAGCTCTAACTTCATGAAAGTGTGTGCACTGTCCAAGTTGTCATCATGCACACGGCGTGTAGAACACTAAATGGAACTTAGCGTTGAACTGAACTGAACTCAGCCAGGAATTCAACCTACATGAACACTTGACATCAGGACCTCTACCTATCATTGAGCCTACAGGATCCCCACCCTGCCATCCTGGTCTGAGCCCCATGCCAACTGGCTCCTAAGCCCTGTGCAGCTGCTCTGGGTGAAGAGATACGAGCTCCTCCCACAGTTCCATGGCCTTTCTTCAGATGACCAAAGCAGACAAGCAGATGGTAGAATATCTGAGGAGGGACAGGATGTGCTGATATGATGCACATTCTCTGTCTGCCTCTGAGGACAAGTTGGGACCAGTAAGACCCAACCCTGGATAGGCCACTGATGCTGGAGACTGTGGCTTGGAGGCTTTGAATACTCCTAGGGGTTCTGCTCCTGACTGCTGAGGGGACCAGGTCTCCATTTAGGGAATACTAGGAACATTCAGGAAAGCTCTGCACTGGGGTTTTTCAAACTTTGGTGTGTATCAGAATTACCTGAAAGTCTTGTTGGAATACAACTGCTAGATCCCATCCCCAGGGTCTGATTCAGTAGGTATGGGGTGTAACTCAAGAATCTACATTTCTTTTTTTTTTTTAAACCACGCCATGCAGTTTGCTGCATGTGTTCCCTGACCAGGGATTGAACCCATGCCCTTGGCAGCGAAACCACAGAGTCCTAATCACTGGACTTTCAGGGAAATCCCAAGAATCTGCATTTCTAAATGTGCCCAGATGATACTGACATTGCTGGTGGGGAACCATACTTTGAGAACTATTGCTATAGAGCCTGCAAGTGTTTCCTAACAGGATCTGATTAAAGGAATTTTAAATTTATATATTTATTTATAAATCCCCACCTTTCTTAAATTTCTAGAATTAAAAACCTTACAGAAATAAAAAAGATTATAAGAGAATAGGAAAAAATTACATGCCAATAAACTGCATAACCTATACTGAATGGCTCAAGGAAAAATAAAAGATTAGAACAAACCTGTAACATTCAAAGAGAATCAGGTATCAAAACCTCCCAATAAAAAAATCCAGAATCAGATGGTTACACTAGTGAATTCTACAAGCAATTTAAATAAATAACACTGATCATTCTCAAAGTCTTCCTAAAAATATACAAGGAAGATTTCCTAACTCAATTTACGAAGCTAGCATTTCTTCTTTATAAAAGACAAAGACAGCAGCCCCTCCCAAAAAAAAACCCCTACAGAACAATTTCTCCTGTAAATATAAATGCAAACATTTTCAAACAGCAAACATACAACTACATATTAAACATAATATATACCATGGGCAAGGGGGGCTTACCCAAGAATGCCAAAGTTGTTCAACATTAGAAAATCAATGTAATAAGATACATTATTAGAAAGTAAAAAAGAACCACAAAATCATCTCAAATTAAGACAAAAAGTATTTCACAAAATCTCAAGGGACATCAAAGAGCCAAAACATTCCTTCATGATAAAAACATTCAAAAAACTAGGAAACTGAATGGACTCTCTTAATATAATAAAGGGCATTTATGAAAAACACGTAACTAATTTCATACTCTGTTGAACGACTAAAATAAAAGCTATCCCCCCTAAAATCAAGAAGTCAACAATGTCCATTTTTACCCTGGTTTTCAACAAATTAGTGTATGTTGAAGCAGAACAATTATGCAAGGAAGAGACATAAATCACATCCAAGTAGGAAAAGAAGTAAAACTACTCAGACATGACATAATCCTTTATATATAGAAAATCTTAAAGAATTGAAAATAGTCAAATACTAGTTGAAAATGGCATCACTTGACTCAATGGACAAGAGTTTGAGCAACCTCCTGGAGACAGCCAACAATAGGGAAGTCTGGTGGGCTGCAGCCCAAGGGGTCGCAAAAAGTTGGACACATCTAAGAGACTGAACAAGTTGAAAAAAACTTGTAGGTGGAAGAAAACATACAAAAATGAACTCTTTTTCAGAACTAATAAATTTAACAATGTAGGAGGATAAAAAAAATCAACCACAAAATACTGTTTTTATATACAGTGACAATTAGAAAAAATGAAAGGGAAGAAAATCACATTTATAGTTGCATTAGAATAAAGGAAACATTTTCAAAAGAAATTTAACCAAGGTAAAAGATTTGTTCACAGATGGGAAGACAATATTTTAAGGATGTCACTAGGTATTCAAAACAATCTACAGATTCAATACTGTGATTATGAAAATCTTAATTCTTTTATACGGAAAATCTCATCCAAAATTCTTATGGAATCTCATGGAAAGGACCTTTTAAAGCCAAAATGATCTTGGAAAGAGAGACCAGAGTTGGAAGTCTCACACTTCTAGAGTTCAAATTTCACCACAAAGTGACAGTAATCCAAACACTGTGATACAAGTATATAGACAAACATACAAACCAAAAGAAAGGCACTTCCAGAAATAAATCCTCACATATTTGGTCAAATGGATTCTGGCAAGCAAACCAAGATCATGCAAATAAGGGAAACACTGTCTTTTCAAAAAAACGGTGCTGGGAAAAATAAATATTCACATAAAGGAAAAAAAGGAATTGAACCCTGGTCTTACATCATACACAAAAATCAACTGAAAATGGATCAAACACCTAAGTGTAAAAAAATTATAAAACTTCTTAAAGAAACACTAGTGCAAAAGCATCATGACAGTAGATTTGGAAATGATTTCTTGGCTGTGACACCAAAAGCACAGGCAACGAAAGAAAAAATAAGATAGATTTCATCAAAATAAAACAAAACTTTTCTGCATCAAAGGACTTTATCAACAGAGTCAGAAGGCAACCAAAGGATAGTAAAGAAAATTTGCAAATCATTTATCTGGTAAGAATCTAGTATCCAGAATACAAAGATGACCCTTGAACAACACAGGGCTTATAAGGTTCAACCACCCATACACTTGAAAAATCACATATAACTTCACAGATGGCCCTCTATATCCACAGTTATGCAGATACAGATTCAACCAACTGTAGACCGTGTTTAGTACTATAGAATGCATTTATTGAAAAAATTCTATGTTTAAGTGGATTCACATAATTCATATTCATGCTGTTCAAGAGTCCACTGTAATGTCTTACTATCCAATTACACCAAAAGAGAAAAAAAAAAAACAATTAAAAAGAAATTGTCAGAACTTCTCTGGAGGTTCAGTGGTTGGCAGTCCTCCTGCCAATTCAGGGGACCTAGGTTCATCCCCAGGTCCTGGAAGATCTCACATGCCTTGGAGCGAATAGTCCTCTGCACCACAATTACTGAGTCTGTGATCTAGAGTCTGAGAGCTGCAACTACTACACTCGTGAATCTGAAGCCCATGCTCCACAACAAGACAAACCAGGATAATGAGAAGCCCAGGCACCACAACAAAGAGGAGCTTCAGCTCAGCACAATTAGAGAATGCTGGCTGCAGCACCAGGACCCACCACAACCAAAAATAAGTATTTTTTTAATGGTCAAAGGACTCAAAGAGACACTTCTCCAAAGAAGATATATTATTGGCCAATAAGCATATCAAGAGTTGAGGCTCAACTTGTTAGAGAAATGAACATCAAAACCACAATGCAACAATATTTTCCAGTTTTGAGGATGGCGATAATCACAAAATGGAATATAACAAATACGAGAAAATCTTTGTCATCTCCGGTTAGGTAATAAGTTCTTACATGTTGACATCGAAAGTATCATTCATTTTAAAAAAAAAAAAAAGATTAACTAGACTTAATCTTTTTTCTCTGAAAAAGACACAAGAAATTTTAAAAAGTCACACACTAAGAGAAAATACTTTCAAATCATGTAATTGAAAAAGAACTTATAGGAAGAAAACTTTCAAACCTCAAATATAAGACAGAAAACAGTTCCTTTTTTTCCCCACAGGTGAAGGATTTGAACAGACACTTCAACAAAGAACATAAAAGGGTGAAATATATTTCCAGTGGATGCTCTTTTCCATTCTTTTGTTGTTTTAGTCTATTAAGTTGTATTTAATTCTTTTGTGATCCCATGGCCTACAGCCCGCCAGGCTCCTTTGTTCATGGGATTTCCCAGGCAAGAATACTGGAGTGGGTTGCTATTTCCATCTCCAGGTGATCTTCCCATTAGGGAAATGGAAACTAGAACTGACATGAGATACTACTACATACATATTAGCATGACTAAAATTAAAAAGACCATTCCAGTTGTTGGTAAGGAGTCAGAACAACTGGAAAACTCATACATAGCTGGAAGGAATAGAAAAATGGCAGAATCCCTTTGAAAAACAGTTCAGTAAACAGACACTAACTATTAATATATAACTAAGCAGCTAAAGTTGAACAGCACTATTAAGACCTACAAGACATTTTAGAACTAACACCCCAAAAAGATGTCCTTTTCATTGTAGGGGACTGGCAAACAAAAGTAGGAAGTCAAGAAACCCCTGGAGTAACAGGCAAATTTGGCCTTGGAGTACAGAATGAAGCAGGACGAAGGCTAATAAAGTTCTGCCAAGGGGACGCACTGGGCATAGCAAACACACTCTTCCAACAACACAACAGGAGACTCTACACATGGACATCACCAGATGTTCAACAACAAAATCAGACTGATTATATTTGTTGCAGCCACAGATGGAGAAGCTCTATACAGTCAGCAAAAACAAGACTGGGAGCGGACTGTGGCTCAGATCATGAACTCCTTATTGCCAAATTCAAAATTAAATTGAAGAAACTGGGCAAAACCACTAGACCATTCAGGTATGACCTAAATCAAATCCATTACGATTATACACAGAAAGTGAGAAATAGACTTAAGGGACTAGATGTAATAGAGTGCCTAATCAACTACGGACAGAGCTTTGTGACATTGTACAGGAGACCGGAATCAAGACCATCCACAAGAAAAAGAAATGAAAAAAACCAAAATGGCTGTCTGAGGAGGCCTTAAAAATAGCTGTGAAAAGAAGAAAAGTGAAAAGCAAAGGAGAAATGGAAAAATACACCCATTTGAATGCAGAGGTCCACAGATAGCAAGGAGAGATAAGAAAGCACTCCATAGCAATCAATACAAAGAAACAGAGTGTGAAAAACTAGAGATCACTGAGGATTCATGTCAATGTACGGCAAAACCAATACAGTATTGTAAAGTAAAACAAAGTAAAAATACAAATTAAAAAAATAAATAAAAACTAGAGATCACTGCAGAAAATTAGAGACACAAAGGGAACATGTCATGCAAAGATGGGCTCAACAAAGGACAGAAAATGTACAGAGCTAACAGAAGGAGAAGATATTATGAAGAGGTCGCAACAATGCACAGAACTGTACAAAAAAGATCTTCATGACCCAGATAATACAATGGTGTGATCACTCACAGGAGGGCCTAGAGGAGCCATCCCACGTTGAAGGTCAGGAAGGGCGGTGGTAAGGAGATCCCCTGGTCCAAGGTAAGGAGCAGCAGCTGTGCTTTGCTGGAGCAGCCATAAAGAGATACCCCACACCCAAGGTAAGAAAACCCATGTAAGATGGTAGGTGTTGCAACAGGCCATCAGAAGGCAGACGCACTGAAACCATAGTCACAGAAAACTAGTCAATCTAATCACACTAGGACCACAGCCTTGTCTAACTCAAGGAAACCAAGCCATGGCCGTGGGGCCACATAAGACGGGTGGGTCATGGTGGAGAGGTCTGACAGAATGTGGTCCACTGGAGAAGGAAATGGCAAACCACTTCAGTATTCTTGCCTTGAGAACCCCATGAACAGTATGAAAAGGCAAAATGATAGGATACTGAAAGAGGAATTCCCCAGGTCAGTAGGTGCCCAATACCCTACTGGAGATCAGTGGAGAAATAACTCCAGAAAGAATGAAGGGATGGAGCCAAAGCAAAAACAACACTCAGCTGTGGATTTGACTGGTGATAGAAGCAAGGTCAGATGCTGTGAAGAGCAATACTGCATAGGAACCTGGAATGTCAAGTCCATGAATCAAGGCAAATTGAAAGTGCTCAACCAAGAGATGGCAAGAGTGAACGTTGACATTCTAGGAATCAGTGAACTAAAATGGACTGGAATGGGTGAATTTAACTCAGATGACCATTATATCTACTACTGGGGGCAGGAATCCCTCAGAAGAAATGGAGTAGCCATCGTGGTCAACAAAAGAGTCCGAAAGGCAATACTTGGATGCAGTCTCAAAAACGACAGAATGATCTCTGTTTGTCTCCAAGGCAAACCATTCAGTATCACAGTTATCCAAGTCTATGCCCCAACCAATAATGCTGAAGAAGGTGAAGTTGAACGGTTCTATGAAGACCTACAAGATCTTTTAGAAGTAACACCCCCAAAAAATATCCTTTTCATTGTAGGGGACTGGAAGGCAAAAGTAGGAAGTCCAGAAACACCTGGAGTAACAGGCAAATTTGGCCTTGGAATACAGAATGCAGCAGGGCAAAGACTAATAGAGTTTTGCCAAGAAAATGCACTGGTCATAGCAAACACCCTCTTCCAACAACACAAGAGAAGACTCTACACAAGGACATCACCAGATGGTCAACACCAAAATCAGATTGATTATATTCTTTGCAGCAAAAGATGGAGAAGTTCTATACAGTCAACAAAAACAAGACCAGGAGCAGACTGTGGCTCTGATCATGAACTCCTTATTGCCAAATTCAGGCTTAAATTGAAGAAAGTAGGGAAAACTGCTAGACCATTCAGGTATGACCTAAATCAAATCCCTTATGATCATACAGTGGAAGTGAGAAATAGATTTAAGGGCCTAGATCTGATAGATACAGTGCCTGATGCACTATGGAATGAGGTTCGTGACATTGTACAGGAGACAGGGATCAAGACCACCCCCATGGAAAAGAAATGCAAAAAAGCAAAATGGCTGTCTGGGGAGCCTTACAAATAGCTGTGAAAAGAAGAAAGGCGAAAAGCAAAGGAGAAAAGGAAAGACATAAGCATCTGAATGCAGAGTTCCAGAGAATAGCAAGAAGAGATAAGAAAGCCTTCTTCAGTGATCAGTGCAAAGAAATACAGGACAAGAACAGAATGGGAAAGACTAGAGATCTCTTGAAGAAAATTAGAGATACCAAGGGAACATTTCACGCAAAGATGGGCTCGATAAAGGACAGAAATGATATGGAAGAATTGATGGTTTTGAACTGTGGTGTTGGAGAAGACTCTTGAGAGTCCCTTGGACTGCAAGGAGATCCAACCAGTCCATTCTGAAGGAGATCAGCCCTGGGATTTCTTTGGAAGGAATGATGCTAAAGCTGAAACTCCAGTACTTTGGCCACCTCATGAGAAGAGTTGACTCATTGGAAAAGACTTTGATGCTGGGAGGGACTGGGGGCAGGAGGAGAAGGGGACAACAGAGGATGAGACGGCTGGATGGCATCACAGAATTAGAGTGAGCTCCGGGAGATGGTGATGGACAGGGAGGCCTGGCGTGCTGCGACTCATGGGGTGGCAAAGATGGGACACAACTGAACGACTGAACTGAACTGATCACTCACAAGAGCAGACATCCTGGAATGTGAATGAAGTTCAGTGGGCGTTAGGAAGCATCACCATGAACAAAGCTAGTGGAGGTGATAGAATTCTAGTTGAGCTATTTCAAATCTAAAAGATGACACTGCACTCAATATGTCAGCAAATTTGGAAAACTCAGCAGTGGCCACAGGACTGGAAAGGGTCATCTATCATTCCAATCCCAAAGAAAGGCAATGCCAAAGAATGCTCCAACTACTGCACAATTGCACTCATCTCACACGCTAGTAAAGTAATGCTCAAAATTCTCCAAACCAGGCTTCAGCAATACGTGAACCATGAACTTCCGGATGTTCAAGCTGGTTTTAGAAAAGGCAGAGGAACCAGAGATCAAATTGCTAACATCCGCTGAATCATGGAAAAAGCAAGAGAGTTCCAGAAAAACATCTATTTCTGCTTTATTGACTATGCCAAAGCCTTTGACTGTGTGGGTCATAATAAAGTGTGGAAAATTCTGAAAGAGATGGGAACACCAGACCACCAGACCTGCCTCATGAGATACCTGTATGCAGGTCAGCAAGCAACAATGAGAACTGGACATGGAACAACAGACTGTTTCCAAACAGGAAAAGGAATACATCAAAGCTATATACTGTCACCCTGCTTACTTAACTTATATGCAGAGTACATCATGAGAAAGCCTGGGCTGGATGAAGCACAAGCTGGAATCAAGACAGCTGGGAGAAATGTCAATAACCTCAGATATGCAGAAAGTAAAGAACTAAAGAGCCTCTTGATGAAAGTGAAAGAGGAGAGTGAAAAAGTTGGCTTAAAGCTCAACATTCAGAAAACTAAGATCATGGCATCTGGTCCCATCACTTCATGACAAACAGATGGGGAAACAGTGGAAACAGTGCCTGACTTCATTGTGGGGGGCTCCAAAATCACTGTAGGTGGTGACTGCAGCCATGAAATTAAAAGACACTTACTCCTTTGGAAGGAAAGTTATGACCAACTAGACAGCACATTAAAAAGCAGATCCATTACTTTGTCAACAAAGGTCTGTCTAGTCAAGGCCGTAGTCATGTATGGATGTTAGAGTTGAACTATAAAGAAAGCTGAGCACCAAAGAATTGATACTTTTGAACTGTGGTGTTGGAGAAGACTCTTGAGAGTCCCTTGGACTGCAAGGAGATCCAACAAGTCCATCCTAAAGGATATCAGTGCTGGGTATTCATTGGAAGGACTGATGTTGAAGCTGAAATTCCAATACTTTGGCCACCTGATGCGAAGAGCTGACTCATTTGAAAAGACTCTAATGCTGGGAGGGACTGGGGGCAGGAGCAGAAGGGGACGACAGAGGATGAGATGGTTGGATGGCATCACCAACTCATGGACATGAGTTTGCATAAACTACGGGAGTTGCTGATGGACAAGGAGGACTGGCATGCTGCGATTCATGGGGTCGCAGAGTCGGACATGACTAAGCGACTGAACTGAACTGAACTGAAAGCAATGCCACTCCTAGGTAGCAAAGTGCAAAGAAAGCTTATGTTCTTACCAAAAAAGTGCATTAATAATCAAATGCTTGTAGTAATTTATTCATAACTGCCAGAAACTGTAAACATCCCCAAAGTGAATGTGAAAGTGAAGTTGCTCAGTCATGTCCGACTCTTTGCAACCCCCATGACCTGTAGCCTACCAGGCTTCTCGGTCCATGGGATTTTCCAGCAAGAATACTGGAGTGGGTTACCATTTCCTTCTCCAGGAGATCTTCCCAACCCAGGGATTGAACCTGGTTCTCCCACACTGTAGGCAGACGCTTTACTGTCTGAGCCACCAGGGAAGTCCAAACATCTCCAAAACTATCCTGAATTAAAAGGTTATAAATATATGATTAGCACATTCACAAGATGGAATACTATTCAACAATGAAATGAGTCTCAAGTACACAGACTAGGTACTTACTGTAGAATTCCACTTACAAGACATTGTGAAAAAACCAGAGAGCACAGAACAGACCAGTGGTTGTTAGAGACTGGGGTAAAAGAGGACTGACTAGAAAGCGACAGCATAATAGAATCTGGGGATTGAACAACATATCCAAATTACAACTTAACTTTTAAATCCAACAAGGATCTTCTGCAGAAACTCATTTAATTCTCAAATAATATCTCAAATAACTGAGATAATTCTCAAAACAGAAAGGAACTAAAATGAGTAACTACAATATTTTGAAAGAGAAAAAGTGAGGAGAAACAAAATACATGATTCCTGTAAGTATACAAACTTACACAAGTTTAACAAGAAATACAAATATGGAATGCTTTACATGTTTATATGCAATTTACATTTTTTACTTGGAAAAAGCACTGTGGAAATTCTACACCATTTGTTAATACTTAAGTGTCATAAGTGTATTTAACCCATTCCTTGGGTTAAATATACTTTAAACTTATATAAACACAGTATGGGGCTTCCCTGGTAGTTCAGCTCTTAAAGAATCCACATGCAATGTAGGAGACTTGCATTCGATCCCTGGGTGGGGAAGATCCCCTGGAGAACAAAATGGCAACCAATTTCAGTATTCTTGTCTGGGAAACTCCATGGACAGAGGAGCCTGGAGGGCTACAGTCCGTGGGGTTGCAAGAGTCGGACACAACTGAGCAGCTAAGCATAAACCTACTATAGTTTTAGTTGTATACCAACACAACTTTAAAAGGCAGAACACTCAGCTTACCTTTCTGCATTTAATATTCTTGTTCAGAAAATAAAGGCCACTGCTAGGTATTTTTTTTTCCTTAGGGGCTTCCCAGGTGGCACGAGTACTAAAGAACCTGCATGCCAATGTGGGAGACATCAGAGATATGAGTTCAATCCTTGAGTCTGGAAAATTTCCTGGAGGAGGGCAAGGCAACCCACTCCAGTATTCTTGCCTGGACAGAGCAGCCTGACGGGCGATGGTCCATTGAGCTGCAAAGAGTCAGACACAACTGAAGCGACTTAGCACATATGAACACCAGGTTTTGGGATTAAGAAACAAGAAGTCTAGTGATGGTTCACATCTGCAAAATTTTGAGAATCTCATTTTATGAGTACTTTACTTAAGTAAAATAATCCAGTGCACTCTTATTCTCTATTCCCCATTTTTAATTGTCATTTTATTTAACACAACCAACTTTGTCTTAGAAACCTATACATTTGGCTCTCTACAGCTCTAAAAAAAATTTCCCTTGGTGGAGAAGTTATATAAAAATGATGCATACCAATCTTTCACTTAACATTTTACCATCCCTTAATCTTATTTCTGTTCTAATCACAGCTTTAAAACTCGTGTTTGCCAAGATAGCAACCACCATGAAGAAGGCAGCTGCAGAAGATGTCAATGTCACTTTTGAAGATCAACAAAAGATAAAAAAATTTGCATGGAATACATGTAGAATCACAGAGCTGAAGGAAGAAATAGAAGTAAAAAAGAAACAACTCCAAAATTTAGAAGATGCCTGTGAGGACATCATGCTTGCAGATGACGACTGCTTAATGACTTTGATGCTGGGAGGGATTGGGGGCAGGAGGAGAAGGGGATGACAGAGGATGAGATGGCTGGATGGCATCACTGACTCGATGAACATGAGTCTGAGTGAACTCTGGGAGTTGGTGATGGACAGGGAGGCCTGGCGTGCTGCGATTCATGGGGTCGCAAAGAGTCAGACACGACTGAGCGACTGAACTGAACTGAAGCAATCAAAAAAAAAAAAAACTCGTTTGTACTTACTACATTTTTCATAAGCCATTCTAAACATTTCCCTTATCATTCCAGCAGTCTTATAAATTTGTCATTGGTCATACAGTCCTCTTTTTTCGTTTTTATAGTCACCCATAAATTGGTATCACTCTGTAACTAACTTGCTATTGTTTTTCCTCTCTACTGATACCTTCCAACACGCATTAAAGCATCTACCTACATGCTAGACACTAGACACTGTGCTAAATTTCACTTTCAATAAAGAAAATTCCCCATTCTTTCTGAATTATGTTGGTTTTAAAGATGCATGCATGCTCAGCCGTGTCTAATTTTTTGCAACCCAACTATAGCCCATGAGGCTCATCTGTGCATGGGATTTTTTCCAGGCAAAAATACCGGAATGAGTGGCCTTGCCCTCCTCCAATGATCTTCCTGACCTAGGGATCAAATGCAAATCTCCTGCACTGGCAGGCAGTTTTTACCACTGAACCACCTGGAAAGATATTACACCTGAAAAAGCGTATCTCTCTCTCTCTCTCTCTCTCTCTCTCTCTGTCTCTCTCTCTCTCTCACTCTAAAGGTGCATTTCTCATCATTCCCAAGGTTATCTTCTAAGTTGAGCTGATTACTTCTTCTCAGGGCTCCTAACTCTTTCACTTCTCCCATCAGTTCTCACACTCAAAATACAATGTGAAAGAGTTGTTCCTATCATTTTGTCAAACTTCTGAGGGATAAACAATGGCAACAAAAACAGTAAAAAGTAGGCAGAAAATCAATAAAGACACAAGTGAACTCTATAACACAATCAATCAACTGTATTTAACTGACATCTCTAAACTGTTTCATTTAACAACAGCAGAATTCACATTTCTCTCAAGCTCACATGGAACCTTCATCAGAACAGATAACATTCTAAGCCATAAAAAATTCCTTAACAAATGTGAAAAAGCAGAAATCATACAATGCATGCTCTCAGGCTACAATGGAATTAAATTAGAAATCATTAATAGATAGTTGGAAAAACCACAAAAGACCTGGAAATTAAACAACATGCTCCTAAATAGCACGAGTCAAAGGAGAGATCTCAACAGAAATTTAAAAACCTTTCAACTGAATGGATATGAAAATACAACTCATCAAAATTTTTAGGATGCAGCCAAAGCAGCTTGGAGAGAATTTATAGCACTGTGTGCATGTAGCAGAAAAGAAGAAAATCTACAATCAATCGTCTAAGTTTCCAATCTAAGAAACTGTTGGGGGAGGGGGGGGCGGGGAGAGCAAAGTAAATAAAAACTAAGCATTAGAAAAGAAATAACAAAAACTAGAGCAAAAAGCAAAGAAGTTGTAAAACAGTAAGTCAACAATGATGGAAGTGACTAAAACCAAATACTGGTTCTTTGAAAAGATGTATAGAAATTAATAAACATCCACCTAGGCTAAGAAAAAAGGACACAATATCAGAAATAAACGGAGTATCATTACAGAAAATGACAACACAAAAAGGGTAATAACAGAATACTATGAGTATACTCACAAGGTGTGAAACCGAGATGAAATGGGCCCAATATGTGAAAGATAAAATATGCCAAAACTCACAAGAAACAGGCAATATAAACTGGCCTATATCTATAAAAGAAACTGCATCAATATTTTAATACCTGCCATGACATAAAGAACCAAACCCAGATAGGTTCACTGGTAAATTCTAACAAACATTTAAGGAAGAATCTATAACCAATTCTCTACTATATCTTCCAGAAGATGAAAGGAGAGGAGATACTTCCTACCTCATTTTATGGGACAGTATTACCCTAACATCAAAATTAGACAAACACACTGCAAGAAAATTACAGACCACTATCTCTCATCAACACAGATATAAAAGCCTCAACAAAATAATAGCAAATCAAAAAACTTCTAAGTATTTTAAAAATTATGCACCACAAGTGAAATTTATCCCAGGTACAGTTCAGTTCAGTTGCTCAGTCATGAGCAACCCCATGAACTACAGCACTCCAGGCTTCCCCGTCCATCGCCAACACTCAGAGCTTCCTCAAACTCATGCCCACTGATTTGGTAATGCCATCCAACCATCTCATCCTCTGTCAGCCCTTCTCCTCTTGCTTCAGCATCAGTCCTTCCAATGAAAATTCAGGACTGATTTCCTTTAGGATGGACTGGTTTGACGTCCCTGCAGTGCAAGGGACTCTCAAGAGTCTTCTCCAACACCACAGGTCAAAAGCATCAATTCTTTGGCGCTCGGCTTTCTTTATGGTCCAACTCTCACAACTACACATGACTACTGGAAAAACCATAGCTCTGACTAGAAGGACCTTTGTTGGCGAAGTAATGGTTCTGCTTTTTAATATGCTGTCTAAGTTGGCCATAGCTTTTCTTCCAAGGAGCAAGTGTCTTTTAATTTCGTGGCTGCAGCCACCATTTAGATGGTTTCCCTATCTATTTGCCATAAAGTGATGGGACCGGATGCCATGATCTCAGTTCTCTGAATGTTGAGCTTTAAGCCAACTTTTTCATTCTCCTCTTTCACTTTCATCAAGAGGCTCTTTAGTTCTTCACTTTCTGCCATAAGGGTGGTATCATCTGCATATCTGAGCTGATTGATATCTATTCTGGCAATCTTGATTCTAGTCTGTGCTTCATCCAATCCAGCATTTCACATGATGTACTCTGCATGTAAATTAAGGTAAGTAGGGTGATAACATACAGCCTTGACATACTCCCTTCCCAATTTGGAACCAGTCTGTTGTTCCATCTCCGGTACTAACTATTGCTTCTTGACCCACACAGAGGTTTCTGAGGAGGCAGGCAAAGTGATCTGGTATTCCCATCGCTTTAAGAATTTTCCATAGTTTGTTGTGATCCACAAAGTGTAAGGCTTTGGTGTAGTCACTAAAGCAGATGTTCCAGATGTTTCTCTGGAACTCTCTTGCTTTTTCAATGATCCAACTGATGTTGGTAATTTGATCTCTGGTTCCTCTGCCTTTTCTAAATCCAGCTTGAACATCTGGAAGTTCTCAGTTCACATACTGTTGAAGCCTCACTTGGAGAATTTTGAGCTTTCCTATCATGTGAAAAGAGTCCAACTGTGCAGTAGTTTGAACATTCGTTAGCACTGCCCCTTTTTCAGATTAGAGTAAAAACTGATCTTTTCCACTTCTGTGGTCACTGCTGAGTTTTCCAAATTTGCTGGCATACTGAGTGCAGCACTTTCACAGCATCATCTTTTAGAATCTGAAATAGCTCATCTGGAATTCCATCAACAC